>NC_136468.1:142749321-143311821 GCF_902686455.1 Sciurus vulgaris | reverse complement strand
GCGTCCCCGTGGGCTGCGGCTGCGTGTTCCCCTTTGGTGACGGCTCCCCCTGCTCCCCCCGGGGCCAGGCCAGCATGCCACGGCCACCCCTGCCCCAGCTCTTCTGGTGTTTACTGCTTTTCCTGGTGGGGGCAGGGCCGGTCCCCTCCCCTGCCTCCTCCGGGCCTGGCCTCCATCCTCGGCGCCTCCGCGGCCGGTTGAACTGGGCCGTGAAACCACTCAAGGGGAAAATGAGAAACTGCCCAGGGTTCCCCGGGCGGCCGGCTGGGCCGGAGCTTGCAGGCAAACCTTCTCCGCTGCCGTGGCACCTGACGAGGGACGCGGAGGGGAACGGAAGGCCAGGGGCGCGGCACCCGGGAGCGCTGGCTGAGCCTCCCCAGGCACAGAGGCCACCAGCCTCCCCTGAGAGGCAAACGGAAATGAGCAGGAGCGAGCGGCAGGGGCTGGAGGGCTCCCAGGGCCTCAGAGCCGCCACCTTCACCGTCTAGACTGGTGCTTCCCAGCTGGCCCGGCGCCTGCTCCAGCGTCCTTGGGCCGGAGAACAAAGAACAGCACCAACAGCCCACCACGAAGGCTGCATTTATTGAGCACTTACTGTGTGCAGGCACCGTGCAGACAGCTCCCTCCTGTCTTCACAGAACACAATGACAAGGGTGGCCCCGCTGTCACCATGTCAGCCAGGCCGTCCTGGGTCTTGCGCCGGCTTCCAGCATCTCTCAGCCCTACATGACGTGAACCTTACTTGCTGGATGTCCTTCTCCTGCACTGGGAGGGGACAGGGACCTGCTGCACCCCACGCCTGGGGGCTTTCGATGTTCACTGACCAGTCAACCATGGCCACTCTTCAGAAGATGGGCAGCGGGAAGGGGCGCTCAGAGGCAGGGCCAGGGCAGGCCCAGGCCAAGGCGCGAGGGCCTGGGCTTCCCTGCGGCACTTGGTGGGAGGAGCCCCCCCAAAGAGTGGCGCTCCTGGGCATATCCTTCCGTGTCCACGTTTGGCCAGGAAAGAGGACACAGACCCAAGTCCTTCCTCTCTAATCGGACCCGGCCCCTCTGGCCAGCTCACACTTTCCAGAACCTGGAGCCTGGCTTCCTGCGGGAGCTGACGAGGTGCCTGGGAGTGTGCGGTGCCCTCCAGGACTGAGCTCCAGGGCGCGTGGATCTGAGACACACCCCCAGCCCCTTTTTGCTTTTTATTTTGAGACTGGGTCTTGCTAAGATGCTGAGGCTGGCCTCAAACGTTCTGTTCTCCTGCCTCGGCCTCCTGAATCGATGAGATTACAGGAGGCCGACTGAATCCCATTTGTTGATGTGTTCTGATGTCCATGAGCAGAGGGACAGGTGGGGGTACCTGCCGGGGCCCCTGGGAGCACTTGTGGGCATGTGATGCCACCCCAGTGTTGCCGTGCTGGGGTCCAGGGTGAGGCCTGGAGCGACTTCTCAGGATCTGATCCCCTCCCGGGGCTGTGGGGCTGTGTGATCCCGGACACCTCTCTGTGCCCCGCTCCCTGTCTGGGACGAGGGACAACACCATCTGCCTCCCACGGTGGTGGTGACGGTGGCACCCGTCCCTCCCTGTGAAGGGAGCACAGGCTGCCCCGTGTCCTCCCAGGGCGAGGGAGATGCCACCCACGGCAGGGCGGGAAACAGGCTGGGCCCCCCGAGCCACCCCCGTCCTGACCCGGGTTGCCTGACTCCAAATACGGCTGTGGCCTTTCTCGGGGGCCACTCCTGACCGTCTGTCGGTGGTGCCTGGGGGCCTCGTCCCCAGAGGCCTCTCTGCACAGTGAGTCACCCCAAGATCCCATGGTGTCCTTGCCGTGGGAGCTGATGGACGGGCTTGTCCAGGAAGAAGGTGGACACCCTGTCACCTCCCTGGGCACCCGGCTGCAGGCGTCTGCACTACCTCTACGCTGGAGCTGCGGGGAGGGGCCAGCTGAGCCCCTGGCTGTAGCTCAGGGTGACCACGGAACACCGGCCTGGCCTCCCGGCCCCTGCCACACACGCGTGCACACGTGGACACACGCTCCACCCCTGCCGCAGGCTCAGCATTCCCTGCCCTCTGTGGTCACCTGAGCGGTCTGCTGCCCCGGTGGGCTCCTGGGCAGGGGCTGGTGTGGCCCCCGGCGTGTCTAGCCTGCCGGATGAGCGGCGCCCGGGCTCCCGCCAGGCCCTGGTCCGCGGGATGCTGGGGCTGGAGGCTGAGGCGGGGGATGCCCGGCCCACCTCCCCGGCCGTGTGACCCCGGGACATCCCGATTCCTCGGCTGTAAAACGGGGACAGCAGCACCCCTGGAGCTGTCCATCAGCAGCCAGTCGGCAGAGCCACCCATGCCGTCCCGGCCCTGAGGCCCCTGTTGTCCCTGTCCAGGTCCCCACTCCAGGGTGACCATCATCCCGGGCAAGCTGGCCTGGCCTTCAGAGGCAGAGCTGCCATCTCCCATGGTGGCCAGGCTGCGTGGCCACCCCCGTCAGCTGACAGGCAGGACACACGCTGCTTCTGGGACTGTGTCCCCGAGACCGCGCCACACCAGGCAGGTCAACCGTCCAGGCTGGTTTTTCTCTGCAAACCCCTCGTAGGCGCCTGTGAAAAACCCAAGCGTCGCTCCCCCCAGGAAAGGGGAGGGCTCCCGGCCACCAGCTGCCCGCGGCTGGGGGGCTACGGAGCGAGGGTGGACAGCGCCACCCCAGCCTGGCTCCGTGCTTGGCTGGACAAGCTGTGTGGCCTTGGACAAGTATCCTAACCGCTCTGGGTTTCTGCTGCCTCACTGGAAGTGAGTATGGGAATAGAGGAGCCGACCGGAAGGGTGTGGAGCGTGACTGTGGTCAGCCCGTGGCGGGCAATGATGTCATCTGCTCAGCAGCCACGGGGAGGTGACATTGGGGTGGGAGAGGCGAGGGCAGTGAGCCCAGCGTGTCAGGGGCTTCATACACCTCATTCTGGCCTCCTGAGTTCGTCCTGCTCATGGGAACCCAGCTCAGAGAGGCACAGCGTCTGGCCTGGGCCACACAGCCCCCCCATGACTCCCCCCAAGACAGCTGTGTCCCCCTCCAGTTTTAGGCCAGAGGAAACTGAGGCAGGGAACGGCCAGGGCCTCTCCCGAGTCGCAGGGCTGGCCAGCAGGGGTCAGGCTGTCTGAGGGCAGCCCTCAGGCCTCCGATGTCCTGGCGTGGGGAGGACGAGGGTGACCAGGGTCCTGGCCCTCCTGGGGCAGCAGCCCACCTGTCCAGGGCTGCACAGTCATGGTCGGAGCAGCTTGGAGACAGGGCTCCCCATGGCCCACGCCAGCTGGACACCAAGCGTCCCAAAAGGCCACCCCCTCTGCCTCTGGCCGGACGGTGGCCGCCTCTTTCCGCCCCGAGAAAGCCCTGTGCCCTCTGTCGCCCTCAGAGGCAGGAACTGAGCTTGAAGCTTCCGTTTGGCCGCGGTGCTGCGGCTCCAGCTGCCCGTGGGGACCCTGCTCCCCAGGCTGGCGCGGCACGGGCCCCCTGGGGCCTGCAGCTCTCGGGTCTTCGCGTTCTGGTCGTGTCGTGCCCACACCTGGCTGCTGTCTGCCGCTGCCGCTCTCCTTTCCCAGGCCCAGTTTGGGGTGAAAGGTTTGCTTATTCGTCAACCTGGGTCCCCTGGCTGATTGACACACAGGAGTGGATTCATCTGAGACCCCAGGCAGCCGCAGGCCAGCGTCCCCGCCTCGGGGGGCTGGTCTGAGGACACTGGACTGTGGGCCTGGCAGGCGGCGTGGGTCCTCAGAGGGGGACCTCACAGTGCCCTGGGTGTGGCCCCTGCCTGGCCGCTCTCCTCCCCTGCAGGCCCAGCAGGGGTAGGCGACAGAGAAGGGGCTGGGGTGGCCACAGCTACTGTCCAGCCCCGGCTCCCGGCTGTGCCCCCTGCAGGGATGGCGTCTCCCCTTCAGCCAGAACGTTCTCTTGCAGCTTCCCCGCCCCTCCTTCCTGGTGCACGGCCTTGTCCCTGTGTGGACCACAGCGTCACAGCTGCTCTGGAGAGGAGTCCACGGGGCTGGACCTTTAGCCCGGCCTCGCCAGCCTGTGTTGGACAGTGATCAGCCAGTCTGAGGAACGAGGGGTTCAAATGCCTCCATGGACCTCAGCACATGTTCCTGGCTCTGGTAGTGGCCCTGGGAGGGTCGGTCTCGTCCCTGTGAGGAGGCAGGTGCAGAGTCCCTGGACCCCAGGCAGTGGGGTCTCCAAACTGTGCTTCCAGTGCAAGGGTGGCGCTTGATCTCTCACCCCTGGGGACTTGGGCTGCTTAGGGGTGACCTTGTCTTGAGGGGCTGCTGGCTTTGGCTCTAGAAGCCGAGAGTCTCAGAGGAGATGTGACCAAAGTACCTGGGATCAAGTCGGAAATTACAAATGCCGGCTGTGCCCCGTCTTGGGACCCCCTGCCCTGGGAACACAGCTGTGATCTAGAGGTGCGGGCAGCAGGACGGGTGGGCGCAGGCTACGGGCGGCCTGCCCAACACAAGAGGAGAGATCGTGGAATTGGGGCGGCTTTCCAGACACCCGGAGGTTCAGCCAGGCTTCCGGGAGCTGGAATGAGGAGGAGCTGGCGTTACCGGCTCCCCCCAGAAACCAGGCAGCCAGGCGGCCACCGCTGGGGGGCTGGGCAAGGCGGTGGGGCCCTCCCTGATGTGGCGCTTCAGAGCAGGGACAGCTGGGCCCGGGGATTGCAGAGGAACGAGGCTAGATCCCAAAATCAGATTTCTCAGTCCAAAGGTTTCCCGGGGAAAATGGGTTTGGAACGAGGGAGGCCAGGGGATTGGAATGAACCAGATCCATCTTGGAAGCCGGGGGCACCCCTCAAGCTGGGGGTGGGCACTGTGTCCAGTCCACAGCCAACCTGAGCAGGCTGGGGCCGGGGAGGTGAGTGGGCAGGAGCACACGGCTGCCCGCGGTCGCCGCCTGGCCTGGGCAGGCTGAGCTGGCTCCCCTTCCTCTCGGGTGGGAGGACACCTCTTGCCAGCCACAGGGACTCGGACCTGCAGGGAGTTGCAGGGCCACCAGTTGCAGTAACCAAGCAGAGTGGACCAGCCAGCCTTCTGCTGGAGGGAATTAACGCCAGGGTCCACAAGGACTTGAGAAGCACCACCTGGGTCACCTCCCAGTGCACATGCTCCCGGTCAGAGGCCAAGCTGTCGGGGAGGCCGGGCTCACTCTCAACCGGAATCTCCTGGTTTTGGTGATGAAAAGCCTCTGAATGTCAATCTCAAGGGGTCAGGGGAGGGGCTACCCAGAGGCCAGCCAAGATAAGACAGCTGCTGCCCTCCAAGAGCCGACAGCAGGTAAGAGTCCACAGAGGCCACAGTGCAGCCAGGAGGAGCCTGGCGGTGCCAGACCCAGCAGAGTCCCAGGGAGAGCACCAGGTCCAGTGGAGACCCTTTTGAGTGGGCTCGAGACCTGAAGCACCAACAGGCAGTAACCAGGGGGAAGGGGTTGGGGGAACGGAAGAGGGAGCCGCTCCTCCAGGCGACAGGTGGGGACTGCGTAAGACAGTCAGCCGGACAGAGGCCGGGTCTGTGAGACCCCCTCATTACTGACAAAATATATACCTTAAAGGTCACCCCCAACGACCCACCTCCTCCAGCCACATCCTACCTGCCTACAGTTACCTCCCGCGAATCCCTATCAGTGGGTTAATGCACTGTAGGTGAAGGCTCTCATAACCCAAACATTTCACCTCTAAACTTTCTTGCATTGTCTCACCCCTGAAATTTTGGGGGACATGTCACAACTAAATCACAACAAGTAAGCAATTTTATAAGAAGAGGTAACTAAAGCTCTAGGTTGAACCATTACTTGAGATACAGTAAAGTATTTCATACTATAATGTAAGGGCTGGGGACAGGGGATGGGATGCTTGGTTCCATGCAGAATCTTATGTCTCAACTCCATCAAAACTAATCCAGTTGACCTGGTATCAAATATATATATATATATGTATCAGGTATTGAACCCAGGGGTACTTAACCACTGAGCCACATCCCCAGCCCTTTTTTGTATTTTATTTAGAGTCAGGGTCTTGCCGAGTTGCTTAGGAACTCGCCAAGTTGCTGAGGCTGGCTTTGAACTCGAGATCCTCCTGCCTCAGCCTCCTAAGCAACGGATCACAGGCGTGCCAAGGCCTGGTCCCCAATTTTAACAACACACTCCACCTCCAAATTCCCAAGAGGGCAGTCACTGATGGCTGTTTGAATAACATTGTTCTTTACCTTTGACTGTTGCTCTATTGTGGGACATTGAAGTCCCTCGTCCCCTTCCGCTGATAGCTCTGTGAACTTGGGCAAGGTCTTCACCTCTCTGAGCCTCATCTGTCACATGAGGACATCCATGCAAGGCTTCCAGCTGTTGTGAGGGCCACCTGGTTTCTAGGGCCCAAAGCAAGTCTCAGTGACAGGGACGGCCACTGCCGCAAGGGGTTCCTCTGTTTTCTCTGGTGCAGATGTGGGACCCAGACCTCAGTCCCTGCTCGAGGGGCAAATAAGTAACTTTCCACCTCTTGCTGCCTCACTAGAAGTGATAGCTGAAAGGAGGCCCCACACCCACGGAGTGCTCAGTGAGTCCAAGACTTTTCTGGAGTTGACACACTGATCATTTAAGTTCAAAGTTAAGCTTCGATTCTGCAGCTCAGACTCCGCCCAGTGCTGGGCTCTCGGGGTCCTGGCTGAAGGCCGCCTCGCCCTCAGCCAATGACGCCACCCTGGGGTGGGTGGGAAGCGGCCCCCCTCGGGAAGGCAGGACAGACGCTGTGAACGCGGGCTCTCCAGTCTGCAAGGGACAGCGGGAGGTGGCTTTCTGGGCGGATGGTGGGTGACGGTCCCTGTTGAGGTGACGGAGCACCACATGGGGAGGCGCAGAGAACCAGGATGCGTCAGGGACTCCCTCCTGGGGCTGTCAGCGTGGGGAGGTGTGTCCCTGGACGGGAGGGTGTGGGGCAGGAGGCAGCGTCCCCGGCAGCAGGACACGGCTGCTCTCCTGCTGTTCCTGAGCAAAACCGTCCCTCAGTTTGGCCACTACTGACCTACTGGGACTTGGTTTAGAAGTCGCCTGGGAAGCCCTCCCTGGCCTTCCTCTGGGATCCGCAGCCACCGGCTCGTCCCCTCTTGGGACCCCACTACCCGCCCCTTGACCATCTCCCCAGCCAGATCGCTCTGTGAGGACAGGCCGGCCAGCTGTGCTGATAGCTGGGCCTCCAGCCACCAGCGGGCCTGGTGAGTAGGCCGCTGCAGGACGCTCGGCCAGGGAAAGGGGCTCGGCCGACTCTGGCAGCCCCAAGGTGACCCCTCCAGAGCCCACAAAATCGCCTTACCTGGGAGAACAACAGGGTCTCCGTGGAGGAGCCTAAGTGAAGGCTCTCGGGATCATCGAGCATCACTGAGCATCACCTGGGTGAGGCCCGAAGCCAACAGCAGCCTCCTGAGAGGAAGGCGAGGGAGATGGGAGGGACACAGGTGGAGCCAGAGGCTTGCGGGTGCGGGCGCAGCCTAGGGGCACCTGCAGCTGCCGTGAGCTGAGGAGGCAGAGGGGCTTCCCTCGGCCTGCCGACGCCCGACTCTGACTTCTGGCCTCTCGACTGAGTTTCTGTCGTTTGCTGCCCGCACTCCTGGGGTCCCACACTGCTGCGCGGGCACTCAGAGGGTGGAGGGCTGCTGACCGCGTTCCACTTTTGGACCAATGTGCTTACGTGGCTGCACTCTGAAGCCAGCTCACGAGGTGGACATCAAGGTCAGGTTCACCTTGAAAATGCCCCAGAAGAGCCCAGGCAGCAGCCGGAGCTGCCCCGACGCCGCACACCAGGAGCCCTGCCAGAGGGACCTACCGCCTCCAGGTGACGACTCTGTTCCCCAGCATCCCTTGCAGCTAGGCTCAGCCACGTGTCCATGTCCTGGCCAAAGGGCTGTGGGTGGAGCCACGGAGGGTGGCCGCGCTGTGTCCGCGAAGGGCATGAGTTCATGTCCCTTCCCCTCACGCTGGCTGGGGGGCGGCCCTGGGCGGTCCTCTGGGTGTGGAAGGGGATTAACTTTTGTGTCCCCTGACAGCCCGTCAGACAGGGCACACTCACCTCCCGACGGTCCCCTTGGGGAGAACCCCCCGCCTGATGCACCTGCTGCCATTGGGGTCCGGCCCCGCAGCTGAACGCACCGAGATGGCCTGTGACTCAGCCGTCCCCTGGCCGAGAGCAAGCCGCTGTTTCTGGAGATCCACGTCCTGCCTGCACTTTCCTGGGACCTCGGCCATGGTGGCCGGCCCTTTTCCTGGAGCCTGTTTCCTCACCCGTAGGGGAGCGTCCGCCCTGCCCTGTGACCCTGCCAAGACTTAGCGAGGGACTGACCCCAAGGGTGCTTTGAGTGCCGGGTGCATCACCTGGAATCCCGAGGCCGGGAGAAGGTAGGGTTTCCGAGTCCCCAGGGAAGGCAGGAGCAGCTGTAGCAACGGTGGCTGCTGTTGGCACCAGCCCAGGGCCAGGGCGCTGCGGCCCCAGCGGGTCGTTTAGGGGGAAGTGGGGCTCATTAGGGGCCGGGAGGGGCGAGGCCGGCTTCTGGTGATGCCGTAACGAGGTGGCACCTCTTCCGTCCTGTGGCTGATGCAGGAGACGTTGGCCTGGCGCTCGTGCTGGACGGCTCCGGCCTCCCGGGGGTCAGGGAAGAGAAGAGCCTGCCAGGCCGGGGGGCACAACCTTGGCGCTGGGGACGTAGGTGATGGTGGCCTAGGCTGCTCATGGTGGCAGGCACCTCCCCTCCCCCGTGCATCAGAGGGAGGACACTGAGGCACAGAGAGGTGGTGAAGCAGGTCAAGGTCGTGCTGCAGAAAGTGGGATGTGACCCAGGCTGTGCTGGTGAGCAGGAGAAAGGGCCCAGGACAAGCCAGGCAGCAAGGAGGCGCCGGGGCAGGCAGGGGAGTTCTGCCGCGGTGACCTCGGGGAAGCCACTTGACCTCGCTGGGACTGGCGTTCCAGTCTGTGAGACGGGCGAGCCTCGGGTGGGACCAGGGACAGCGCTGGATGCAAAGGGCCAGGTGGGTCTGATGGAATCCTCAATTCTGCCACATGCGGTGTCCTCCCTTAGACAACGAGTAACCAGCAGACATGGTTGTGTGCCAATAAAACTTTATTCATAGAAACAGCAGCTCGTCTGACCCACGGTCTGCTGACCTGAGTTCAGTCATGTTCCTTTGCTCCTTGTGCTTTATTATGTTTATATTCTTAATATTTTTCCTGTATCAGTTCACGGGCCTTCCTTGGAGTTTGGGAGAACCACAGACTGGGTGAGCTTGTTATGGATCTGCACTTGGGGCAACATGAAAACGAGCTAGGTTGGTTTTGTTTTCACAGGGTTCCCGGTCACTTCCAGGGCTGGCAGGCCTGGGGCGCGGCTTGTCTGGCACGCACGAGGCCCCGCTCTACCCTCAGCCCTGCAAAAACACAAGACGAGGCCAAACCAAGCCCAGGCCCAACCCAACCAAGTTACGACCTGGAAACTCCTGAGCTGCGCCGGGGCTGCCTACGCGGGTGAGACGCCCTCCGCCTTAGTTCTTAAAGCAAAGGGGCAGCTCCCATCGTGCCCTGGGTCCAGGCTCCTGCACGGGACTCACCCCTGCCCAGGGCTCTCCACCTGACGGCCCCTGGACACCTCCAGCCCAAAGGATTTAAAACCTGACCCTGATTCCCATGAGCCGGCCTCAGGTGCTGCCCGCTGCTTCCTCCAGTGCGTCTCTGGACGCGGGCGCTGGGGCACTGGCTGCGGCTCTGCTCCCCCAGCTGAGGCGTCACCGGTGCCCCCGCTCCTCTTCCTCTGTCCAGGTCTGGCCTTGTCCGGGTCATTGCCCACTGCCACCTCCCTGGCAGGCACTGTGTCTCTTGGAATTATGCAGGTGGAGCCTGCCTGCTCCCCCATGGGCCCTGGTCCCAGTCCCTGTCCTCAGTGCTGTGCTCTGGTGGGCTGGTCACCCACCCGTGTCCGTATCCCACTGCCTGGCCTCGGCCCCCGTGGCCGCCAGGAGGGGAGACGTGACCTGCGTGGACACGGGCACTGCCCTGCAATCGGAGGACAGGACGGTGACGTCAGGCTGGGAGGCAGCAGGGCACCTATGGGCTAGGCCTGCCCCGTAGGGAGCTGGGGAGAATCGCCGGCGCGAGGCGCCCGGGCACTGCCCAGGCAGCACGGGGACTGGGGACCCTGTCCTGGGAAGCAAGGGCTGCCCTGGGCTTTCGTCCTCAATGCCCCTGGGAATGAGGACAGGCTCTTGCGGAGCCCAGTGGGGGGCGGAAGCCCGCGCCCATGGGAGGGGATGGGCTCCTTTCCCGCAAGGCGCAGCAAGGGTTAAAGCGTTTCCATTAAAATTTAAATCCCCCGGCGCCTTCCCTCCAGTCCTCTGAACGTCTGGCTGGCAACCATTTCCCATTTCAATCTCGGCAGAACAAATCGAATCAGGTGTTGAGACCCAGCGCAGCGCTGTTCCCCAAAGCCTGCAGGCCGGCCCCGGGCAATCCCTCCTGTCCTCCTCACTGCGGAGCCCAGCAGTGGCTCGCTGCCTGGGGGGCCACACGGAGCGAGGCGCTCCTGCCCACGGGGGGCCCAGGACCAGGAGGCAGCCGTGTCCACTCAGCGGGGGAAGCCCCGTGAGGCGGGCGGGGCGACCTCAGGTCCCCGCACAGCACAGAGGTCCCTGGAGAGCAGGATGAGCAGGTGAGGAGGGCCAGCCTGCCGGTCCCTGCCACCCGCCTGCAGGGTGGCGGGCTGCTCTCCACCTGCCCACTCCTGAGACGTGCCTCTGGCCGAGGACCCTCTGAGTCCCCGGGAAGAAGGCAGAAGACTCCAGGCGGCTGGGACTCCTCCGTGCCTGCCGGCCCCTCGTCCACACGTGCATCTGCAGACAGGCCCTGGCGCTGACCCAGTGTCCCCGAGTTAGGCAGAAAAGACGATTCTGCCCCGCGCCCCGGTGATACTCAGTCCTCAGGGCTGGGATGTGTAGCAGCAGGAGGGCAGCTGCTCCCACGCAGGCTCGCCTGGGGCCTCTCCCCCCTGCCCCGTGCTCTGCCCAGGTCTGACCTCCCGGGCATCTGCTCCTTGCCGAAGGATAATTTAACAACGACGACCCCACTCGGCATCCAGGAGGCGCGAGACCCACTGTCCACCCATGACCTGCTTGGACTTCAGCAGGCGCGGCCAGCCTGGATGCTCAGGCTCCTGAAAACACGGAGAACGGGCTTGGAGGTGGCCCCTGGACATGGGATGGGGGTCTTTGGAAGCAGGGCCGCCACCGCCTCACTCTGCCTGCCCTCAGGCCCTGGCCAACCGTCTCTGTCCTGCACGCAGCCAGGCCCTGTCCACTGCGCTTCCCCAGCCTCCCTGTGGCTGCCCTCCCAGCTGCACTACTGCCCGAGGTCCCGCCAGCCTCCTCCCTCCGAGCCTCCCCAGCAGGCTGGCCCTGTCACAGCAGGGAACTGCAAGGAGACTGAGGGCCAGAGGCCCTGGGTGACAGAGGGAGGGTTGGGCAGGGTGGTGACACCAGAGGCAGGGCTGGACCTCGACAGCATGCCACGCAGCACAGAGTGGCTTTGCTCCTCTTCCACTCCCCCACGCCTGCTGGTGCCCGCCACTGGCTACACTGGACGGCAGGGACCTGGGATACGCAGCCGCTGGCAGGCTTGAGGTCCCCGTGGGTGGCGGGTGGGAGGGTCAGCAGGTGGGGTCCAGCCCTGCCTCTGGATACAGCCTGTCCCGTTCCCAAGCGCCGCTCTAGCTCTCCAGGCCCCGGGCCCCCGTGTCCTACATCCCCCTGGCCTGAGCGCTGCCTGTCTCCCAGGCACCCTCTCTGGTCTAGCCGGTCAGGTTCCCTCCTGACCCTCTGGAGGCCACAGGCCCCCGATGACGCATGGCCCTGTCCTGCCCTCAGGCGTCACCACGGGGTCGGGAGGTGCAGGCCCCACAGCGGCCCAGCCCGGGCCTCGCTCTGTTGCCGCTGTCATCAAACTTGTCCAGAGCCCCTCCCAAGGCCCCCGGGCCGTGATCCAGGGCTGACACCTCCTGCCAGGTGGCCAGTCTCCCTGCTCAGGGCACCTGCTGGACTGACGAAGCCCCTCCCCTGGGCAGGTGGACACCAGCCTGGTTTCCCTGTCACCCAGCTCCACGTGACTGCACAGGATGGCCAGGGCAGCATCATGAGGGTCACGAGGTCCTCGTGGCCCTGACTACTGGACTTGTCCCCAAGCAAGGCCCCAGGGTCGCGGAGACCGTGTCCAACTCCAGCTGTCCCTGCACTGACTCCTGGAACCCAGCAGGGGGAAGGACGGGGTGAGGCCGGAGGCGCTCATCCGTGGAGTGCCGTTCAGGCCAGGTCTCCAGGGAAACGGGGCGGGGGTCGGGCGCCCTGCACAGGCCCAGGGAAGGGACGGTGGGATGGGCCTCACGCTGGGGAGGGGACCTGACTCAGTGCACAGGGGAGGCCCCAAGAGGGTCTAAGCCGGACCAGCCGGACCCAGTTCACGGTCCAGCCAGGTCAGGGGGCTGCCTATGGAACGGGGTCTACGGCTGGGTGCCGGGCACCCCGAGGCCGCTGTGGAGAGTGACCTCTTGCTTGTTCATGGGTCTGCTCCTGCTGTGCAGTGCGCCCCTCGGCAGGGCAGGGTCAGGCCGAGGTAGGGCACCCTGGCCGGTTTTTGGAGCGGCCCTCCTTTCTGCTGCTCCTGGTCTCCGGTCAGACGGGCCTGGCCTGCGTCCTGCGTGGCCCTCAGGCTGTGACCTGGGACAGGGGCCTGGAGTTGTCTGGCCTCACCCTCCAGTACGGGGTCACTGTCCCCCCTCCACAGTGAGGAGGCTGAGATGGCGACCATGCTGGGCAGCGAGCCTCCTGGGGTCTGTCTCTGCTGTGCCCAGGGCTGCGCCTGCCCCACAGGGAGTGAGCTGAGTGCTGGACACCGAGGAGCCCTGCTTGGGACCCAAGCCCCCTGGACACTGGACAAGGACTGGAACCTCGTCCCCACACAATGTATGACGGGGCTGACGCAGAACGCCAGGCTCCCGCCAGTCCCAGTTAGGAAGCGGACTGCGCGCCAGAGCCAGCGTCTGAGGTTTACTCCCCGGCCCGCTGACCAGGCCAGCAAGGTCAGCGCCCACGGACAGAAGGACAACCAGGGCTTGGGGTGCCCGGGTCTGCGGTCAGAGGGTTGGGACGGCTGCAGGGCCTCAGATGAGGCCGAGGCGTGGCTTCTCGGCCCTGCCAGGGGGCTGCCCTCAGACTGCTGGCCAGGATGGAGGTCCCTGCGTGTCCAGAGGCCCGAGAGCAGAGCGTGGCTGGGGCCTGGTGCTTCAGCCGCTGCTCCGAGGTGTCCCTGGAGGAGACCGGGTTCCTGGCCCCACGTGATGAGAGCAGGGTGGACAGAGTCCCCTGGACAGATGCAGCTGGGATCCTCGCACGGCAGACCTGGGGGAGGCAAGGGCAGAGGCTCCTACCTGCTCAGCATGCGGCCTCAGGGAGGCCAGGGGCCTGGGCTGGGACCTCCCAGCCTGAGCTGGTGGGCAGGGTCCTGCCTGGACAGCCTGGCTCCCGGGCACAGGCCTCACCTGGCACTGCCTGCCCCGGGCAGGGTCAGGGTCCTGGCCTCAGGCGGCTGTGCCCCCCGGGCAAGTCCCCAGCCTCTGCAGCCTGACACCCTGACCCTCCTGGGCAGATGGGCCCTCTGGGGGCGGACGGCCAGAGGCTCTATCCCCTCCACCCTGGACCTCCACCCGGCCACGTGCCTCTGGTGCCAGCTCACAGCTGAAGGGCCTGCTCCTCGCCGTCGGGGTCACTGTCCTCCAGCTGCTCCAGGATCCCGTCCAACACCACAGACCGTTTCTTCTTCGGGGGCTCTGGAGCCCAGAGGGCGAGAGAGGACGACGGCAGGGGTGAGGAGAGGGGAGAGGACCAGGGGAGGCACGGGAGGGGCAGAGAACAGGAGGCAGGACGGGAGGACAGGGACGTGGGGGATGGGGAGGGGGCGCGAGGGCAGGGAACCGCGTGAGCCCCTCCTCCCTGCAGGTCAGGGCCAGCCAGGGCCGCGGGTGCAGGCAGGAGCCATTCCTGGGACTGGAGACCACAGACTTCCATGGCGGCACCCAGTCGGGGCTGCGTGAAGGGCCCGGGGAGGCGTGGAGGAGCCTGGGGAGTGGCTGGCGGGAGGGGATCTCTGGGGTGGGCCGAGGCTGGGGACTTGCCCCGGAGTCCCCTGAGGAGCGGGAAGGGGGCAGGCGCCGGCCCCCACGTGTCCCTCCTGGCGCCACGCCTGACTGCTGCCTGTGTAGGAGGGCGGGCCGGGCGGCGGGGTCTGAGGTCGGCCAGAGGAGCAGCGTGGAGCTGACTCGGCGGCCTGAGGCCCACGCTGCCCGCAGTGGGGGAGCAGGCCAGGAGACAGGGCGGCGAGGCCGAGCGCGGGGCCGCCTCTCCGTCAGTCCTGCCGGTCCAGCCACAGCCGGCCACTCGCTGGCGGGCCTCCACTCAACTGGAAACTTCACTCGCCCCAGCAGGTCCCAAGAGCCTCAGGGCCTCCACTCCTCCTCCTCTCCAGCCTTCCGGGTGCTGAGCCCCCAGGGTGGCAGCACAGCACGCGGCCCAGGGGGACCGGCCTGAGCCGCCTCCCCGCTCACTGCCCCCAACTGATGGACGCGGCCATGGAAGATGGAGTCCCATCACCGTCTCTCCGGGAACCCCACCCTCCTGGGAGCCCCCTGGACACGTGCCCCAGGCACCTGTCACCTCAGAAGAGACCCCACGTCTCTGGGGCACCGCCTGAGCTGGCCCAGGCTGCCGAGGGGGCCACCTAGAGGCGGGGCCCAGCTCCTGCCCACCCCACCCCCACCGGCTCCCGGCCCAGCACCACGAGACAGCCTTTGTCCCCACAGCTCTGTGAGCCCAGCCTCAGCCCACGGCCTGGCACACAGTGGGGCGCCTGAGACCCCTGGGGGATGGGCAGGTGGGCCATGGTCCGAGGGCGTGGCCGAGCTCCCCAGAGGGCGGGAGCAGAGGCCTGGGGCTCAGGGCTGGCGGCTTCCTCTCCCCCTGCGCCGCTCAAGGCCGCAGCCCTGGTGACCACCAGCTCACGAGGTGCATAATGGTCTCTGGAAATTGAATTCGTGGGCAGGTAATAGGCACAGGAAACAGAAGGCCAGCCACAGGGCTGCGGGCCTGCTGCCCACGCCTGTGGCCACAGTAGAGGGTCCCCCGGCCTGTCCTGGGACAGGAGGAGCGGCCGCAGCTACCGCCCTCGGCTCCACAGGACTTTTTATTCTCTCTCAGCCTGAGCCTGGCGGGGGACCAGCCTCCCTTTGGGCTCTGAGCTCTGCTCCCTCTCCCTGCAGGCTGGTCCAGGCCGTGGACTCTGGCCTCCACTCCCTTCTCCAGACCTCTGGAGAAGCTGGGCAGTGACACAGGGGTGTTGCTGCGGGGTCAGGGGGAGGCCCACGGTAGAGGAGACGCAGTGCCACCTGCCTGGGACCAGCACCCGTGAGCAGCTGAGGGGCTCCTTCCTGCGAGACCCTCCACATACCCCCACCAAGCTCTGCACGGACCAGCTGTGTGGCCTCAGGGAACTGCCTCTGCCTCTCTGTGCCCCCTGGGGGTGCCAAGGCTCAAGGGAGTGTAGACAGAGCTGGGGTAGAAGCCGGCTGTGGGTGGCTGGGCCACACGCCACCCCACGGCTGGGCCAGGCCGCGGGGCCCAGGCCCTCTCCTCCAGGAGGCAGCAGAGCCAACAGGCAGGACCCGCCATGCCACACAGGCCACCTGCTGTCACTGTTGGGACACAAGGGCACATGGTGACCGCCAGCTCCGTGACCCACGGGTGGCCCTGGGTGAGTCACCTGCATGCCCCCCCACTGGACCTGAGCTCAAGGCCGAGGACCCAAGGACACCCAGCACCCCCCGGCCTGCTTCCAGGGCAGCTGCGAACCCCACTCCTGACATCCCAGCCTCGGGGTTCCCGCAGACACTGCAGAGCCAGGACGGTGTCAGGTAACGAGGAGAGGACATGCGGACACGGCCCGGAGGGAGCCTGGCAGAGGCGCAGCCTCCCCGCCGCCCGCCCGCCCACCCAGCCGCCAGCCTGCATTTCTGGAGGCCCCTAACGATTTCAGTTTTCAATTAATTCCCTGACAGAGCGCCAGCCCGCGTCTCCCTTCCCCGGCTGGCACCCACCCTGCGTGCGAGGCGCGGGCGGGGGCCAGGCTGTCGGGGGCCAGGAGAGCACTTCTCGGGTTTTGTTCTGGAGGCAGAACGTTGAGGAAAGGCAAGCTGGGGGGAGAGGCGGCTGGCGGGGAGAAGGGGCTCTGCAAGGAGCCCTGAGGAGAGGCGGCCGAGCAGCCAGGGGAGGGGAGGCCAGCTGGGCTCCGAGCGGAGGAGAGGGGCTGAGGCTCGGGGCTCGCGGTTCAGGCTAACCTGGGATCCAGCCTTGCTGAGCCTGGCTGGGTGACCTCCAGCAAGTTGCTTCACCTCTCTGGGCTGTTTCTGCAGTTACCAAGGACAATGAAAAGTACAGTGCCCACCCTTCCGCCTGGGGAGCTGGAGAACGTGAGCCACTGCGGTGCTGTCACTGGAGGCCTGGCTGCTTGAGAGGCTGAGGCAGGAGGATGGCAAGACCATCTTGAAGGCGTGTCGCCCAGCCCACGGTGGGCGCTCAGGATGGCACCGCCCACTCCGCCATCCCTGGAGTCACGAGGGGAGGCCGCTTCTCCCCCTTGGGGCCCCAGACGGATGCAGAGGCCATGGTCGCGGCCACCTCGAGGGTGGGGACGGAGCCCCAGGAGAGCCCGGCCAGCGAGGCAGGCAGATGGGGAGCTGCGACGCTGGCCCAGCCCCGCGCCCTCCGCTGTCCTGGGATCACCCCTCTGGCTATCACCAGCATCAAGATGTGGCCAAGCGGACAAGCCTGGCCTCAGGCGGGCCCTGGAGGGGCACCCACGCGAGTGACGGGGGTCCAGAGGGGTGCTACTGCCCCCGCCTGCCCCTGCCCCTCCATACCGGGCGCTGGCTGGGCAACAGGGACAGGAGGCCCTGAGAAGGGTGGGCACGCCTCGGCCAGCTGTGAGCTGCGGGCCTGGGCAGGCTCCTCTGCTGCAGGCCAGGGGGACGTGGCAGGGGGCAGAGATGAGGCAGGGTGGATGGCAGGGTGCAGAAGGCCAGGCTCCAGGCTGGGACTCAGTGGCCTGCCATCCTGGCCCTTGGGGGCCACCCTGGGGAAATGGGCACAGGCTCACAGGTGTGGGTGCCCTGGTGCCAGGCGCTTGCGCTGGCCTGACCCCCATGATGGGTGCTCGGCCTGGTCCCTCCCTGGTTCCACCCTGCTGCCCCAGGCAGGAGTCCAGGTGCCTCCCTGTGTCTGCCCTGGGCTGCTCGTGGCAGGACCGCGCGCTCATCCGTTTAAGGGGACAGCGCCTGCTCTGCTGGCCTCCCAGGGCTCTGGACGGTCCCAGCAGGTATTTAGTACTGAGCACTCGCCAAGTCCCAGGCTCACGCTGGGGCCAGGGCACGGAGCGGAAGCCCTGGCCTAGGGCCCGGGAGCTGGGCTGAGGGGCAGCTGGGCCCTGCGTCCCCAGGGTCCCTCTTCTCTGCCCTACGGGACAGCCCCTACGTGGACAGGACCGGCAGCAGTACTCCCCACAGAGGACTCAAGGGCACTGGCCGAAGGCCCCAAGGCCAGGGCAGCTCCAGGAGGGGCTGAGCAAGAGCTAAATGTAACCAAGCAGGACCAAGGTGACCTGTGAGGCCAACCAGGGGCTACTCAGTGCCCAGCAAAGGACCCAGCTGCCCCAATTAATGCCGAGGGCGCAGAACAGGGCTAGAACCCAGGCACCTGCGGGCTCTGGGGTGGCAGGCTGTGGGCTCTCTTGAGTTCCCTGAGCTGGTGACACCAGCGTTCCACTTTTCAGACAAGGAGGCGGTGGCCTAGGCTGTGGGTACGTCACATGACCGGCTGGCTCCACGTGGGACCTTCTCCAGGTCCACCAAGCCGAGGCCCGTGCTCAGCCACCTGCGCTGTGGTGGGGGACACCACCTGGCTCCCTGGGGAAGCAGGGACTCCACAGGAAAGGGCAGGCGAGTCTCTGGGCTGCACCCTGCACCGGGTGGATAGAGCCAGACACCACTGTTGCCCGCATCTGCTCCCAAAGGTGGAAAACGGGGGTCACCAGAGCCACAGGCACTGCTGTGACTGACCCAGGAGTGGTGACCTTACTCTGGGCATCTGGGAAGCATGGGGTCTAGGACACTGGGAGACCCTGCTCAAGGCGGGGTGCAGGTTCTCCAGCCTGGATTACCCAGAGTGCATCCCGAGCCTGGGGGCTTCGGGCTCGTGTGCATCTGAGCCAGCTGGAGAGGTGGGGAGCTTCCTGGGTGGGGACTCTGCAGAGGGGAAAGAGGTGACCAGGAGAGCCGGGGAGCACCCGCCACTCTGCTCGGACATCAGGATCTTTCAGGTCTCAGGGGCTTGGCCAGCATGGGTCAGGTTCAGCTGCAGAGGCTGAGGGGGAGGAGATGGTACTATCTCCTCTGTGGCCAGGTAGGTAGGCGATGGAGTCAGACAGCCCAGGGGCAACTGTAGGGAGGACTGAGGACTGCGGCAAACAGGAGGCTCACGCTTTCTAAAGATGGGTAGCCCCTCCCCAGGCGGGGAGCCCCGTGGGAAAGCGGGACCAGGACGGCCAGACGCGGTTTCCCAAGAGAGGTCAGAATCTTGATTTTCAGGCCAAATCTTCCAACAACAAAATACTGGTCATCAATTCCAAGTCATTTTGCTTTCCTATTTTGTGGGCAAGACAGATCTGTGGGTGTCCTTGGCAAGGACCAGCTGGCGGCCTCTGACCTGTCCTGTGTCCTCTCTTCCACAAAGTCCAGCTAGCTTCCCGCGGTCGTGCCAGCCCTAGAACCTCTGTTCTGGGGTCAGCCCTAGAACCTCTGAGCCTCCTGGCCTGGCCCCCCGTCCAGCAGCCACACCTCCTTCCGCCGGTTTCCAGAACTCCTGTCCCCAGGCTCCCAAACCCTCGTCCACTGCTGCCGGGCCCCTGCCCTGCCCGTGCGGCCCGCGCCCCTCCTGTCAGTTTAATTCCGTGATCGATGAGGAGGAGCAGGAGAGACGGCCGCGCAGCTGGCTCCCGTTAGCCCTAGCAGGGATCCCTGGCCTCGCTGGCGACGGCTGAGTGAAGTGTTTGCGGAAGGCGGAGAACACAAGTCAATAACAATTTAGCTGGATTGGGAGCGAGCACCTCGCCGCACGGACGGCGCTCCCGGGGGACGGGGCGCCTGCACAGGATGCTGCACAAGCGCCCGGAAATATTTCCAAAACACCCCTAGCGAGGCTCAGGGCACAGGGGCGGGAGGCTGTGCGACACCTGCTCCAGCTGGCCTCTGGGCCCCGAGTCCCCAGGCCCCCTCCTGTCCCCACGGCCAGCCGCCGACCCCCTGCCTCGGCCCACACAGTTCCCCCTGTGCCCTCCCCGATCCTGCCTCCAGCAGCTGCTGCAGCCCAGGCTGTGGGGACGGAACCACCTCCCGCAGGGCCCTCGGCCACGCCTTCCTGTCGGGACCCTGCAGGGCAGCCTGGACAGTCCCCTTTGCCCTTCCCCACAGGGGGCCTTCGAAGGGCCGCAGCACCAAGTCTAGGCCTGAAAATGGGGAGCTCACTTTCTCCAGGTGGCGGAGGAGCCGTGAGGGAGGCTCTGAGCGGTGAATCCTGACTTCCCGTACTTGCCGGAAGTCTCCTGATTCTTTTTAGTTGTAGTTGGACACAACACCGCTGTGAGCCACAGCCCAGCCCCGGTTCCTGAGCCTCAGAGCCTGAGGCCATGCTTCCGTGGGCCAGATCCAGCAGGCCTCTCCGCAAGGCTGGCGGACTCCAGGATGAAGGCTCTTGGTCCCTGGTCTTTTGGAATGTGCTGGAAGAGGGTGTGTGAGCTGCGGCAGGCTGTGGGGATCCTCCCTAGCTGACGACTTCCCAGTCACCCCTCAGCCCTGACTTCGCCCAGGAGCTCCCATCTGCTTGAGACCACGGGTGTCCAGCAGGTGTCTGGAGCCCAGCTGGCCCAGAAACCCACCCACATGCCTTTCTTCCCAGCCTCCTGGTGGCTCATCGCATGGCCCCACTGTGCTGGGTGACTTGGAGCACAGACCCGGGCGCCAGGCTTGCGTTGTCTCTTGCCCTCCGGAAGCCAGCCCCGTGACACCACCTTTTCCAAAAATGTGCAGTCCACCTCTTCTCTCAAGCCCTGGCCTCTGCTCTGGTCACTGTCCTTGCTCACCAGAGAAAGACGGGGACTGCCTACCCTGTTCCTGCTCCTCTACGTGCCACCCCCAGAGAGAGCGAGGACAAGGTCTGAAGGAGGAAACTCGATCCTGGGACTCGCACCCCTTCTTAAACCTTCCGCGGGCTTCCCACTGCATCTGGAATAAAAGCCAGGCTCCCTGCCAGGCCAGATGAGCCTGCAGCTGGGATGGACCCTGCTGGTCCCTCCAGGGTGCTTCCGGCCCCTTCCTACCCTGACCTGCTCCCTAGCTCCCACGGCCTGCTCTGAACATGGCTGTCTCAGGGCCTTTGCACCCGAGCTTCCTCCTGCTTGGAATGCCTACCTCTCTGGCTGTCTGGTCCCTTCAAATCAGAGAAACGGTGACTCCCTGGGGAGCTTCCGTAAGCACCACGGGGAATAAGAGGGAAGGACGTCATCCTTTCTCATTTCCTGCACAGGACTTGGTCAATCTGGTAATCATCTGTCTTTCCTGCTCCAGCGTCAGCTGTATGGGACGGGCCTTCTCCTCAGCCCAGAGCCGACTGTGTCCGGACCATCAGGTGATCAGCCCAGAGTTGCTGAGTGCGTGAGTCAGAAGCAAAGCCAGGGCTCCTCTCCAGGGCACACTAAGCCGGGCCCCGAGCTGGGCAGGAGAGGGGGCTGCAGTTGGGAGGCTAGACCTACAGGCGGAGGCCGGTCATCTGGGGGAATCAGCCATCCGGGGCTTTTGGGTACACAAGCCCAGCCAGCCCACAAGGCCAAGGGGCTGCCAACTTCCAGTGAGGGCCAGGCAGTGAGGACTTCAGGCTTCGTGGGGCCACAGGTTCTGCCACAACTGCTCGGCTGCCCCTGCAGCATGAGATGCAGACCCATGGGTAGGACTACGTTCCCATAAAACTTTATTTAGAACACCAGACTGGGGGCCATGTTCTGCAGTGGCTTCCCTGCTGGCTTGGGAGCCCAGATTTGATGGAGCAGGCCATTTGGGATTTAGGGTACAAGGAAACAGGGTCATCTGTTCCACTGGGTCCAGAGCTGTGTGCCCTCAGCAAGTCAGAAGAACTCTCTGGGCCTCATTTTGAACCTCTGTAAAATGGGAATAGCACCTCTCTAGGGAATTAGGGGCTAAAATGAAATTGAACATCTACCCTTGAGAAGGAGCACGTAAGACTGCTGTGTCCCTCTGCACGTGGGAAGTCCCCGACACAGGCTTTCCCTGTCTCCTTACCGTTTTCCTGGCTGGGGCCTCACTAAGTCACATGCGCACGCCTGTGACCCCAGTGCCTTGAGAGGCCGAGGCAGGGCTGCAAGCTCGAGGCCAGCCCGGGCCACCAGTGAGACCCGTCTCAAGATAAAAGGGCTGGGAAGCAGCTGAGCGGTGGACAGAGCACCAGGTCCCATACTCAGGACAAAAACAGACAAGCGATCACACGACGTCTCCTCAGGTCAGCGGTGCTTCACGGCGCAAGGAGGGAACACCTGGCTTCAGGCCAAATGGCGTCAGTGCCGGCTGCACGGCTCAGGGGCCCAGGCTGGGTGCCCTGCACGTGGGGGCGTCACTGGTGGTGCCAGCACACACCGGAGGTCTCGGTGGCCCTGTGCTGGCTCGGTGCTCGCCTGTCACCCTGTCCCACACAAGCAGCTCTGTGGCACAGGAGGTGCGCCACATGCAGGGCCCACAGGGCACGGCCAGAGCCTTGTCCCTGGAGGGCAGACTGGACGTTGGAGGGAGAGGCGGGCGGGTGTGACGAGGGAATCAAGAGAAGGGGCGTGGGAGGTCCCACCTCTGAGCACACCTGCAGCCCAGCGGCGTGGGTGATGCCCGGGCTCCGGAGGCGACAGGTACAGAGGCTGACCACAGCCCGCCCGACCCCACACGGGAAGCAGAGGCCCTCTGCCCCCAGTGGGCCGTGCATGCGGCGCAGAGGCATATTCCCTCCCCACCACACGTCCCTGGCAGGTACGTGGCCCCAGGCCTGAAAGCCTCTGGGTGCTGTGACCCCCTGGCCTGTGGCCCGCTGGCGTGTGACCCGCTGGCGTGTGACCCCCTGGCGTGTGACCCGCTGGCCTGTGACCCACTGGGATAAAAGGACACTGCAGTGGGGACTTCCCTATCCTCCTCCGCTCTGCTCACACTGCCACCCGCCAGGCCCCAGAGCAGCACCTGACCAGCGGCGCTGGCGCTGCAGATGACCATGCAGATGAGGGACGGGGAGGGGAGGTCTGGGGGGCGTCCGCCTGGCCGTCCCTTCCCTCAGCGCCTCTGTCCCGTCAAGGTCTCGGCCGACGCAGGGCAACTTTCAAGATGCCTCCGAGACCTGCCCTGGCAGTTTTATTTCGCAGGCGGGTCCATGTCCCGTGCAAGGGGCGCCGAGACCCCTGCCCACCCGCAGGGACGTGGTGGGCAGAGATCTGAGCACCTTCCTGGCAGAGTTCGGGCCCGAGGCCAGGGCCGGGAGGGAACTGGGCCCGCATCCCGCTGCCCTGGGGCCTGCCAGCTCCTCCAGCGCTGGACAATGTGACCTCAACACAAAGGCTCTGGGCACTTTTCACCACAGGGCAGGGCACAGCGAAGGAGGCCTGCCGGGAGGGCAGAGGCCGCAGCCCGACCCGACAGGCCCTGCCTCCGCCGCGGGGGCCTCTGGGGCGAGGACAGCAGGGCGGGTGGGAGCTCCTGGGGCAGGGCCGTCTCCGGGCTGGCCACACAGCACACCCTGCCTGGTGGCCTGCACTGGGGTCCCAGGGCTGAGGCCAGGGTCGGGGAGGGAACCAGGCACACGTCCTGCCTGTCGCCGTCACCTCAGTGCCCGGGCCTCAGTTCTCCCATCTGCAGAATGGGCTGGCCACGCCCACCTCACAGGCTCCTGGAGGGACACGGAGGGTGGGCAAGCACGGGGTGCTCACGAGGCAGCGCCCACCCGCCCGCTGTAGCTGAGCGGCCAGGAGGGCTGACCCCACAGGAGCGCTTCCCAGGGGAGGGGCGCAGCCTGTGCAGCTCAGCACGTCGACAGGGCTTGTCCCCAACCCGGGGAGGAAGTGCTGGGACGCCCGCCTCGGCCTCCTCGGCCGGGTGGTGTGGGGAGTGGACGCGCCGCTCCACCCGGGGGAGTCCCTACACAAACGGCCGCACAGGTGCCTTTGGGCCTGTCAGCGCCTGGACGGGCGCGTCCTGCACGTCAGGTACTGAGCCCCGAGCTGGAGACTGGCTGCAGCCTCGGCCTCTCTGGCTCCGCATTCGCCCTGGCCCGGACGTTCCGCCTGAGGTGATGGCCTGGCAGGTGCCAGGGACCCAGATGAACCCAACGCTGACGAAGAAGAGCACGACCCTGCGCGAGCTGGGTGCCGCGAGAACGATGAGCCAAGAAAGCGACTGCCACAGGCGAGGAAGGGCAGGGACGGCGGGGGCGGCGTCCAGGAGGAAGGGACTCGAGGGCAAGGCACCGCATCAGAGGGAGGCGAGCGGGCCAAGCCGCGGGGCCCCGCCTGGACTCAGGGAAGCAAGACGGAGACCAGGTGGCGGCCAGTGGGGCAGCAGGGGTCTGAGTCTTGCAGGCTGGCAGGCGGCCACGCCTAGGCCCCGGCTGCCTCTGGGTTCTGAGGACCCTTGGTGCAGTCCCCCACTGCTGCTGCTCGGAGGCAGGCAGGAGGGGACGTGCTCCCCGCCAGATGACCCGTCGCTAAGCCAGCGGACGGAGTGGGAAGGAGGCTGGCACCTTCCTTTTGTCACCTGGCCCAGGAGCGCAGGCACCTGCCATGGTAGGGAGGCCGGCAGGCGGCCAGAGTCCCAGCACAGGGACAGGAGGGTGGCTGCCCAGCTCGGGCTGACGCTCCTGGGGACCCAGCCCCTCCTGCTTCCCGAGAAGCCCTGGACCCGGAGGCCCAGCCCCCCGGCCGCGCCTACCGTGGAAGTGCTCGGCCGTCTTCCGCCGCAGGGCCTGCAGGGTCACCTCGGAGTCCGCCCACTCCAGGACCAGCCGCCGGCCGTACAAGTGGGTGCTGTGGCACAGGGCGTTGAAGGCTCTCTGCACGGGGACGAGACAGAGCCACGTGTGAGTGAAGGCACCCAGGTGCCCCCCGTCCTCCCTGCCTGCGGCACGCGGCGCTGGGCTCCAGCAGGGCCGGGGCTGCAGGCCGCCGGCTAATGAGTGGTTCCGTTTCCACAGGGGCTGGGCGTGCCTGGCGCCTGGCCGGGGCTCCTTCCCCACGTTCCTCCTCTCTGCGCAGGCTCCCGCCCCCCGTCAGCATCGGCGGCTCCTAAGGAAGCCCAGCTCCGTCTGGCCACCGTGCAGCCAGTGTCACCTGGTGCCAGTCTCCTTCGCTGGCCCTGGTGGCTCTGTCCCTCACACTGCTCTTGAATCTGTCCCCTTCGGTTTCTTCTGACTCCTGTGGGTCCCTCCCTGGCTCTGCAGCTCGCACCTACAACAGGTCCACACGGCTGACCTGCGTCTCCCGAAGGAGAAACCCCGGGCCACCCCAGCGCTCAGGAGACCGTGTAGAAGAGGCAGCTGCAGAGAAATCAGCCCGGGTGAGGGACGCCGGAGTAGGAGGGCCCCTGGCCACCAGGACCTGCTGTTGGGGGCTGCGTGGAGACAGGCTGAACGGGGTGTGGCTGGAGGTTCGGTGACGAGACCGCAGGCCAAGGCCGCCAGCATGCCAGCCTCCACAGGCCCTCGAAGGAACCTGCCTGGGACGCTCCACTTGGGACCTGCAGCCTCTGGGACTGCCAGAAAATACGCTGGTGGCCGCCGAGGAAGGGGCTGCGGGGGGATCTCAGCACGACAGGCTAAGGAGGGCACCTGGTGCCCACTCAAGAGAAGTGGGACCCAGAAAGATGGCAGGCAGTGAACCGCGCTCTAAGGACAAGTGGCCGACAGAAACGCGCTCCGTGCTGCTCCGAGGAGGGCCAGGTGCGGGAAGCTTTCTCTTTCCCTTTTTTTAACTTTAATTTTAAAAACTCTTCTGGCTGCCAGCAGAGCCTCTGCCGTCTTTCCCAGGCGGACATAAAACTGCATCTGGACTCCGAGCCGAAATGGCCCATTCAGAACTCTAAAACACACGCGCGCTCAGCTGGCGACAGGGAGACAGCCTGATCGGGGGGCGGGGGCTTCGGGAAGCGAGAGGAGCTGGTGGGGAGTCTGGCGTGGCGGATGTTCCCTCCTGGTGCCAGGGTCCCTGAGGAGCTGTGTCCCAGGGAGGTGTGGGTGGGGGCGGCTGAGAGCAGCATCTGCCGGATTCTCAGCCTCAACTTGGAAGGAGACAAGGCCCTGGGAGGCCCAGCCTCTGCCTCCTGTGGTCACACTGTGCTTCCACCCTGGGAAGCCAGTTCTCACTCCTCTGCTGCTCACGTGCCTAGAGAGGCCTGCTGTAGGAGTCTCTAAAGATCCCCTCCTGGCCCTCCGGTCCCTCTCCTCGCTGGACTCCTCCCACACGTACGCTGGCCTCACTTTGGAAGGGCTTTCTGCTCACAGGTGAGGTGGTGGGTCAGCTGACAATGGGCTCTCTGGCTGGCCACCTTGGTTCAGATCCCCCTTCACTGTGTGATCTTGGGCAAGCTGCTTAACATCTCTGAGCCTCAGCATCTGCTGGAGGCTGCGTCCTCATTGTGCACCCAACTTCGTTCCCACGACAGGGAGCAGGAACAATGGCGGGTCCACACCGCAGCTCTTTGCAGGAGCAGCTACGACAGTATGCGGGTCTCCAAAAGCAGCGGTTACCCTTCTTCCAGTCCCGCCAGCTAACGAGAATCAGGCTGCATTCCCGAGTGCCCACTGCCTTGGTGGCCGGAACCTGGTGGCCTCCCACTGTCCCAGGCAGCACAAAGACCCTGGTTCCAGGCTAAACCTGGCCTTGGGTAATCCAGTGTGATTGGGCTTCATTAAAAAGCGTAAGGAGAGCTCGGCAGAGTCGCAGCATCCCGGGGGGCGGGGGGAGGAGGAAGAGGAGGAAGACCCGCCAGTGCCTCCAGGGACTCCCTGAGGTACACAAGGTTCCAGGCCAGGCAGGGCAGTGCAGGCCCTCTGCTGCTCAGTGTTCTGAGGTCCCTTCCAGCCCTGCCCCTCAGACCACAGAGACGCAAGGGCAGGCGGGAGCAGGTCTGGACTGGACAGTGAAGCCCGTGGACCCAGACTGGACACATGCAGTCTTGGTCTGGCACTGTGCCCAACGTGCAGGACTCTGGGACTTCACAGGGTGGGGATAGTGACCCATGCTGCCAGGACCCAGCGGTCAAACCCCAGCTGGCTCGCTGGGGAAGACTAAGGTCCAGAGTGGAACCCTGACAGTCGTCGGCAAAGAGGAGGCCACAGAGGAGCCACCCTGCCCTTGGGGGCCACTTCCTGCCGTTTCCTGATGGCCACACTGGTCATTCCTGGACAGCCCCACGTAGGAGGCGACTCCTGGGCCCGTGGCCAGGGCTCCCTCGCACTCTGGTTTCCACGGAGGCCAAGTGGATGGGAGGCCCAGTGGGGGACAAGAGCTCCGGCCCTGACCTTTACCTCCAAGTGTCCCTTTAGCCTAAGTGAGGTGACGGGTCCCCACTGTGGCTGGTCCCTGCTCAGTCCTGCACGCGTCTCTGTGCGAAGCACAGGTGCGTTCTGACCTTCACCTGGACCCTGGCTCCACGGCGTCCGAGCTCCACTCAGGCAGCGGTCTCCAGCCCGAGCTCTGCTCAGAAGCCGTGCGGCCTGCACCTGGCCCCAGAGCCTCCCCACTGTCCAGGTTTCTGGCAGCTGCCCAGGAATCCTGGCTTTGGCTCTCCTCTGACGTAGCCACGGACCACAGGTCTGGGGAGCCAGGGTCTCCCTGCCACCTTGTCCGAATTCCTGGGAGGTCTGCTCAGGTGGCGTGGGGATGACGGTGCAGGTAGACTGGCCAGGCCTGGCGGCCATCTTGAAGAACGGAAGGCCCTGGAAGGCGGCCAGCACTGCGCTGGGCCTGCCCTTTCCACGGCCTCCCTGGAGACAAACCTCCTTCTCCAGCAACAAAAGCTCACCGCACGGCCTTGGCAGGACGCGTGTCCCCAGGGCTGCAAAGGACTGCCTGGTTCCTGGCAGAGCCGGGACAGACTCCTGTCTGCTGCCGCCCAGGGTGCCCCCTGGTCCCTCCCACTCCCTGGGGAACCGTCCCGGCAGGCAGAGGGCCACACCGCCCGGCCCCGACCAGCTGTGCCCCCACGCCTGGCGAGAGCTGCCACTGAGCTGGCTAAGGACGACCAGCAGGCCCGGGGACAGGGCACTGGGCACAGCAAACAGGGAACCAGGCCGGTGGGACCGCTGGGCACACAGAGGCCAGTGCCGTCACCTCTGAAGTGGGCACGATCGATCGTCCCACTCCGAGTCCTGGAGCCTTCTCCGGCAGCCCTGTCCACAGCTTCTGGCCTGCACTGCGCTGGCACAGCGGGGTCTGTGCGTGACCGAGGGCGACTCTCGGCCCTTCTGAGAAAGGGCCCAAGCGGCAGAGGGCGCTTCCAAGACAAGCACCCGCGGCTGCTCCCAGCCCGCGCACCTCGAGCACGGAGACGGACACTTTTCCCTCCGGCCAGCACGCGGCAGCCCTGCAGCGGGGGCCAGAGGCAGGGCTGTGGCTGGGGCCAGTGGCACTCGGGGCGGCGGGCACGGAGCTGGCTTGGCTGCTCTCTGGCTCCCTGACTTGACAGGGAACTTCTGTCGTCACTTCCTCAACTGCAAATGGGGACGCCCTGGCCTCGCGGGTCACCAGAAGACCAAGTAAGACCAGGGCTGCTCCTCCAGCCCAGGCCCGGCGTGTGGCGAGGCCGGGCTCCTGGAACCCATGGCCCCTGGAAGTGAGTCGCCGGAGGCCGTGAGCACAGTGGGCTCTCCAGCGCAGCGGGGTCTGCCCCTCTCCTGGCGGCTCTCACCGATGGCCTGGCATCTGGAGGGAGGACACTGCCCCCGAGGGCTCGCTCTGGGTGCACACGTCTGGGGTGGCTTGTCCTGTTCTAGGCTCCTGGTCCCCACGTTGGCTGAGCCCGAGTCCCTGCCTCGAAGGGTCAGCCCAGGGTCCAGACGCATCTCCTCTGCCCTCCGGCTGTGGTGACGGACACTGGGCAAACCCGCACACGGAAGCAGAAGGCCCGAGTGCGCACGTGCCTTGCACGCTGTGGCAGAGTCGCCGGGCCCGTTCCTGATCTGCTCCCAGCTCACGTGCTGGAGGGCACGGAGGGAGGGTGCCGGGCCCTGGCTGCCCCCGCTCCGCGGTGCCACAGGCAGCGCTTCCGGCATCTTCCACCTCATCCTCATGCCGGCCCCAGGGCAGCAGCGTCCCCTCCTGGGTCCCTCCTCCACATTCGCCCAACAGAGAAGAGGCGGCTCTGGGTCGCAGCCACACCAACCCCATGCGGCTCTGCCGGAGGAGCGGGGTGGGGACCGTGCGCCTGCTGCGCCCCTCGCTCTGCTGCACCCCCACAGGCCGGCCCGGCCCTCTGCCCTTTCAGGCGATCAAGCAGGCGCGTGCTGTGCACCAGGACGGCCGGACGGGACGCTCCCTGTGTGCCACGTGGCTCTGAGCCGGACACCGCGAGGAGGAAGTCTGTGCGGCTGAGCGGCTCTGCCTGGCCCAACCCTGCCCGCTGCAGGCCCAGCAGTGGACCCTGCGGTGACCAGAGGCCTGGAGAAGCCCCTTGGTGTCCCCTGGACGGGGACAGCTGGGGACTCACGCCCCTGTGGCTCCCTGTGCCCACCCCGGCTCTGTGGGATGGCGAGGAACGTGCCAGGAGCCGCGAGCTGCAGCGACTGGAGCCGCATGGTCTTCCGCAGCGCAGCGCTCTGCTGCTGCCAGCCGCGTCCCGGCTCCCCCCGAGTGTTTATTTAAGCCAACACATTGCTCTGCTAATTGGATAACATTCCATGTGAAAATAGACCTTTTAAAACAACAGCAGCGGCGGCAAATAAAAACAGCTGCAGCCGCACAAGTACAAAGGCGCGGCCGGGAAGGAGAATTAAAGGCGCCTTGCGTGGGAAAACCCATGCTCTGGTTCCTGGGCACAGCCCGGCCGCCCCACACCTCCTCTTCCCAGAGACGCTCCAAGGGACAGTCTCCAGCCTCCTCCCAGGAGCCCCGAGGCCAGGTGGGAGCGGGGGGTGTGCTGGGAGGAGGGGCAGCAAGAGGGCACTGGGCTAGGGGACCCAGCGGACGGGGCAGGGGCCAGGCTGTCCCAGCCGAGCAGCACCGGCCATGTGGCCCTGACCTGCCTGCTATCCCGGAGTCCCGCCAGGGTCACAGCACGACGCCTGCGCAGGGTGCTGTCCTGCCGAGTAGGGTTCTGAAGTCTGAGGGGTCCGCCAATCAGAGCACTGACCTCGGAGAACGTGGGGCATCAGAGGCCGACACATGGCTGTGGACAGATGTGCCCAGCACAGCCCAGGATCCTGGGGAGGCCCTGCATTCAGCTGTGTGGGTCCTTGGTGCATGATGCCCTGTCCCCTTCGCTCCTCGGCCTCCGTCCCCTTCGCTCCTCGGCCTCCATCCCCTTCACCCCTCAGCCTAGGTCCCCTTCACCCCTCAGCCTTCGTCTCCTGCTTCCCCGCAGGACGTGGGGAAGGTTCTTTGAGGACGCTGCTGGTCACACCTGAGAGCTAGATAACAGCAGCGCTGTGGGAGGGACGGAGGGACCCACGTTCACTGTGGCGACGTCAGGAGCTCATGAAACGCCCCGGGCTGGGGATGCCCGCTCGTCCGCCTCCTGCGAGCAGGTGGCGCTGAGGCTGGGCCCACCCCGGGGCAGGAGTGGGGGAGGAGCGCCTCTGCAGGTGCCCCGGGCACGGGGCACGGCAGGCCGGGACGTGTCCTGTGCCCAGGCGGCGCTCACGGTGCCACTGCCGTCCTTGCCGCCTGGTCACTCTGAGCTCGGCCCCTGCAGCCTCCGCAGGGCCCCAGTGCCAGGTGGGACCTGGTCTCTGGCAAGGGGACAGAGGACTCAGGGTCCCACGTTCAGAGGCAACAGAGGGGCACGTGCTCGGGGCCACCTCGGGCTTCGCTTGGGGCAGCTGCTTTGGAAGCGCTAACCGCCGGTGCCCACCCAGCCCGCGTGCTCAATGGCCATGGCTCCCGTTGGCCGGCCCCGTTCTCTGCTCTCGGTCCCCTCCTCCTGCCTGAGGGAGCAGCTGCCACAGGCCTGTGGGGCCAGGGTCAGCTGCCTGGCCGAGGGCGGTGGGTGCCCTCCTGTCCTCAGCTCTCCCGGGAGCCAGGAACGGAGGCAGGGGAGGGACGGCGGGAGGAGCTGCCCCTCCCACGGGGCCCCGAGGGCTGCCGGGGCCTGTGGACACTGCGGCCTGGCCTGGGTGCCCAGCGTGGCCCCTGCGCACGCCTCTCTCCTGATGACCGTGGCGGCTCTCACTGCGACGTGACGCGGGGCTCGCCGTGTCCAGGCTGGACACGTAAACCTGGTCTGACCCTCCAGACCCAAGTGCCGTGTCCCGGGGTGGCTCCACTCGGGTGGCAGGAGAGCGCCTTGCTGTGGGCCCCGCCCCGCCACGTCCTCCTCCGGCTGTTCCTGGGACACCACTGCACCCCGGCTCAGGCGACGGCCAGGAAACCGACCACCACCCGCAGGGGAGCTGAGCTCCCGGGGCAGGGGACGCAGCACGGGACGCCAGCTCCTGCTGGCTGGTGTCGTGGTCCCTGTGCTAACAGCTGGTGCTGGCGTGGCCTTTGCGAGAGGCGCGTCCCAGGACGGGGCCTGCACTGCCCCAGCGCCCCCGCAGGGAGCTGCCCCGCCCTGCCCAGCCTGCCCCTTGGCCCTCTCTGCCCAGGAGCCTGGAGATGTGCACAGCTGGGGGCCACGGACGGCGGCCTGGGGGCCCGGGCACTGTGGCAGTGAGGAGGGCACAGCTGAGCCGCGTGCAGCACTCGCCATGTGCTGGAGCGGGCAGCGTGCCACCTACTGTGCCCAGGCAGGGTGGGCGCTGCCACCAGGAGCCCACCTCTGCTGCCTCCCTTGCTGCCCACAGGGGGCTGTCCCTTGGGCCCTGACGGGAGGCCCGGGAAGGCTGCCAGCCCGGGAGAGAGGAGCAGGCGTCCAGACGAACATGGCTGTGCGTCCACGGCACAGGCACCTGGTGCGAGGCACAGGGACGAGGGCGCGCAGGCCCCTGGGGTGTCCCAGGGCCCGGGGGTTGTGCTGTGCCCTGGGGCTGTACCCTGGGCTCCAAGCAGCTGACCCTCACTGGACCCCTCAGGATGCCAGGGGCAGCTTCAAGACGCACTTGCCCTCGGAAGGACTCCTCGCCACTGCAGGGCGTGGCCCCTGCTGCCAGGAAGGGAAATGCCGCCCGCGGTCAGAGCTCGCGGGGGGTGGGGGGGGGAGCCCATGGGGATGCCCGGCAGTCACCTGCTCGCTGGAGCTCGGGCCCCAGAGTGCAGTGACCAAGGACACGGCGGGACGCCCGCTGGTCGCACCCACGGCAAGGCCAACCTGCTGGACCCCGGCTCCAAGCAGGGCCTCACCTCAAAGAGCTTCAGGGCTGGGTCTGGCTCAGTGGCGCGAGGCCCTGGACTCCGTCCCCAGCACCCCAAATCCAAGCAACCCGGCAAGCACGCTATAGCTGCAGGAGCTGGCGGGAGGGCCAGGTCACAAAGGCGACGGGGAGACGTGTCCCCACGGGCTGCTCTCCTCGGAGAGCTCTACTGCACAGCATGCCCCACGCTGCCTGCCCAGGTCCACCTGGACCGCAGAGTTCTCTCTCTGGTGTGCAGAGGCTGGGAAACCCAGCACCGTCCCACCCACAGACACAACACCCAGCGGCCTTCCTCCGAGGCTGCTATGAATCAGCAGGTCAGGGAAGAGGAGGAAAACCCCAGGAGTGGCGCCCTGCGTTGAGGAGGCCGCCAGCCTCTCCTGCGGAGTCTGGAAGGAGAGGGTGGGCAGGGAGCAGTTCCATCTTACCTTGGCGTCCTGCTTCGTTAGGAAGTCCACGAAGCCGAAGCCCCTGTGTGTGCCCGTCCCGGCCATCTTCTTTGGCAAGCGCACCGTCTTCAGCTCCCCGAAGGTGCTGGGAACAAAAAGGAAACAGGGCCTGAGCACCAAGGCCGCGGAGGAGACGGGGGCGGCAGGAGGTCCCCTGCCAGCGCCTCCGGTTTGGAGGCAGGTGCTGCTGGCATGCCTGACAGTGGGTCGGGCCTACAGGCAGTGTGCTCTGGGGGTGCGCCCTCTTCTCCCTGACCCTGGGCAGCAAGCGGGCCAGGCAGGGAACGGTCAGCCGGGGGTTCCACTCCAAGACGTGGCAGGCTCCGGCGCACCTGTCCTCCCCTTCCCAACAGGGAGACTGTTTGCTGGGGGAGCCCAGACTTGTGCATGTGTGGCCGGGCCGGGGAGGTCCCAGGTTCTGGGCCTGGGATCCAGCCTGCCTCCACGTCCAGCTGGGAACCCCAAGCTGAGCAGGCAGGACCTGGGAGGTGCCTGCGGGGCTCGGGCTGGATGGACACGCGCTCCGTCCCCCACACCCCGCGTCCCTCCCTGAGCCTTGCTCTTCTGTCTGAGCCACAGCCAGCAGAGCTCCGGAGGGCTCCCCGCCTCTGCAGGGAGCACGCCGACTCCCCCATGAGCCGGAGCTCCAGGAGCAGCCAGGCTGAGAGGACCAGGCGTCCTCGGGCCTCCCTGGCCTCGTCATCTCGCTGCCCGCCCCAGCCCCTTCCTCAGGTCCATTTATCAAATAAATACGCACAAATTGCTGCCGATAAATATTTAATGCGCCCGGCATCTGAAGAGAGGTGTCGCTTGATTTGAAAATCTACACACAGGCACGGCCGCCTGGGCGCCCACCTGCCCCCGACGGTCTAGGATGCTTCAGGGCCAAAGACCGACTGGGAAAAAGCACGGCGAAGGCCGTGAGCTCTCGGGAAACGACATAAGCTAAATCCGAGGCGTTAACCCGCGGCCCCGCCAGCATGACCAGGCATCTGCCAGTCCAATTTCTGGAGGCAGGACAGTGTGCAAATGCAGCATTATGAACCCTCAAAATGAATCTGCACGTCTCCCGGAGCTCCTGGCGGCTCTGCCCCTCCTGGCACCGCCTCTGCGCAGATGACTAGGAGCAGCGCTGGCGGCGGGGCGGCCTCCTGGGACGGGAGGAGCCAGAGCGAGCCCGTCAGTCTTCCCGCTGTGAGGAGGCTCCTGGTCCATCTGGAGGGGCCAGGGTTGGGGACAGAGGCCAGGCAGGTGGGACAAGGTGGTGAGGCTGGAGAGCGGAGGAGGCCAGCCCACAAAACCTGCTTTATTCTGCCACCTAAAGGCCAGCACACCCCATGACAGACACGCCGCCTCTCGCCACTCATCCACGTCCCCGCGCCTCTGCCGGGGGCTTGGTGGACAAGCTCCCTGGTAGGCACGGTCGGCGACGTGATCCTGTGGCTCCGACTCCTTCAGACAGGGGCTGGGGCCCCGGGGGCGATGTGTGTGGTGGCTACAAGGCCCAGCATCTGCCAGTGGGGACGGGGGGCCCTGGTCTCCACTAGCCCGGAGCAGCCTGTCCTGACCTCCCCAAGGCTCGGCTGGAAGCCACCTGCAATGTCAGGGCTCACTGTGGCCCTGGACGCTGTGGGGTGGGTGCGCATCCACTTCCCTGCCCTCCCCGGGGCCGAAGTCAGCTCTGCATCGTGGACACCACAGCGATCTTGTCACCTGCACCTACAGCAAGCAGCACGGTGCCCAGCTCTGAGGGTATGTCTGCAGAGCCCCACAAACAGGCGACGGTAGCCCCAGTGGATGCTGCCACTGCGGACTGACACCTGCCCTCCCAGGCGGGGGATGCAGGGTCCACGCAGACTTGTCCGTCAACAGCCTGTCCCCAGGGTACAGACAGGGACCAGCTCAGGGCGGCAGAGCTGGAGCGAGCGAGGACCCAGCCTGGACTCTGCCTGCCCTTCAGCACAGCCACTTGCAGGAGCGGGTCTCTTTTTATTGGAGACTTGGCCAGGTTGACATGAGGCAGGAGGCCCTGTAAGTGGGGACTGGAAAGCCCTGTGCGGCCCCCATGGATGCAGAGCTGACTTCAGCCCTGGGGAGGGCGGGGGAATGGCCCCACAGTTCCAGGGAGCACAGGGCAGGAAGGAGATGCCTGAGCCTTCTGTCCAGTCTGTGGAAATCCAACGGTTCCCGCAGGGCCCACAGCCTTGGCCCTGTGTGGCCTTGACCTCTGCCCGGTTTCCTACCCCTGATTCCTGAGGAGCCAGCCCGTGTGTGTGCGTGTGCATGTGCGTGTGTGTGTATATGAGGGGGAGCGCAGGAGTGGGGAGAGGGGCCTGTCGAGGCCACTTCCTCCTCTGCAGCACCGTGGAGCTGGATGCTTCCTGCATGGTAAGCAGCCCAGGGTCCGGGGACAGGCGAGGAGATGACGAAGAGGGGGAGGAGCCGGGAGCAGAGGCCGGCAGGGCTGGGCGTCTGTGGCCAGTGGAGGGGACGCTGTGGAGCTCAGCAGGGGCTGTGATAGGAGGCGGCTCGGGGTGCACAGAAGACTCGGCAGGGATGGGGAGGGGGTGCGGTGGGGCTGGATCCAGAAGGCGCTTTCTGGCGTCCGCGAACACTTGCGGAAGCGCCTGGCTTCAGCGCCCAGTGTCCTGAGGCTTCAGCAGGCCGTCACTCTGCCACCGAGCAGGGCCTGCGGGCTGGGTCTGAGACGCACCACCTTCAGGGGGACAGCAACTGGCACGAGAGCGGTGCTAGCTCCTGGCTTACAGTGGAGAAAACCAGGGGCCAGAGAGACGTCACGTCCACAGCCTGGGACGGAGGCTGGGAGCGCTCCTGTCCTGTCCTGGTGAGGGCGTGTGGGATCACATCAGGCCAACGCTCTCGACGGCAGAGAGATGGGGAGAGAACTAAGAGGAGGGGAGGAGAGGCTGGGGAGAAACCACGAAGCTCCGGGAGGTGGGCGAGATTGAAACACGCCAGGTCGGAGCTGCCCAGGAAGTTCTGCAGGAACCGCCTCCCAGGGCGAGGCCGGGACAGGCGGGCGGTGGTCGGGGGCGGGCTGGTGGGGCAGGGGCCTCCTCCCCAGCCGCTCCCCACTGTGTGGATAATGGAAACCACAAAATAGCAATTACTGTATCCAAGCTGTGAATGAGGAGGCCGCCAGGCCCTTGAACAGGCTCCCCGCCCGCGCTCACACCTCGCTCTTCCAATTACGCCATTCACCTGGGTGCGCCAATTACCCGCCCCACCCCCTCTGCACGCGGGGCACGTGATCTGGGTCGCGTGATTGGTGGCGGTTCCTGGGTTTGTGACAACTGGAGTTTGTTGTCACGTTTCTAATTTCTTGTGGGGCAGGAGGGGCGAGGGGAGTTGGCGGGAGGGGCCAGGCCGCGTCAAGCCGGGTGCGCAAAGCCAGGTGGCACCAGGCCCTGGCAGGCTCCCTCCGCAAGCTGCGCCCCTGACCGCCCTGCAGCCCTGGCCTGGGCGCCACTGAGAAGGGCCGAGTCACCCTGTGTCTGTCCCTCCCAGGGGCAGAGGTGGGCTGGGGAGGAAGCAGAGGCGGGAGGGAGCCTTGCCGAGCTGCTGCGCTGTCTTCCCGCTGCTCCAGGCCGTTCTAAGGCTCAGTGGGCAGGCGCCAGGCGGGCACCAAGCTGGCCCCTGCTCCCAGGGCAGGAGCCCGGGTCTCCCTCTGGGCCTGCTGGGAGAACCAGAGGCCAGCTACTGCTGAGGCCCCGGGAGGGTCCCCAGGTGCCTCCTCCCCACCTGCGCCCAGGGCCTGCTGAGGAAGTCTGCTGCCAGCCGGGCCGCAGAGCAGGACGGGGATGGCCGCGTCAGGCTGGCCCGCAGGCTTCCAACGTTCCCTCTAGAGGTGAGAAAAATGGCTACACCCCTTGGCATTAAAAGCCCTTCAAATAGGCCACCACCACCAACCTCCAGGCACATCAGAGGCACGTGGGACCTCGCCGATGGCCCCAGCATGCTCCCGAGCCCAGCGTGTGTCCAGCGCCTGTGGTCACGCACTCCCGGGACCCTCAGGAGGCACGCCATCATTCCCACCTTCGAGGTGGAGAACACTACAACAGAAAGCAGCCCCGGTCACTGGGGGAGCTGCTACCGGCCTCGGGGCAGAGTCGCCTGAGGACACGGGCAGCAACAGCAGAGCCAGGCCGGAAGAGAGTGGCTGGGCCCAGGCCCGGGCTCCTGCTCGAGTCCACAGAGACTGCCCACCTGTCCTCAGCCAAAGCCCAAGTGTGCCAGGCGCCAGGGGCATGTCAAGGGAGGGTCGGTCTCTAGGCTGGTCCCCAGGGACTCTGGGCCTGGTGGACTGCGCCAGCTCCGTTGCACACCCACGAGAGACCCGGGTGCCACCAATCCCACAGCCCAGGTCGAGGGTGGAGGGCTCTGACCTGTGCTGGCCACCGCGTCCCTGTCCGTAGGCTGCACCGCTGACTCCGGGTGGATGGAAAGCTCCCTGGTGACGGGCGTGGCAGGCAAGCTGCAGTGGCCTTGCGCCCTGTCCCGGCTCTGGGTCCCCCTTTCCCTAGATCCCCATGTGGCTGAGGTCCAGGCTGGGCAGGCTGGGAGGCGGGCCATGGGGATGCCTAGACAAACCCGCCCTCCACCCGGCAGGGGCTCTTGCCGCCCGCTCCCACCGTGGCTCCAGGGCTGCTTCTGCAGGGCCTTCGACACCTGGTGTCGCACCCGCGCTCGTGGCTCTGGCACCTTTGGGTAACCTCCGGACTTCTCCGTCAGGATGAGGCGGTCCCGAGCAGACCCCTGCCCTTTCGCTCCGCTGTCCCCCTCTCCTCGTGGTGAGGACCCTGGGCTTCCTCCTCCTGGAGACCCTGCAGGGCAGGGGGCGTGTGCCCACCTCGGGCCTCTGCACCTGCTCTGCCCAATGGCGCCTTGCCACTCAGCCCTCAGCCGGCGCTGCCTCCCTGGCCCCCCACTGCCCCGCCTCTGCCCGCCAGCCTCTCTGTCGGGCACGATGGCTGCCTAGGCGCCTTTCACACCTGCTTTCCCTTGCATCAGGAGGGGCCCCTGGAAGATGGGGCTCCTGGGCTGCCCGGCTCTCAGACTCACCTTCGCTTCACCAGGGGCGAGGCCTGAGGTCCCCGTCCGCTGCGCATCCCTCATCTAGCCACGAGCTGGGGTGCGGAGGGGTCACACTGGGGGCAGGTCATCCAGATGCCGTGCCGAGGAGGACACTCCTACCTACGTGACCCACAAGTTGCTACGAGGAGCGTCACCAGGACCTCACGGGTCCTTCCGGAGACCCGTATCTACTCCCTCCACCGCAGGGAAGAAGTCAGCAGGAACAGGGGCCACTCGGGCTTCACCAAGGGCCCAGCGTCTGGACCGCGACGCCAAGAACGAGCCCGTCTGGTGGCAGAGGGACATGGCCCTGGCGGCAGCCCTGGCAGGGCGGGCACAGACTGTGGCAGGGTTGGCGGCCCCTTCGAGGGGGCCCCTCCCCTGGTCCTGCCACGCTCCCTGGGAAGACGCCTGAGGCTTGACTCCCCCACCACCTGCTCCTGCCAGCCAGGGCCTGGGCAGGGTCACCTGATCCCATCAGCAGCAACGTTCCCTCTCGCCTCTCGGAGGCTGAAAAACGGCCTGGTTTCTGGGAAAGAGCATGCTGCGCGGAGGAGAGCGTTCGGCTCCCTCAGCAGCCCCTCCCGGGCCCCTGCCAGGCAGGCGTGACCCTCTCCTCCAGATGAGGACTCCCAGGGGCGAGCAGCTGAATGGCGTCTCTGAATCAGAGCCGGGCCATGTTCCAGACAGACTGAGAGCTCTGGCAGAGGGGACCCGGCCCTAGAAGGCACAGTCGTCTGGCCTGGTCTGTCCAGAACCAGCTGGTGACCCTGGGGCAAGGCCGTTCCCAATCAAGAGAAAGAGCGCTGGGCGCGGTGGTGCATGCCGTAATCCCAGCGACTCGCAGGCTGAGGCAGGCGGGTCGAGAGTTCGAGACCAGCCTCAGCAACTTAGCGAGGCCCTAAGCAAGTTGGAGAGAGAGACCCAACCTTAAAATGAAAAGGGCTGGCGATGTAGCTCAGCTCCCTGGTAGAGACCCTGGCTTACCCCCAAGTCCGGAGGACAAGAGAGCGCGCAGGTGTGGAAGGACGTGGCTGTGCAGGAGCAGCGGGCTGCGGGCCCTGTCCAAGGGGGAGGCCCCAAGCCCGCAGGGAAGATGGCTGTGAGCCAAGAGGGACGGGGCAGGGGCGTGTGGGGGACAGGCCAGCGGTACAAGCAGATGCCCCACCCAACCCGGCACTTTTGCATCGGCAGCTCTGGGGTCGCGGCAAGGCCCCAGCTGAGTGCCAGCCTCCGGGACAAGGCCACTGTCCACCAGGATGGGCAGGGGACACAGGCCCAGCCGACCAGCCCCTCTCCTTGAGAAGCAGCTGCAGCCCAGCTTCCTTGACAAGAGATCGCAGAATGCCACCAAGAGTCACGCATTTTAAACAGTGTCACCAAACACGAGGGTGCTGCGTGCCACCTCCGTGCCTGAGCTCCGTTCTGATTTGGCCGAGCGTCTCCACTGTGCAGAGACCCTAAGGGCTGGTCCACTTCAGCAGGACTTCCCTCTCCATCCTGTGCCCGCTACTGCCTTGGGGCGGGCATGGGCCCTTCCGACCTCGGCTCTGGTGTCTGCACGTGCAGCGCCCGCACGCTGGGCTTGTCCTCACACACTGTGGCTTCCCAGGGGCTCTAAGCTCCCTGAGGACACAAGGACCTGGCACCGAGGCTTTCTGCGTGGCGTTCACCCGGGGGGCAGACACCTTCCTGGCTGGGCCCGCGGTGAACGGCCCCTTCGCAGTAGGGGCTGTGATGCTGCCTTGGGGGACTGTGGATCCTGCGCGCGCCTGGCAACTACCCCAGAGCAAGCGCCGAGCTGGCAAAGCACAGTGGAAGCGACCCGCGGGGACCTGCAGGGGGCGCTGAGAGCCAGTGGCCTCCACGTCCCCCTCCTGGTCCCGAGCGTCTCCACGGTGCAGACGCTTCCTAAAGGTCACGTGCACACGCCGCGGTTCCACCAGCCCCGTAAACTTTACTATTAGAAATCAGAAGATGGAAGGACGAGAGGAAAACAGGACAGAAATGGCCTCCGACGCTCCTCCCGCCTCGCAGCTCCGCCGGTCCCTTCTCAGAGCTGCCCTCTGCTATCCAGGGGGCTGTTGGCCAGGCGTCAGGCTAGGCGCATCCAAGCAGGCTCTCCTGCCGTCCCTAGCCATCGGGTGGCCGGGCCGTGGGCCCATCTTGTGCACAGAGAAGACAGGCGTAGGCTGCCTCACAGATCTGCTGAAAGGTGCAGGCAGGCAGCTCCGACGCACAGCCAGGCCTGGCGCGCCCCAAAGCCCGTGTAGGGTACAGCCCAGCACCAGTGGGGGGGTCCAAGAGGCGTTCAAGGCCGAGCACTGGCCACCGAAGCGGAGCGCAGCCCTCGGGTGAAGAACGCCCCAGAAAGTGGGCTTTAAAAAGATGACGCGTCTGAACCAGTGCCCTCCAACCCACCCTGCAGGATGCTGACCACTGCCCAGGACCCAGCGGCAGGGGTGCTGTCCGCTCGGCATGCGTCCCGCTGCAGACCTGTCAGGGCTTTGGCCCTGAGTTGCATGGAGGTCCACCTGGGGAGCGAGTGGACACGGGGTTCCTCAAACTCCCCTGGCCGCAGCCCCCGCCCAAACAAGGACACCTGTCAGCCCCTCTCAGGGCACTGCTGGAGAGACACGGGAGGGAGGAGGAAGCAAGGTGGCCACTGTGGCAGGCGGGCAGGGCACGCGGAGGTGGCAGCTGCTGCAGGGAGCCTGGCTCTGACAGGGAGGCGATCGCCGAAGCCCCAAGCCCCGGGTCTGCGGGCGGCTGCGCTGGCTGCCACCTCCCTGAGGCCCGCTTTCAATCACCCGTGAGAGGATCGTCCCCTCACTGCGCACGGCCTCTGGTCCCTGGCACCTGTCAGGAGCTGCGTGAGTGGGCACCGCTGTCGTGAACGCCCTGACCCGGGATGATGTCTTGGTACCCAGCAAGCGACGCCTCCCAGGTCCTCCTGGTGGGAGCTGAGGAGCAGCCGGGCACAGGAGACCCTCCTGCAGGCCCCGGGGCCCAGCAAGGAGGGAGGTAAAGGGGACCCAGGCTCAAGGGAGCAGCCCGATGAGCGATTTCCAGGCTGCAGCAGAGGAACAGGTCTCCGTCTCAGAGCGTGTCCGGCTAGTTTGCAAGATAATTAAAAGGAGCTGTCCCCAGAAGGCACGCCCGCCTGACCCTGGGCTGAGCCAGGCATGGGAACAGCTGCCTTCCTTTCCACGAGGCAGAGGGAGACCCCCGCTGGCCTGGCCTGCTGCTGCACGTGGGGCTGATCCCGTTACAAGAAAATAAAAAGGAAAATTCAGGCTGGTGGAACCGTCACGAGCGCGTAGCCAGGCAGAGGAGAGCGTGGCCAGGCAGAGGAGAGCGTGGCCTGGCAGAGGTGGACGCCGAGATCCGACTCAGCACCCTTCAGGTCGCTGTCCACTGCCAATGTTTGGGAGGAGGACGGCCAAAAATCAGAAGAAAGGTGGAGAAGCACCAGCTCGGGAATTCAGCTGTGGCGCGCCTTGCTGTTGCTCTCGTCTCCACCGCGCCCGGGCTCGCCAGGACAATTCCGGGAACTGAGAACGTCCTGAGGTCGCCAGCGTGCGATGACTGGCTCTCCCGTGCCCCGCCTGGCTCTGCCCATCTCCTGTCTCATCTCCACGGAGGCAGAGCCTCTGGGCCCGGGACTGTTCCACGTCACCCAAATCCAGACCCCTCTGATGCCAATTAGACTATGCCAGGGGTCGCCACTAGGAAGAGGGGTCCCAGGACGGTGGAGCCACGTGTGGGGCGGCAGAGGACATGGGGCGAGGTCCCCCACAACAGCTGGTGGCTGCACCGTGTCTCCGGTTGGCCTGGCAGCAGAACACCCCACCACGGGCGCACACCTCCTCAGGCCTGGCTCGGGAGGCTGGCTCAGCAGGGCCACTGTCTCAAGGGCTGGCGAGCTGGGCTGGGTTCCCCTTCCCGCCCTGCCCAGTGTGCACACAGAAAGGGCTCCGTCCATCTCACATCTTTGGGACCCATTTCAATGCTCAGAACCTGAACGAGGACCTCACGTCACCATGGACACCAAGCTGCCCCACGTTGCCTCGCACTGTCCTCCTGAATGAGGTGTGGCCGTCCTAATGCCCACTAAGGGTGAATCTTCCGGCGACCTCCATCTTCCCGACGGCAGGTGGAGGAGACCAGAGGGCGGATGGGGAAGGAGAGAAGTGCCCTCTCAACGGCCGGGAGTCTTGGGGAGCATGTGGGGGGCTGCAAGCTCTCTTTCTGGCACTGGGGTTGACCCAGGGGCTCCCCCACTGAGCCACACCCCTGGCCCTTCTGAGTTTTATTAGAGACAGGGTCTCACTCAAGTTGCTTAGGGCCTCGCTAAGTTGCTGAGGCTGGCTTTGAACTTGCAATCCTCCTGCCTCAGCCTCCCAAGTCACTGGGGCCACAGTGTGCATTGCAGGGACCTGGAGGGACACACGTGGGCAGGCAGAGTCCTGGCAACTGGAGAGCAGAAAATCCCTCACCGGAGCACCAAGCGGCAGTCGGGTCCCTGACACCATGTGCGCTTCCTGATCAGGAGGGGGGCACCCTGGGGAGCCCAGGGAGCCCCGGCGGGCGGGTGCCTGCTGAGGCGCGGCCCTCTCTGCAGCAGCACCACGGGATACACCCCAGCACCCAGACGAGTCTGCAGGCGTCCTGAGAGCACCCAGGACGGGGACCCTGCAGTGGAACCTGCTAGAATCCAAGCCAGTACCGCAGTGGGCGCTGGAACAGAACCTGGGGAGCAGGCGTGGGGCGCGGCCAGCTGCGCTGCCCCCCTATGGTCCAGTGGGCACAGGCGCCCTCGCCGCCTCCCCTGGGCGTAAGGAAGGGAAGGCGCCCACGTGGGCCTGCAGGGAAGCGCGGAGCTGCCCGCCGGGCGGAGGCCCACTCATGCCCACTTCACGGCCTGGGCTCCAGTTCCCGTCCTGGAGCAGCGGAACAGGTAGAGGGGACGAGGTGACCGGCAGACGAGGTGACTGGCCACCGAGGCGGGGACACACACTCCCCCTCCAGTGCTGGCCTTGCAACTGCGGGCACCACCACGCGGCAGGACAGTGGCCAGCGGCAGGGTGATGAACGGCCACAGCCTTGTGCCAGGAAAACGCGCTTTGTAGAGACAAGTGGTCGGCCCTGAGCCCTAGACTGTGACCACTGAACCAGACACGGTATCGAGGTGACTGGGACGCCCGCAGCCAGGGACACTGTATGGGGACAGACCTCAATGTGCCCACCACGCGCCCGTGCTGTAGCCTGGGCGCCGTGCTCCTAGGCAGCGGGATGGGCGCTGTGCGCTTCAGGGGCATCCCCACTGAAAGGTCGCTGTTTGCGGCAGGAACGGAGGCCTAATGGCAGAAGGTGGCAAAGTCGCTCGCGGGGGAACCTGTCCTTCAGCGGCGGGAGACAAGACGGAGTGTGACCGCAGGGCTGCGTGCACCCAGGGCCAGGGCCACATACCTTGCCCTGGCCAGGAGGCCCGCCCACGAGGCCATGCACAGCTGTCAGGGGAGGGCGCCTCCCAGCGTCCACACACAGGACGCGCACCTACGCCACCTGCTCCGTGCTCCTCCCCAGTGCCGCCAGACTCGGTTCCACCCTGGGTTCTGTCCTGCGTATTTACGGCCTGTCTCCTCTGGACTAACGAATGGCTAGCGCCCCACACAGAGCCAACGGCACCTGGCATGCGGCAGGTGTGCAGTTGAGAACATCTGTTGGCAGGGACAGGTGGAGCTCCCAGCGGCTGCTCGTCTGCCTGGCTTCTGCTCCTGGCACTCTCAGGCCAGGTCCTCAACACCAGACCCAGGCGTGGGACGCGGGAGGGGCACCTGCCGAGCGCCTGTGCCCTGCATGGTGTGCTCTCGGGCTCCTTGGGGCCCAGAGCCACCCCGTGGGGACGTCACGGGAGGTCTCCTCCGAGGTCAGGCTGTGTCCGCTGTCAGCTGGTGAAGTTCCCCGGCTTCCCACCTTGTGCCTCTGAGCAAGTCGCTGCGTCGTGCCCTCGAACTCACCCCTTGGTGCAGCCAGAGCTGCCCGTCACTGGGAAGCTGCCGGGGGCGGCGGACACCAAGACAGATGCCGAGGCAGCTTCTAAGGAGCTCAGGCTTCTCCCAACAGCTGCCATTAGGAGGGGCACTCGGGACCCCAGGGCCCTGGGAGCCCCACTTTGAGGCCCCCACCTCATCATGCAAGCCCCCAACAGCCACCTGGCTCCACCCACAGCTGGGAAAGGCTCATAGCCTCTGCTTCTTAGTGGCAAGTCCCAGGACTGAGGTGGCAGCTTGGAGGCGGCCACTTTTCCGGTCCCATGGGGTGCTGCCTGGGTGCCCCTCCATACCTGGGAGGCCTGGACCCTGAGCTCAGAGAGCACAGGCCTACTGCTGACCCGGCGGTCGAGGGCCCCTGGAGAGAAGGCCCGGAGGCAGCCAGCGGGCAGCGGTGATTCATGCCGCACAGCCTGCCAACAGCAGCGTGCACAGGGCAGCCCACCCCAGCGGGGACCAGTGTTATTTTTAAAAGTCGGAGAAAGAAAACAACAATAAAAACCAAAGCTCGGGATGCCTGGCACGTCTCCAGGCGCCAGGAAGGCCGAGATGGATTTGGAGGACGGGCCATTTGTTGGGGGCCAGACCAAGCAACACGGGACTCGATTCAACTGCGCCAGGGGACGAGGGGCCCAGCCGGGACGGTCTCGGCAGCTGAGAGCTGGGCAGGACAGCCAGGGTGGGGCCGCCACAGTCCCCGGGCCAGCCAGTTCCAGGGCACCACTTGCAGAGCTGTGGGGGAGGAAATGGTGGGCTCTGGGGGCTGCTGAGCCCTGGCTGTGTGCTGTCCACGCCCGTCAGTGCCGGGTGGCGACTCCCATTCCCCACGAGGAAGAGGAGGAGGAGGAGGAGCAGCGGATTCTTTCAGACCAGGGTCGGCAAACCGTGGTCACGTCCACCCACTGCACGCTCTGGGGACGTGAACTTTACTGGGGCCTCCTCCTGTCGGTGGCAGCTTCTGGCCACCAAGCCGAGCACTCGCTCTGGGCTCCTGCAGGAACTGTCCGCTGGCCCTCGCCCACCTCCGCCCTGCCCACGCCGGCAGCTGCCCTGCCTGCCCACGCACTGCGTCCTGATCCACCCCCGTAAGCTGGTGTCTGCCTCCTCGCCCCTGCTGGTGCATGCTCCTTCATCAGGGGCTCCCGGGGTGCCGAGGAGAGGCAGCGCTTAGGGAGGCCCATGGCCAGCCTCCTCAGGCCTCTCAGCCTCACCCTCCCAGGGTGCCGTTTACCTGAGGGTCCTAACCAGCATGCGGCCAGGGCTGGGCCTGGCACTGCCTGCAGCGCTCCCCAGCCGCTTTTCTCCACAGGGAAGAGGGACACGGCCCTGGCCTCGCCCTGTGAGTGGCCAGCAGGGCTCAGAACAAGGGCCCTTCTCTGGACCACACTTTCACACGCCCGCCCCGAGGGAGGCCCTCCAGGAAACCGCTCTCCAGGGAGACTGTCATGACCAAATGAGAAGAAAACAAAAGCCAGGTGCCAGAAAGTCACCAAGAGGCGTGTGGGGCAGGGACCACTCAGGAGGGGCCTCACCCACGGGGTGAGGACGCACTCGAGCCTGTGTGCAGTGCTGAGGGCCAGCACCACGTGCTGCCCTCTGCCACCTCGGGCCCTGGCCTGGGCGCAGTGTTGCGAGAGAGGTCAGCTCCCGTCCACCAGCGCTCTGCCCTCTTGCCGGAGCTCGCTCAGTCCAGGGCAGGGCGGGGAGGGCAGGCCCTAGTGCCAGGGCAGGGCTGGGGCCCTCTGGGCAGCGTCGGGCATCCTAGGACGTCACCCACAGTGGTGGTCTGCACACACCGTGTGGGGCCTCACCCTGCCTGCTCCCCGTGCACCCTGGGGTCGCCCGCCAGGAAGCAGCCTGTGGCCAAGTGTCCCCTCAGGCTCTGGTCCTGGAGAAGCCAGGCAGAGGGCGCTTGGCGCTTGTGCCACGCCCCGGCTGCTCTGGCTCTAGGTCACCACTTCTGCGAGAAACCCACTGACCTTAGGCATTTTTAAAGAGGAAAGGGCCCACGGAAGCCCGCACACTGCCCTTCCACCAGGGCGGAGGGCTGGTTTGTCTTCCTCCTACGGAGCACGGCGAGAGGCAGGGTACTGCCGATCCGAGACCCACAGGGCCCGAACCTCCGCCTGCCCTCCTTCCTCAGGATGCCAGGGGCCCAGGCCACACCCGCACGTCCACCAGGAGCCTGGCCTGGCCTGTTTCCTGGCGCGGACCCCGAGCCCTCTGTGGTGATGGCAGCTCTGACCCCACTGCCCCCAGCCCCCCGAGGCCCCGGCAGGCGGGCGGCTCCTCTGCGCCCTCGCTGGGCGCACCCTGCCGCCTGAGGCCCTCTCACCAGGCCCCGTGCCCGGGGAGCAGGAGGGCGCAGTGGCTGCAGCCACGCTCCCCCAGGGATGGCCACCGACACGGTTCCCCGCCTGGCCTCTGCAGGTGTCAGGTCAAAGGCGCGTCCTGGGCCCCCTCCCCACCCGCCGTGGCCCAGCAACCCTGTGATGTGCTCCTGTCCTCACCTGTATGCCAGCTCTGTGCCAGGAGGGCCACCAACACATCCCTGGGGCCCTGCTGTGGCTCAGGAGTCCAAGAAGTGAACGAAGGGGGGGACGTTCGGGAGCGCAGAGACGGCCGCTCCGCCGTGCCCCTTCCCAAAGCCCCTGCCCTCCTCAGTGGCACTGGGCCTGTGGTGGCAGAGGGGCTCCCAAGGGCGCCTGCCCAGATCCCCGGCCCAACAACGAGTTCCCTCAAGCAAGGTCCCCAGGGCCGCAGTGGCAGGGAGAGTGACCCGAGTCCAGGCAGGGACAGTCGCCATGATGCGGCCGCCGCACACCCCAGAGCCCTGCTGCCTTGCAACAACTGAACGCGGTCGTGGGAAGGAGGGTCTGCGGCCTGGCGTCCCTGCCTCCAGAGAACACGACCCGTTCCGCCAGAGGCGGCCCCAGCCAGGGGCGTGGACGGGCGAGACCGGGTGGGAAGCCTGCCTCGCGACTCTGGGAGGGAGACAGGCCAGTCAGGAAGCTGCAGGGACATCCGCTGGGAACCCGGCCTTCCTCTGGCCACCAGGTCCTTTCCTTGAAGGGACAGCCTGCCAGAGCCAGTGGCTGGCGCCCCCTGCCCAGCCCTGCGTGCAGGAAGACGGACGGGAGGGAAGAAGCTGTGCCTACCGCTCAATCGGCTCAGGGTGGCGTGGGCGGGAAGGGAGCCCCGGGTGAGAGGCCGCGGCTCCTTGGGCTGGGGAGAGCCCCGCCCCGCCAGCTCCTGGGCGTCTGGAGGAGGGCGGGCTCCCCGGGAGGCCCACGGTCCTGTGTGGCCCCACGTGCGGCCACGCTACCTGCTGGGAGGCGTGTGGCTGGCACGTCCTCAGTCCCTCGGAGCAGCTGGGTCCCCCACCCAAGCATCCACCTCCGAACCCTCGAGGCCTCGAGTGGCCTGGCGCAGACTCCCGTGGCCTCTGTCCCCTGGGAGCCACATCTCGGATGCCCTGGGGAACAGAGCTGGCGGGCGGCAGGAGCAGCCGGCGCGCCTCCTCCAGGGGCCCCAGGACGCGCCCGGCTCTCCACGCCCACCTGACGTTCGGAGCTTCCACCTGAACCCTGGCCCTGGGCCCTGACTTGGAGCAGGTCGTGACCCCGAAGGGCCGGGCCACTCCACGGGGTGCAGGACGGGCAGCCGGCAGAGCAGCACCTCCGCGAGCGCTGTCCTGCAGCACTCTTCCTCCACGGGAAGAGCGGCGCCTCCTGAAGTAGCTCAGGCTGCACCAGATGGCTCAGGACGAGGTCTGCAGTGGCCGATCGGCACCCCAGGGAAGAGAAGGCACTGGGCTGGGGACCGCAGAGGCAGCGGGGAGGAGAGGTCTGGCGCTGGGTGGGCGCCAGGAGCGTGTCGGGGTACCTGGGACTCTGGCCGGGCCCCCAGCCTTCTGACCGTCCCGGAGAAGCACGTGCCTACTGTCAAGGCAGCTTCCGGCGGAACCTCGACACCCCCACCACCCCAGAGACGCCTGGGACCACACTCAGGGTCCCACCACGGGGCCCAAGACCACTGCACGCTTGCCCGAGACCCCAGGGGGGCCACACACCCTACCAAAGCAGCACCCTTTGTCCCTGGGCAGGGAGTCAGGTGGAACACAAAGTCCTTGAAACACGCGAAGCCTAAACGTTTTTTTTTGGAAAAGGCAAAAGGAAATGGGGGGGGGTGGGGAGGAAGAGCCAGCGAGAACCTCATGGGTCAGAAGTGCCAAAGGCGAGGCACCTCGCTCAAGATGACGCTGCCCGGAAACCCAGGGACTTCCAGGAGGCTGGTGAAGCAACCGCGGAGGCAGGATGTGACCAAGTGGCCCTGGTGGGAAGCAGGACAGGGCGGCCGTTCAGCTCAGGCAGCGCCTGCAGGAGAGTGGGCCACGCAGGGCGGGGAGCCGGCCAGGCCTAACCGGCTGAGCTGCCACAGGAGAGGGAGCAGCAGGCGCCCTCAGAACTGGGTCCTGTGTCTGTGGGGTCCACGCTGCACCTCACTGCCCAGAGCTCACCTGGGCAAGGCCACGCCTCTTGGCTCTCCCAACAGATGCTGAGGCAGGCGCAGGTTCGCCCAAGGTCAAGACCAGGAGAGTGGCAGAGCCCCTCCAACAGCCTGCCTGCTGCCCACCTCCAGTCCTCGGCCACAGGGACACTGAGTGGGCTGGCGGGCGTCGGCACTCCCACCTCACCCGAGGAGATCCAGCACATCAGGTGGGCGCGAGCCAGGGCTGTGCCCGACAGGGCGGGGGGTCCAGTCTGTGTCTGCTCTCCCCAGGGTGCCATCCCGCTATCTGCAGGTCAGATGAGGGAACCCACGTGTCACAGCTCTGGGTGGCTCTGGTCCAGCTGGGTCCTGAGCGCACCTGGCCAGGGCTCACCAAAGCAGCTGTTCCGGAACTCTCCCTCCTCTCACTGCACCTGGGAGCCCGAGTCCACACGAGGCAGGGTGAGAGGCGGGACTGGCAGGAGCCCCGCGGAGGTTCTTGGGATGGCCATGGGCCTCAGACACCCTGTGGGCTCGGCGAGAACTCAGGACAACCTCGGAACACAGCCAGGTGACGAGGCAGGCCTGGGGCCACTGCCGTGACAGACACTGGAAGCCATTGCACAGCGGGAGGCGGACTCCATGCGAGGCTGTGGAGGCTCCGGTCTGTGGCTGGGCGGACTCGTTGCTTCTGGGTGACGTGCGAGGTGGACAGAGCCAGTCGTCCCCCGGTCCCCCTGGAAGGTACACCCCCATGGCCTAAGCCCTCCCAAGGGGGCCTGTCAGTTCCCGTCACCTTGCCACGCCGTGGCTGGGACCAGGCCTAACACAGGGACCTTGGGGACACGTGGGATCTGAGCCACAGCATTCGTCTTCATCGCACACCTACTAGGTGCTGGGTCGTGATGGGGAAGAGGACGGACAGGTCACTGCTCCTGGTGGAACCCGGCCTGGCGTTCTGCGTCGGCAGCTCGCATTTTCAGAGACGGTGCGGAAGGGAAGCGGGCAAGCTGCAGGAGTCCATGGCCAGCGGCGGCCAGTCTGCAGCTAGGACGTGTGCCTGCCAGGCTGAGTCACGGGGACAGGACTCTCCCGCAGGGACGGATGACAAACACAGGGCGCGGGCCACCCCGAGCAACCCTGGGCTGCGGCTGGAGGAAGCAGCGGAACTCATGGCTTGAACACAGAGAAACAGGCACTGTGTGTTTGCCTGTGTTTGTCCACAGACACGCACACGTGTGCACACAGGGACTTGTCTGCGAGAGGGCCCTGTCCCCGCTCCAGACCCCAGAACACCCGGCATGTTTTTGGTCATTGGGACTCGGTAAGAGGTGCCAGTGACATTCGGGGGACAGAGGCCAGGGCTGTGGCACCACATTCTACCATGGAGGAGAGTCTGCCACCAGGTCCCACAGCCCTCGCGGGCACCAAGACCTGGACCCGGGCAGCAGGTCTCTTCCGACTGGAGGAAGGAACGCAAGGAGGCGCTTTAAGGGAGAGTCGCGGTGCCCAACCGGGGACAAGCTTGACCCCAAAGGCCCGCAGGCCAGATGGGAGGACACACGACACACATGCACTACGAGGGGTCTTAACCCGCTGATGAAATGGCCCGAGTCCACACGGAGACATAGGAAACGAACGCTGTGTGCGTGTGCGTGTGCCTGGGCCACAGGTGTGCGGCGAGGAGCAGCCCCTCCCGGGAGCAGAGCAGCGGCCGGGCAGCGAGGGGGACCCTGGAATGACCCTCGCCCTTGGCAGCCAGCCTGGTGACGCGGGATCCGGGCAAGAACCCCCAGCGGACGCTCACGCTGAGACGTGGCCCAGGCGGGCGGGGAGTCTCCAGAGTCTCAAAGCGCCCTCCGAGAGGGTCCCTAACTGCAAAGCGAGGGACAGCACCTTCGCGGAGAAACCTGCCCTGCACGGCTCAGGGAAGATGGAAGAGGACAGCGTCAGCAGCGGGCGAGCCAGCGCGTGGCCGGGTCACCACCTGCCGAGACCAGACCGCGGACGAGAGCGCGGCCAGCACTTCTCGAGAGCGACCGTGCTATGACACACAGAATACTGGCCGGGTCTCCAGCGCGCAAAGGCACTGCGCAGACGGGAGACGCCCCGCGGGACTCCCCTCTCGTTTCCTAAAGACATTATCTGGGTAACAGGCAAAATTCTGAGTGAGGTCCGCCGGTGGGACGATGAGACTGGATCGAAACCGCTGGGCTCTCTCGATGGAACTGTGGGTTGAAAAAAATCTTTTTTTTTTTTTTTTTTTAATTCTTCAACGGTTAGGGGCAAAGAAGTGCCAACTTTACCCCCACAGAGCGGGTCTTGGCTCCGTGGTTCAGAAGAACCCAGCATGTGTGTGCGAGAGCCCGGGGCCCCACACAGCTTCTTAGGTTTCCTTGCAACTTTTCTCTTTTGGGGGGTTTTAAAAAATATTTACCACCAAATGTTCTGTCACCCACCCCGGCTCTGCCACTTGAACCAGGGACAGACCTGGGCACATTCAGGTAGGCACAGAGTCCTTCAGGGGCTTTAAAAATAAAAGGCACCTCATGCAGAGCCACACTGAGGCCTGGCTGTCCCCAACACCTCGCTGTCCCAACACTGATGCTGTGAGCAGAACACCAGGGCCTCGCACGGGCAGCTCCCCAGGCGTTGGCACGTTTGCTTGTTTTGCCAAAGATCCATCTCAGGCCAGGCACAACTGCCACGCTCCTCGGATGGAGGCCCATGTGAGAGGCCCCATGGGTGGCTTTGACACCGGCTCCCGAGGCGAGGGACTCTGGTGTGCTCCTCTGCTTCTTGGCTGATGCTTCCTGCATGCCTACTATGTGTGCCTACCATGTGCCAAGCTCTGGTCTAGGGGTGGACAGAACAGAAACGGAAGGCTGAGCCTCCTCTTCAGGGAGGCCCACAGGGGAGGAGCTGGGCCCTTAGACTCTTCTTCAGGGCCAGCGGGAGGTTGGTGCAGTGTGCAGTTTCCCGCAGCAGGAGGCTGACGGTGCTACCTCACATGGTGGCCTCACTGTGGAGGGGACATGGGGAGAGACCATGAAGGCTGGGAAGGAGGGGACAGGAGGACATCTGTATCAGGCACAGGCACAGGAGGCGACCAGGGGCACTGGTGGCCAGGAGGCCAGGTGGCTGCGGTGTCCTTAATGATCGGAGTGGAAAGAAGTGAACGTCACACAGGGCCACAACGCCCTAAGGGCAAAGGTACTGGCATGGGAACGTGTAGGGCTCAGGGAAGAAAGCCTGCTTCCCCAGAGAATCCTGGCTCCGCACTTGAAGAGAAGGGAGCTTCACCAGACCCAGCCACGGCCGGTGCCGCGCCACCCGCTTAGGTACCGCCCGCAGTGACAATGGCCTTATGGTTTAAATGGCTGGGGAGAATCGAAGGATAACATTTCATGACAGAAAATGACAGAAGGTTCCATCACATCCTGAAAGTAAAGACTGACTGGAACAGCCGGGGCCACTGGTCACCTCTGTCTCCAGTTCTGCTCAGCAGGACAGACAGACCGTTCCAGCTACAAAGTGGGCTCCTCACACCCACCCCACAGGGAGTGGCGTCTCACCCTCAGCTGCAAAGGCGAAGGCACGGTCGCCATGCGTGGAGCGCTCAGCCAACAACAGGGGCTCCTATTCAGCTGATCTGGGTGGCACTGGGACCCAGGTTTCTAAATGTCCCTGAGGCCATCTGGATCCGCAGCCAGGCTCCGAGGGAGGCTGGGGGGCTGGTGGGACACAGAGACTCGGGGTCGGGGCCCTTACCCGGTGCCGTCTGTGAATCCTCGACCACTAAGGAAGATGGTCTGAAGTGACATTGTGTGACCAGTCTGCTCAACGACAAGACAAGTGGCCTCCTGAGGCGGCCGCACTGTGCCAGTCCGAGAGTATCTGCCCCTGCTGTGCATCACTAGGCTGCAGCCAAACCCAGCCGGCTCTGAACCTTGATCGCCACGTCCCGCCCCGGTGGCTGCCAAGCTTTTCACCACGCACGGGGGTTCAAGTTCTTCCAGGTATGACACTGTCAGGATTTCCTCGTGCTGACACCCCATCTTTTCACCCCTCGTGTGCCCAGGGTTCTCAGGAGATGCGCGTGGAGCGGGCACACAGGCATCGACGCCCCACGACAGTAAGGACACCGAGGTTCCGGGATCGGCGACCAGCGGGGACTCCCCCTCCCTCGGCTCCTCCTCTCTGCCCTGCCTCTAGGTGGAGGCAAACCTCCACCTGGTGGAACCGTCGCTTGACCATCAAAAGGGGTGCGTGGGAACTTAGCAAGGCGTTTGGCACAGGGTCGTCCCGGAAAAAGAAATAAACCGTGGATGCTCTTCCTAGGGGGCACCGCCGGGGGATCTGCAGGACCACTTTTGGTGGCCGCGATGCCCAGGAGTACTGCTGGATTTGCTGGGCAGCAGCCTCCCTGGTGGGATGCCCCAGGCTCCCGCCCATGCCATCCCACCCCGTGGGGGACACTGGAGCCTGAGCTCGCTGTTGCCTCCGTCACCGATGAGCCCCTTCCTCACGGACCCGAGGATCAACCTCAGTGTCCTGCACGTCGAGGGACATTCACGCTAGAGGCCGGCAGCACCCCACGTCGTGACAACCCTGTGTGCCTCTAGACCGTGGCCGTGTGTGCCCTGACAAGGCCCCCGCTGACCGCTGCCCTCTTCAGCTCCCTGGTACCGACAGGCAGGGAAGACCCAGGCCAGCCTCCAACACGGGGGAGCCAGACCTGTGTGCAAGGCTGGGTGGAAACGGAGCAACGCACGGCCTCTGGCGGGTGCGCGACGTGGCACTCCAGCAGCGTGGTGCGTTTGAGAGCACCCGCGGGCCCTCCACGGGAGGCAGGGGGCGCCTGCTTCCCAGCCGCCCAACATCTGCCTCTGGAGCTGCCGAGTTTTTTCATACTTCAAAACAAAACAAATCCAACCAGCCAAACAAGGAATTTCAAGTGCTTAGGAAAAGGCAGCGATTCCCAGCCTTCCTCAGGCCCCTGCCCGGCTGCACAGCCTCTGGAAAACACGGGTAGCGGCTTATACTACGACAGGGACGGGTCTTCAGGGAAGCGGGGGAACAAGGGCTCGCTGCACTTCAGTGAGGCAGGCAGGAGGGAGAGGAGGGGCTGTCATGGAGGAGGGCACCGGCTGCCGGGCCTGCACCAGCCATCAGGGCACCGGCTGCCGGGCCTGCACCAGCCATCAGGGCACTGGCTGCCGGGCCTGCACCAGCCATCAGGGCACCGGCTGCCGGGCCTGCACCAGCCATCAGGGCACTGGCTCCCAGGCCTGCACCAGCCATCAGGGTACCGGCTGCCGGGCCTGCACCAGCCATCAGGGCACTGGCTCCCGGGCCTGCACCAGCCATCAGGGTACCGGCTGCCGGGCCTGCACCAGCCATCAGGGCACTGGCTCCCAGGCCTGCACCAGCCATCAGGGTACCGGCTGCCGGGCCTGCACCAGCCATCAGGGCACTGGCTCCCGGGCCTGCACCAGCCATCAGGGCACCAGCTGCCAGGCCTGCACCAGCCATCAGGGCACTGGCTCCCGGGCCTGCACCAGCCATCAGGGCACCAGCTGCCAGGCCTGCACCAGCTACCAGGGCGCCTGGCTCCCAGGCCAGCACCACCCACCAGGGCGCCTGGCTCCCGGGGTCTGCACCACCCACCAGGGCGCCCGGCTCCCAGGCCAGCACCACCCAACAGGGCGCCCGGCTCCTGCATCTGAGCTCCTTCTCCAGCGCCCCACTCCTGCCCTGGGGGCTGCAGCCATGCAGCGGGGAGCCGGGAGCCGGGAGCGGTCACCTCGCTAATTCAGTAAATGGACTCTGACAAGCCTAAATGGTTGTTTGGATGGATCCTCTCTCCTCCCACCTCCCTGGCCGCCCGGAACCTCAAATAAAATAAATTAAATAAAACGCGAGACACCATCCCGTCTTCTATGGCTGCCTTCTCCAGCAGGAGTCAGGAGGACGCCCCTGACGCTGGGCCGGGGGCTGGGGGCTCTCCTCTCCTCCCCCACCCTGCGCGTCCCCCTGCCTCGCGGGGCAGGGCGGGCTGGGCCTGGCCGTCATTCCTTGGCTGCCCGGCGTCTTTAGCTGCTCGGAGGCGACGGCAGCCGCTGGCTCCTTGCTGACAGCTGCTGTCAAAACACCCTCGCAGGCGGCAGCGCGATAATAACTTGAGAATGAGACGCAAACGAGCGGCTCCTCACGAGTGGGCGAGCTGCCCTTCCGCGGCCCACTGGCTCGAGCGCGGCGGGGACGCCCGGGGATGCAGGAGAGGAGCCGCAGCGACCGTGGGGATACGGTGGAAAATACAAAAACCAACCGGCCACACGGACGCTCCTGCCTGGAGGCGCCTTGTCCCTTGAAGGGGGACCCAGGACTTGGGGTGCTCTGAGGTTGTCCCCGAAGGGATACGGCCACTCCAAGATGCGGCAGCTGGGACGGCGTCCCCCCAGGAAGTAGCCGTGGGGGCCTGCTGCGCACCGTGCCAGGCTGCTTCCAGGACAGCCCTCGCCGGCCTGCCCTCCCGTGCCACCGCGGGGCTGGCTGTCTCTGTCGAGCCGACTGTTTTCCAAAACCTGGGCTGCTTCCCCCACAGGGAGTCAACATTAGCATGGCTCGTTCAGGAAGGCAGAGGAGCCCCAGGGAGCAGCGGGAGCCCAGGACGGCGGCAGCACTTCCCCACAGTCCCTGGAGGGAGGGCTGGGCTGCAGGCACGGGGCTGAAGGGCAGGCACGGTCCTCTGTGAGCGGCAGAGGACACCCTCGCCGTGAGGTCAGGGGACATTAAGAAGCGGATCGCTGGACCTCTGTCCTCTGACGTACAGGTTCTGGGACCGAAGCTGCCGTCTGTGATACTGAGAGGTCACGGTGGCTCAGGCCGGGGGGACGAAGGCCATTCAGGGGCTCTATGTCGACGTCAGGCAGAGTGCGACCGTCCCAGGCTCCTGGTCCTCACCTTCGCGACTCCTGCAGAGCCTCTGGGCCTCCGCTTCTGGGTCTGGCCAGCGGCCAGCCCGTCTGGTTTGTGTGACGGTGGGCGTGCCGAGTGACCGGGCCTGGGGCACTGGGTCTACTTACCCCTGTGAAGTCCCCTAAAGGACGCAGCAGCCCGAGGAGCTGAACCCAAGGTGGAAGGGCCAGAGGCCCCTGCAGCCCACGGACAGGGCCTGGCCTCCTGAGCCGAGGATCGCAGGCCGGAACCCGGCCGGGGCCTCACAACCAGTGGGGAGGCCTCGGCGAGTCACCTCCCCTCTCCGGTGGCCGCCTGCCCCGTGAGGTGGTGACACCACTCCCTGCCCCCGAGGGAGGCAGGTGGGTGGGGAAGACATGCGCGAGCCTGCTAGCGGGGCTCAGGGTGGCCCCTAGTCCCCCTCAACACCCCGGACACACCACAGGCGGTCATCCCAGGGCAGGGCAGGAACTGCTGGGAGCAGAGTTGACTTGCTAACAGGGAGACGCCGAGTGGTGCCGCCAGCAAAAACCTTCTGAACCTACAGTGTCCCACCCTGGACGCACGAAAGGCCACTCGATCCTGGGAGGGGCTGGCGCTGGACACCAGGGCTGGGTGGCTGGGGAGGTCGCAAAGGCCCGCTGGGTCCTGGGCCTGCGCCACAGCACCGGGGCACGCCCCTGCCCAGGCCACCGTCCCGTCGGGAAGACGCGTCCCTCCTCCCGTGCTAATGCAGCGTCCCTCCTCAGGGGCGCCCTTCACGCCCGCCTGCTGCTCCCCGGGCGCCGCACCCCGCCACCGTCCTTGCTGCCTTCCCTCTGGCCAGCGGGAGCCTCTCCCTCAGCAGCCTGGTCTGTGGAGCCCCCAGCCCTCTGGCTCCCCACGGGCACCCCACCAGGAATGACGCGCCTCACCGGGAGCACCTCACGGCCTTGGCCTGGGGTCAACAGCCCCACAGCGCGACCGCGGCAGGTACAAAGGCCTCCACGCCCGATGATCTCTCCGGGGTGAGACTCTGGAGCAGGGTGACGGACTGGAGGAAGGGGCTCATCTGTGCTGAAGGCAGCCCCCCAGGACCATCTGGGACAAGAAAGGCGCAGGCCTGACCGCCCCTAGGGCTCACGTGTGGGCTGTCCCTCAGGTTCGTGCGCTGGGTGCTTGGTCACAATGTCACAGCACTGAAAGGTGGGGGTGTGTGAGGAGGAGGGACTGCGTGGAGGTGACCGGGTAATGATGACCTTGGCTGGACTTGCGGGCAGGGGTCTTGGTAGCAGATTACTGTCCCAGAGGGCAGGCTGATGAGTGGGCCCGGCTCCTCCCCACTCTGGCTCCCTCTCACTCGCCTGTGCCTTTGACGGATCCCTTTACACCACGCAGTGACATAGCCAGATGGCCTCGCCAGCATGCTGGCTCGCACCGGGCTACTCGGGCCCTACAGCCTCCAGAATCATGAACCACCTAAACCTCCTCACTTTATAAGTTCTCCAGCCTCAGGTATTTTGTTATAGCAATACAAAGAAATGGAGACAGGCTCTTTAAACTCAAGTTAAACTGAAATCCAGCTCCCCAGTCATAGTAGCCACAGTTCAAATGCTCAAAAGCCATGAGGGGACAGAGGCCTGCTGTACTGAACAGTGCAGACGGAGAACATCTCTCTGGAGTCACAGAGTTCTCAAGGGGCAGTGCTGCACTCGGTACACGTGACCCACCTGAGCACAGGTGAGGTCAGCTCAGCCTCGACGACTGCCACGGGGACCCGCCTGGACCCAATCTGGCACCACCTCCCTTCTCTCATGCCCCCCTTTCCACCACCTTCACTTGTAACACTAAAAATTTCCAGCAGCACATCATCTGCGAGGCACTGGGTTCAGTCCTTAGCACCACATAAAAATAAATAAGATAAAGGTACAGTGTCTATCTGCAAGTGAAGAAATTTAAAAAAATGACTCAGTCTAACCAAAGTCTTCTTGTGACTGTTTTAATACTGCATGCACACAGAGCCTTATTTGTGCTAATAATTTGAGCCTTATTTGTGTGATTAAAAATAGGCATAAATAACATATATACATAATATGCCTATTATATACTATTGAGTAAAACTGATATTGCAGGACAAGCTTTATTAATCTTGATGTTTTAGGTATCAAAACGTAAACAGAGCACGCCTTCTCCAGGTTGAGAAACTCAGGCCTAACCCCGTCTACCAGATCCCCTGGGAACTCTCCAAGGGGGAGGGATCACTTTAGAGGGCTGTGTGGCAGATGAAACATTAGCAGGCACTAGTGCCTCTTTCCATTTTTGCTTTGGTTGCTGGGGAGCTCTGACTTAAATTTTGTGCCCTTAACTAAAATACTCCTCAGTCTGTGGGTGTGATATACCTTTCTTCTAAGTGACATTTTTCTCAGATTCTGCATGGATGACTGAAGGTGTTCATCATTCTGGAAGCAGCTAAGGCACCCCCTTGCTGACAGAGCAGCGTTTTCCTGAGAAGGGAGTATGTCACACACCTGGTCCTCCAGATGAAGGTCCAGGCTTGGACTCGGAGTGGGAGCCACTTCCGGTCTGAGGGCTGCGGGAGTGAGGTGTCTACACCCTTGCAGAGAATGACTTCCAGCTGCAGCTGAGATGGCCTCACCCCCTACAAGTCCCTGGGCTTTCTGATGCTGGACAAGGTCAAACCTCACCTGGGCAGCAGTCCGGACAGCGCTACCCAGGCCTCTGTCCAGCACAACTGGTGTCCTCATGATGACCAGGGCCAGTGTCCTGTGTGCTGCTGGGTGGTCAGAGATTCAACCACACCCTGTCCGCTGCCATGTTGGGCATATATCTTATTATTTCTGATTCCCTGGAACCCGGCCATGCATGGCGCTGAGGGAGATCGCCATGAACCCCAATGGGGGGAAGCCTGGCCCTTGGCCGGGCTGGGTGAGTGGGCACGACGCCAGCCCGTGAGCACGGTGAGGGGAGGTGGGAGTCGCACCAGATCTGCTGCTCCAGACCGAGACTTGCCCCACCCGAACCCACGCACAGCCGTGAACTCGAGTGAGGCCAAGGTGCCAGGGGAGGGTGAGGCCGGGCTGGGTGAGGGGCCGCAGGAAGGTCGCCCAGACCCCTTCAGAGGGCCCGTGACGACGTCCTGTCTCCACCTGCACACGCTGTCTCCACGCCTGCCCGGCGGAGTGCGGAGGTGCCGGGCAGGCGCAGCGAGCTGCAGCGGTCTCTCTGGGGAGCAGGGCGGAGCCAGTCTTGGGGGCCCTCCGTGGAGGGCATCCGAAGCTTAATTTAAATTTGGGAGGGTGGAACGCAGGGCTCCTGCATGCTAAGCACACACTCCGTCCCAGGTTCTACACCCCCAGACATACAAAAAGCAGAAAAAACATTTTTTTTTTTTTCAATAAGGAAAACATTCATGTTTTAGTTGTACCCCTGAATTTTTTCAAAATGGAAAAAAAAATCCCACCTAGACATCCACAAACACCCCAATATGCCCCCCTTTCTCTATGGGGTCACACCGTGGCTCCCGGTTTGCACCCGTCTACGGATGCGTACCAGACGGGCGGGTGCGAGGGCGCTGGGCCCTAGGTGCACGGGCTTCGGCAAAGGCGCAGGTCACAGGCTGAGCTGCAGCGCTATTGCCGCGTGTCATGGACGGCCACTGTGGCATTTTCACTCGCCAGTACCTGCAGGTCAGAGTGTTCCCGTCCACCAGGGGGATTAAAACCCAGAGAACCACACAGAGACTGTGGGCCCTGGGCCACGCGGCTCCCCGCATCGGCGTGGTCAGCTCGCCCAGCACAGGGACAGCCCTGGAGCGCCAGAAGATGGGCCCGCAGTGCGCAGTGCTCAGGGCTCCAAGGGTCTCAAGGCTTAGGCCTGGCAGTCCCCCCTTGAAGCTCAGGCTGTGGGTCCCCCTGCAGGAGAGGAGCCGTGTCCTGCCCAGGACCTCAGGCCTGTCTTTGCTGGGGACACTGGTAGGCGTGGACATCCCAGCAAGTCAAAGGCTCTGCGCTGAGGCCTCCGCTGGGGGAGCTCCTGAACTTCTTGGAGATGCCTGCAGGGCGTCTTGGGCTGCGGCTCCCGAGCTGGTTCTGAGACGCAGGAAGTGTCCATTTTACGGAAAGGAGCGGAAGCGGGGCGGGAAGGAGCGGGAGAGCGCGCTGGCACCGCGCAGCCCCGACCCGCAACGGGAAGACGCAGGAGCAGCAGCAGGCCAGCCCTGGAGCGCAGCACCGCCTCCCGGGCGCGGCGGAGCGGGATGTCCTTCCCTGTTCACGGAGCGCTGACTTTGTCAAGCGCTTGGTCGCAGGCGCCACGCCTGCCTCGCCCCTGGAGGTGCCCTGGCACCGGGCGCCTCGCATGGTATCCCTCCGCCAGCAGGAACACCAACCGCGCACAGCAGATCGCAGCCTCTCGGAGGGAGTCGCTGCTTCCCTCCAACATCTGACACGCCTGCAGGGCGGCCCTTCGGTTCCCTGCACCCCAGGTGCCCGGCCCGAGTCTGAGAACCACCACAACAGCTAAGGGCTAATGGCTTCATTTTTATTGTCTTTTTTTCTTCATTTTTAACGACTTATTGCATCCTGCAAGTACTTCCCGTGGCCTCCACTTTACAGATGCAGACACTGAGAGCCCGCGTCTCAATGACTTGGCTGCCGGTGACAGCTGGAGGAGACAGATTCAAAGCCACTGATCTGGCGCGCTCCCAGGGCCACCGTGTTTGGTCATGTGGGCTGCCACTCCCACAGATGACAGTCCTGAATCACCAGCTAACAGCTGGTGTTTGATTTAGCACAAAGCCTCCAGCTTTAACAGCTCCTCTCTCCAGTGAGCAACCTCTTACTTTGACTTCTATGATTACGCCACCGGAGCCCCTGGCCACATCCCATTCCAAGCAAACAGACTGACAGGCCATGCTAAAGAGCGCCAGAAGCTTCATTTAACCTTCGTGGCCAGCGAGCAACGCGACCAATTCCAATAGGTAAACTGCATCAGAATCAGCAGCATTTCAACCATAAGTGGGCTTGGCAGCAAAAAAGATCTACAGGTCTAAGTGGACCCAACAAGTATCTTGGACCCAAAATTTGGACTAAGGTAGAGCCAGTCTAATAGAACAGCTTCTCTAATTAGGGCCTGCTGCCTCAGATATATTTGTGCAATTTAATGTTCGTGTGCGTGTATGTGAAGGTCACAGTGGGGCATGGCTGGGGGGGGGGATTAGCTATTTTTGGAAGGGTAATTTAAAATTTCCCATGTTTCTTTACACGGTCCAGTTTTCAATATGCACGCATGCACATTGTGTATCACAACGATACTGTGATTAGACTTTGGTGCCTGACCTGGATTTGGGTAAGGAGTGGTGACGTCCCAGCACACTGGACTTTCAGAGGCCCTGCTAGTGTGAATACACAACAGGGCTGGGGATATGCTGACCTTGAAAGATCTGTGCTGGACCAGGTGGCGCGCTTCCTGTGGCTGAGTGGCCACTGCAGCATGCAGAGCCTGTCTTCACAGGGCCCAGCTTGCACAAGAGCTCAGTTAGCTGGGTGGACTCGGGGGCTCTCTCCTCTCCCAGTTCCAGGAGGAACTGCATATCCACTATGGATGCCTTCAAGGAAGCCACAAGGCCTACAGCCATTTCTAAGGGATCGAGACGGCGGTGTGGAACCAGTGACGGGCTGAGACTGAGAAGCCAGGGACTGGATTGTGCTGGACTGGCAGAAGCGCCCCTGGGCAGCGCTGCCTTCTGCGGCACGGCGCCCACATAAAGCCCCGCTGGAGGACGGACCTGGACCCGAGGCCACGTTCCTGATACTAAAGCCCACAATCCGAGTTTAGTTTCTGCAAAACAACATCACCTGTCACACTAAAATCATGTTGTTAATTTGAATTGTATTGATTTTAAATTTTGTACTTAACTTGAAAGTGTGTTTAGCATTTACAGACCTAAAGAAGTGTGAGCAGGGCTCATGAGCTGACTCTGAGGGCCACCGTGTACACGGTTAGCAGCGTATGGCCTTCGGAAGTGCCCCCACGGAGCACGCTCACTCCGAGCCCGGCGTGGGGGGGCCCGCGGGAGGCACAAGGAAGCACGGCGACTGTCCTGGGCTCAGCAGGGCTGGAAGCCGCGCCTGGTGCCCCTAGAAGCCGGAGGTGCGCTCGCTCTGCCGGCCTCGCGTGGCCAGCTCAGCTGCTCACCTGCTGTTTTATGGTGGGCACCCAAGACCACCGTCCCCTGGTGAGGACTAAACGGTGCCAACCACCTGCCTCCGCCCTCGGAGTTTCACCCAGCGGAGCCTGTCCAGCCCCCACCAGGCCAGCCCACCCCTTCCTGGAGCTGCTCCCGCTTCTGTGACCCACCCCGCGGGGTCCAGACCACCTCATGAGACGCTCAGCCGAGGAGTGGCTGCTTTCGTAGGAGGCGGTGTGGAGATGCACTGTGGCCACGGGGACGTCTGCAAGCTGTGCCGAGCCCACTGCCTCCCAGCATGCAGGATGCTGGGGACGGGGCCACAGTGAGCCCGGCCAGTGAGCTGCGAGCAGCCCAGACACAGCAGAGGCCTCGCAGCTTGGACGGGTGCACGGGCACCGTGTGGAAGCCGTGGGAGCGGCAGCCGGAGGAGGGACGGGCGCACAACGCCACCCTGGCCCTGGGGACCGTGTGGCCGCCTGGGGTGCCCATTCCACATCTGAGCTTCTGTCGCCTGCCTGGAATCAGTCTAGGCGTGGAGTGGAGGGAACGTCGGCTCAGGGGAGGCGGAGGCTGCACGTTCGCGGAGGGAGGAGGCCCCCAGGGCTCTCGCCCTCCTCCACTCTCGCATCCTTACCGCACTTCCAGGGGTGCAGCCAGGTCCCGCATGCCCTGCTGGATTTCCTCCCAGTCGGTCTGCAGGAGGGAAGCCTCATAGCAGGCGAATACCCGACTCCTAGGCAAACACCGGGCTGCTCACCTGGCAGAGGCAGCTCCCACGGTGGCGGCAGACATCGCTAATCAATGACAAGCCATTTTCTGTTGCAGCTAGAACAGCCTCATGCTCCTCCAATACAGAATTCCAGGCAGCCATGAAGGATCGGTTTGTGCTGGTTTGGGAGGCAGAAGCTACCTGCCATGGCTGGCCTAGCTCAACCCTTTCATGTTCACTCAACAAATAGGCCCAGAGAGATCATATTACTGCCCGGGGTCACACAGTGGAGGCAGGGCAGAGCTGGGCTACAATTCAGACTCTTGCCTCCTTAGCTGATGCACAAGTCACTGGAAGAATCACACTGGCTCCTTTGCAAGTCGACAGCCAGCTTCTGATGATTGAAGGACAAGGACAAGAGGAGCAATGGTGGCTCAGGTAACCTGGGAATCCACCCTGAAGTGCTTGTCCTGGTTGGGAAGCAGGGACGTGCTGCCTCTGACCCTGGGGGACATGTCTGTAGGAGGAGCAGGATCACTAAAAACGAGATGCAAAGACCCTGAAAGAGTCACTGCAAAGTGAGCCACTCCAGGAAGAGCTGCCACCCAGTGTGTCCCCAACTCCTCGGGGATGTGTCCGCATCTTACATGCAGGAAGGCAGAGTCTTGGAAACGCGGCTTGTGTGCCCACCCTGCAGCCCGGCCAGGGTCTGGAGGGACGAGGAACAGACAGACTTGTGGGTCCTTGGCTCTTGGAGAGGCCCGGAGACAGCCGCTCCTGCTGGCTCCACACCGAGCCTGGGGAGCTCAGCGTCCTGGTGCTTCACGGCGCCGGGTTTGAGCACAGCGCACCAGGCGACCACAGGTCCTGGGTGCACTTGCACGCAGGCGGCCCTTCCACCCCTGCTTGGTCCGTCTGTACCTAAGCAGCGGCCCACAGTGTTGCTCAGGCATACAAAGGCTGGTCCTCTGTCTCTGGGTCCATTCCCCAGCCGCTCACCCGTGGTAGCAGAGTTTGCTTCCTCCTGACCACAGAGCTGACTCCCGGGGCTGCCCCCAGAGCCTCCTCCGTTCCTCCCTTCTTAAAGCCACAGCAACACGCTTTGTCGGGGCGCCGGGGAGGGAGCCAGCCTGGCCCCTCCATGGGCGACTCCTTCTCCAGCACCCGTAATGGACTGGGCTCCCCGCTGCCCCTGCCTCCTGCTGAGCAGCTGCCCTGCGATCTTACGGTCTGGGACTCACTTTTGAAACTTTTTTGGGTGATGCTGGGATCAGATCCAGGGGCATAGCCACTGAGCTCCTTCCCCATTCTCCGCTGTTGGGACGGGGTCTCACCAAGCTGCCCAGCTGGACTCAAACCGGCCATCCTGCCTCAGCCTCTCAAGTCGCTGGGATGACAGGCTGCACCAGGGCACCCCGCCTAGACCTTTACTTGTAGGATACCTGGATCTCCAGGGGTCGTAGGCAGGAGAGAGAGGCTGTGCCTCCTAGCTTCCCTGGGAGGAGCGTCTGGTAAGCTGGGCACGGCCCTGCCCCTTCCGAACCTGGACCAGCGCCACCAGGGTGCTACAGTGTGCCAGCGTCCCGCAGGTGCCCCTTCCGGGTGGCGCCCCAGCTCCAGCCTGTCACCATGGGTCCAGGCCGACCAGGGGCTCTCGAGGCGCCTCAGCCCCGCCCTGGCCGCCCTGACCCGGCGCCTCTCCTCGGCCCGCCCTCTCCTGCCATGTGAGTGCTACCTGAAGGACCTGGCGACCTGCAGCGGCCGGGTGGGTGCTTCCACTCAGGGGATCCGGAGCCCCTGGCGGCTGCGGGGCAACAGCTTGCTCGCCCCTGCCAGCCGCACTGGCCCTCAGACCCCGGGGCTGCTGCAGCGCTGGGCAGCCGCACGCGACGCTGTGGCACCGCTGCTGCGAGACAGGAGAGCCTCTCGCAGGGTGGCCCGTCCAGAGTACGGCCGGCACACGGCCCAGCGGAGACCACGTCGTCCCCTCCAGCCGTCCCCGACGTCATCTGCCAGCTGAGTGGCCCCTGACCTGCGTCCGGTCTCTAGGATCTGCCCGACCTGGGCTACTCTGGGAAGGAGATCACGCAGCGCGTGGCCTGTGTGGCTCCCCTCGCTCGCCCCACTACCGGCACCTCTGCCTCTCACCACCAAACGGCCTCCGGCTACGGACGGGCCGTGAGCCTCTGCTCGCTCTCCAGGTGGTGGACTGTGGGTTCCCGTGGGCGGATCAGCGCTCCTCTGGCACGCACGCCCCAGGCAGCAGCTCCAGGCCTGCGCTGGGCACCCCCGCTCTTCCCAGGTGGCTGTGCTGACCTCCGCTTCCATTCCCAGCAGCACTGTGCGAGGACCTGGCTGGTGCGCGGAGGTGCACTGTCTACCCTGCACCAAGCCGGCTCCAGGCAGCCCTGGGGGGTCTCAGTCCTGCAGCGCCCCGGGATGCCCCGCTCGCAGGCTGTCCGGCCCAGGTCCTCTGCGGATGGTGAGTCGGTGTCTCTCCCTGCTTGCAGCAAAGGTCAAGTCGGGGTGGGGCAGGCCAGCCGGGAGGTGAGCCGTGGTTCTGCTCAGCTGCATTCCACTGCTGGCTCCTGGGAACCTGGGGGCCAGACTGAACTCCTGATCCTTTTCCAAGAGGGGCAAGGACTCCTCCACTCCGTCCTGGGGCCCTTTCCTTAGTGGCATTGTGTGGCGGCTGCCCTGCACTGCCCTCCTTTCCAGGTGGCCGTCCTCTCCTCAGGCTGCTGAGGTCCTGTAGGCTGGAGGGGCCGTGAGGCCGGCCGGGCTGAGCTCACTGTAAGCAGCGCGCTGAGGTCTGCGGCCTGGCCTTGGTAAGCTCTGCGGCCAGCTGAGTCTCAGGGACCACCGAAGATGGGCATGCTGAGAGGGCTCGGCATGTGAACAGGAAGGGGCCCAGGAAACGTGTCGGGCCGCGGCGAGGACGGAGCCTCTCTCGGGGTTGAGAAGCTGGGAAGCTGACTGACCCTGGGCTCCGGTCCCCCAGGCCTGCTGGGAGATCAAATGAGATCCAAAAATACCAGGGGCCAGGCAGGGCCCTGTGGCAGGACACTGCGCACACGCCGGAGGCCACACGGGCAGAGATGCACCAGGGGGTGGGGACAGCAATGGCGGTGGGGAGGGCTTCCAGTGGCCCGGACACAGGCACAGCTGGCCACGACTGTGGCTGGAGGCCCTCTGGGGTCTTGTGACGGGAGGCTCCTGTTCTGCCATGCCCTGGATCATGGCACGTGGGACCTAGACAGCGTCACCCCTGGCTCCTGTCCCTGCCGCAGCCTGGCTGAAGCCACCTGTGAATGCACCCCAAGTGCCTGGCACCCACGTCCACTGCTGCCACCAGTCAAGGCCACCGCGACTCACCGGCTCTTGGAGGCCACGTCCTCCAGAGCTTCCGCAGACCCAAGGTGGGAGACGGGGGCGGGGGGGAAGGGAGCGGGAGGGCCTGCCACACCTCGGCCGTCGGGAGCAAGGACAGAAGCCAGGCGCCAGCCCAGCTTGAGCCTCGGGTGGAGAGTGCAAGGTGCAGACGCAGGGTGGACGGACAGGTGGAGCGGAGGCCGGCCTGCAGGCCCTCGCCCACAGTCCCCGACCTAGGACACTGTCCAGGCTGCAGGGTGGGGGAAGTGGCTCGGCAGAAAGTGACGCGGGCCAAGGACTATCCACGTGGAAAGGAAGCGCCTCTGACCGTCACTCCCGCCACGGCTGGGACCTGCTCAGGACGGACGGCGCAGCCCGAGGAGCCGCTTCCCAGGACAACACGGCCTGCTCAGAGCCGGGAGGAGGCCGAGCCTCCCAGCCAGGGGATGGAATGACAAAGGGCGACGTTAAACCAAGAGCCTGCTTGCCAAGGGCGCCTGGCGGTGGAAGCACCGCGGGTGACACACCCGCCACGGGACTGGGACCGGGACACGGAAAGCTGGGGGATCAGAAAATCCCAAGAGCGCACCAGACACCAGACAACCGAGTTCTAGGAGGACGGCGGGTGCTCGGGCGGGCCTCGCACGGGAGCGCGACGCGGTGGGGCCTGAGCCCGGAGACGCTGGCTTCCTCACACCGCAGGGCCAGGGACGAAGGACCAGCGTGACAAAGCCAGTGCCACCAGAAGGCCGGGGGACAGCAGGTGCCTGGGCCCTGTTACCGCAGCTGCAGATGCGGGCGAGGAGCGTCCGCCCCGCGGCTGCTCCTGGAGAGGGCACCCTGGCTGGGTGGGCTTGTCTCGGCAGGACGCCTGACCCCTGCCGCCAGGTCAGGCGTCAACACGGGCCCAGTGGCGCCTGCCCAGGGACTGGCGCCTGCCCACCCGGTCTGCCCGCCGCTCCCCACGCACGCCTCTAGCTCTCCACTAGGATGCACGTCCCCTCAGAGAGGCCCTCGCTGACCACCCAACCCGAGACACCTGTGACCCCAGAGCGAAGCGCACCACGCCCCCTCTGCCATGTGACCTACGCAGGCTGCAAGGTCATCAGGGTTTGTGTGGGCCCCAAACTCAGTGGAGAACAGACACAGGAGGCTGGGTGGTGACGGGCAGAGGGGCCGCACAGCTGCCCGGGGCCTCTGCGGGCCTTCTGAGGGGCGCCCTCCAGCCTCCCCTCCAGGCTTCCAGAGCCTCGGGGTCTGCGCCTCCTGGAGGCGGCACTAGGACGCCCCACTCCACCACTCCTGGCTCACCCGTCCTTCAGGGCCTCGTGCCCCTGTGCCAGGCAGTCGGTTCCCTTCTGCTGTCCCCCCCCAGACCCCACGTGCTGCAAGGCGAAGGCTCGGCTGTCCCGTCCGCGCTGCCTCCCTGGTGTCTCGCCAACCCTGGGCCAGCAAGCACCAGAGGGCCAGCCGCCACCCGCCCCAGCGCTGTGTCCACTGAATGAAGATGAAGCCCTCCCTCCAGCTCGCAGACCCCAGGGGGCAGGGGCAGGGTCGGCCTCTGAGGGCTGGACCCTCCTCCCGGGCCCACAGGCTGCGGCTCACTGTGACTCCTGCACTTCACCAGGGGTCCGGAGAACACCCCGCCATGCAGCTGAGCACCGAGCGGACCAGGCTGCTCCGCCTGGACCGGACCCCAGACCCTACAGGGATGGCTAGGTCCGCACTCAGTCTGGGGCATGCCAGCTGTGCCCACAGAGGCCCCGCGGCTGGACCTGCGGCTGGCAGGCTGCTTAGTCCCTGGGCAACAACCCTGTAGTGGCAGCGCCCAGGCCACAGCTCCTGTGTGAGCCGTGGGTCAGATGGTGGCCGGCGGGGCTCGGGAGCAGGTGCTCCGTCTGAACCAGGGAGTGAGCGGAGACCAGAGACGGCCCCTCTGAGCACAGGACAGCCGCTGGTCACCTGGTCCTTCCGATGGGACACTCACACACTCATGCAGGGCTCCACGTGCAAAAGCCTCTGGGCAACACGCTCGCGGGGCAGTGATCACCCAGGACCCCACCAAGAAGCCAACCTCGCAGACACCCACCGATGTCCGTGGGTGGCACCCGACTCCCAGTGTCTAGGAGAGCAAAACACATCCCGCCAGCAAAAAGAGAGGGCAGAGGGAGGAGGAGAAGTGGGTCTGGACAGGGCGGGGCAGCCCCAGCCGCGCAGAAGGCAGATTCCTAAGTCGAGGCCACCAGGGGACAAGGAGCCCCGTTGAGAGCCCAGTGTGCCCATCCACGCTGCTGCCCAGGCCTTCTCTCGCCTGGCCCTGGCTCTGGGGCCTCAGAGCACCATTCCTTGGGGGCACTGGCTGGGGGCTCCAGGGCTGGCCTTTGGCCGAGGGTCCCACACCTCAACGGGCCCTGCCTCCTGCGAAGAGCGCTTTTGGTAGAGCCACGGCCCCAGGAGCTGACCAGCACTGCCCCGGAAAGAGGGAGTGGCCTGAGTCACACGCCCACCGGGGCGGACCCCCCGGCACCCCCGCTGCCCCAGAGCTGCCTGGGGCTCCCATGCCCTTCCCCAAGGGGCAGAGCTGACAGCACACCAGGAGGCGACATGACACTGGGCAGAAAACAGCTCCAGAGACCCCTGCCTGCCTGGTGGCCTGTCCAGCTGTCCTCAGGCCGAGCCTGCGCAGGGAGGCAGGAGGGGCAGCTGAGGTTCTCCCTCCAGTCCTTCAGGAGGGGATGCCGAGGGTGGCTGCGCCTACACACTCTGGTGCCCCTCATTCTGATCCTTTGGCCTGCAGACCAAAGCCACCAAGCGATCTGCAGAGCCTGGTGCAAAACGAAAATTCAGGGCCCTCGTCCAAAAATGAAGAACCTCAAAATGGCCAGAGTAGAATGTTAGCCGAGTGCGGGGCCCCGCGTGGCTAGTGGGTCACCTGCCCAGGAGGCCGGCCCTGCCCAGAACCTCCTCCGTGGAAGAGGGAACCACTGCCTTCCAGAAACCAGGGCTCAGGGCCGCCCCAAGGAAGGCGGATGAGGCCTCCAGGGCCTCCCCTGCCCCAGGGCCTCAGCCACAGCCAGTGGGTGCAACACGCTCCAAGCATGCCGGGCTGCGGCGCCGAGGGCCCAGAGCACGGGGACAGCCAGGGCTCCCAAGTGCCTGAGTCCTGGGGGCAGAAGCCAGACCTGCTGTGGAAGCTTCGGCTCTGTGCCTCAGGAGCCTGTGCCTCAGGACAGGTACTGGAGTGTCACCCGCACAGGGCAAGCCCAGCAGCCGCTCTGCCCCGGGACTGTGTGCAGACGGGGAAGAGGAAGACGGCTCCGCGGCAGACAGGCGAGCCCCAGGCCTCGCCTCTTCTTACTCAGGGATCCAAACAGACTTGGGCCTCAGGCACCTGCCCCGGGCCGAGGCCTCTCTGCCCTTGCTCTGGCTGTGGGGTGAGGGGTCTGCTCACGATCCTCTGTGCGCAGGCCCTGGCACAGGCAGGGACACACCCCATTTGTCCCCACACTGCCTTTCAGCAGGTGGCAGGGACAGAAGAACCAGGGGCAGGTTCCCTAGAGCTGGCCCTGGGACAGGCTCAGAGGGCAGCGTGAGGGCAAGATAGAGGGCCCAGGGGAGGAAGGCAGGTGACGAGGACGAGTGCAGAGCTCCTGCCAGGACACAGGCCTGGGTGTGGACCCTGGCTGGGGTCTGCACCCCTTCGCAGGAAGCACCCACCTGCCCTCCTGCTGTACCGGGTGCCTCGCAGGCACACGAGCAGCCACGTTCTGAGGGAAGGGGCAGGGCTGGGCTCTGGAGCTGGTGTCCCTGCTGGGAAGCAGAGCTGAGGACTGACACCACAGGCTCTGGGGACCAGTGGGCCCGACGACGGACAGCAGCCCAGGCCCCACTGTACATCTCCACCGAGGCCAGCCTGTGGGGACAGGGCTCGCGGACGCTGGCACTTCACCTGGGGGCACCAGCACACAAGCCGGGAGGGAGGGAGGGGAGGCAGAGGCTAGCTGGCCCAGCACACAAGACCCAGGGTGACCCCTGCACCAGGGGAATCAGGCGTGCTCCATGGTGAGCTTGGCAGGGTCTGACGCAGGGGCACTGAGGCCCAGGAGCCAGCGGTGGGGAGGGGAGCTCCGCTCCGGCCCGGCACCCCACAGCTGTCCACCTGGGCTTCCCACGGGCCGGGCCCCAAACCACCCACAAGGACCCAAGAAAGCGAGGGTCCACAGTGCCTCTGGGGACTGGCTGGGCTGTGCCAAGGTTGGGCTGGCTTGCAGATGGTGGACCGTGTGGTCAAGAGCAGCAGAAGGCAACACCCCGGGAGGCCAGCTGAGGCGTCTGGGCCTGGGGAGCCTGCGGCCGCCGGTTCCCTCCACAGACACTGGGCCGCGGAGGGCCCAGGTCTGCCCTGAAGCAGCGGCACCTAGCGCCCCCACAGTGCCTGGTAAAAATGACAGGCTGGCTGAGGTAGTGTCCCCTCCCAGACCAACTGGGGGATGACGGCTCCTTCCAGACCCTGGAGGAAGACAAAGGGCAGCAGAGGAACGCTCCCAACCTGGCTCTGGTCAGACCACCTGGAACCCATGTGCGGTGCAGGGTGTGGTCCCCAGCAGGACGCCGCTCTGTCTCCAGTCTCCCTGCGGTTTAAGGGGTGGCCACGCTCCTGCCTCACAGGGCCACATGTGGCGCAGGGACAGGGCACAAACCCACCAGCGAGAGCGTGCCACACAGGGGCTGGAGGACGTGAGGACAGCTGGTGGACACCCTGCAGAACCAGCCTGACGCAAGGCACCAGACGGTCCCCCAGCCCTGAGGTCTTCCCCTGGCAGGTGACCTTTGCTGGCCAACGGCTTTGTCTGAAATCTGGGGCTTCCCTGGACAAACCTCATGTCCCTGAGCAGGCTCGCAGCGACCCCTGCTGTCCGCTACTCAGAACTGCCTCAAGTCACCAGCCAGCGCCGACCAGGAAAGAAGAGGGGTACCTGGAGAAGGGCTGGGTTCCCAGGACCTCAGGCAGGAGGCTTGGGTAGCTGCGTCCTCGGACACTAAGTCCCCGTCTCCTACACAGGCGCAAGCCTCCCCTCCCGCACCCCCTCTGTCTCCTGGGGGATAAGCGTCAACCGAAACTTGCTGCAAAACCAACTGCAACTGTCACCTCCCAGGAACGTTTCCTGATCAACACGCAAGGAGCTTAGCAGCTCATTTTGATTTGGCAGGTCTCGAATTGGACTCTTTAAAAAGCAGAAGCCCGTTAAGGCAAGTGGACGCCACGGCCCTCACCACGCCCAGGGCCTCGGAGGTCCTTACGCAGGGAAATAAGAGCACCCCAGCCTGCCAGGCGGACGCCAGGATCACCGCCCCCTGAGACTCGCTGCGCCAACCAGCTCCAGCCAACCACGTCTGGTTTTGCTGCGGCCAGCATGGGGGAGAGGAGGGCGAGGGGACGACAGGCGTGTCCTGAAGCAAGGCCCCAGCGGCTCCCCGATCTGTACCCCACACAGGGCATGCGGACGGCACATTTCACACAGACGACTCCTTCTCGTCTCCAAAAGTCGGCCTCACCTGGCACCTGAGATTTACCTTGCAAGATGCCAACTGGAAATTCTAGGGGACTTTGCTCTCCTTATCGCCACACAGACTGCGGCAAGCAGAGGTTGAAAGACCAGGCCAGGAAGGGGCCCCTACGTGGTCACCCACAAGGTGCAGCCTCCCGGAGCTGCAGGTCCCCAGAGCACGCTGACCCCAGCCAAGCCTGGACCTTCAGCTTGCTGATTAACTCGTCTGCAGCCCCACTGAGGGCCAGCGGGTCTCTGCCAGCCAGGCCTGGGGACCGCTCTGCCTCAGGCCTCCTCACACCTGGCGTGATCAACCTCTCCCTCCCATGGAGCCTGGCGCTGGGTGACACCCAGCTAACCCGAAAAGCCCAAGCTGTGTACCGCGGACGAGGGGACACGTGGCGGCCCTGGGGCAGGCGGCTTTCCCTGTGTCGCTTGGAGTCAGCTGCTGAAGATCCCCTGGGGAGGAGATGGCCAGCGTCTCCTTCCAAGGGTGGAGGGAGCCAGTCTCAACTCTGGGTTCCTGTGTGGCCCCGCTGCTAGGCCCAGTGTTCCCCGGCTCCCACCTGGCTGGCCTCTGCCGCGGGGTGGTCTGCCTGCCTCTCAGCAGGGCTTCCTGTGAGGAGCTGCTGACCCCTGGGCCCACCGCTGGGAGCGTGCAGAGGCCCCTGTCTGTCCCCCAGCTCCGGGCAGGGCCGGGGCGGGTGTCTGCAGGCGCCAGGCGCTCTCCACTCCCCAGTGGGGGCGTCTCAGCCCCGCGCACCTGGCCTGCCGCAGCCGTGGGGTGGGATGGGACCCCTGCTGGCCTGATTCTCCTGCCTGAGGAGGACCGGCTGCTGTGACTTTTCTGAGGTTATAGGCGATCAAAAAAAGGCTTCCAGGAGATGGCCTCAGAAGCCTTGGTGCTGGCCTGCAGGGTTGCCAGGGCTGGCCGCCTGCCCGCGCTCACCTGAAGAGCTCCCGGATCTCCCTGCGGTCGGCCTGGAAGGGGATGTTCCGCACCAGGATCTTGGACGTGGTCTGCTTGCGGGGAAGCTGCTTCTTCCGGGCAGTGGTCAGGGCGGGCCTGGCGTGGAGGGGGAGGCAAGGGTCACCTGGGTGGACTGCTCTGGTCTTATGCTCGGGGGTGACCAGGAAGTGTGGTGACAGGGCTGACGGAGGGGAAAAGGCGGTCCCCCCAGGGGACAGAGGCCACATCAGAGTCCCCAGGACAGCTGTGGTGTCCAGTCGACACTGCTGCTGCCCGGCACCTGAGACTCAGGGCTGCAGGGGACGAAAGGAAGGAGCCCTCGGGGAGGGGATGGCTCCCAGCCACGCCTAGCCTCCGTTTCCCTCTCCAGATGTGCGGGCCCCGCAGGCCCCGCAGGCCTAGAGGGGGTGGCCAGTGTGCAGCAGGCAACCCAGGCTCAGGGCTGCCCCTGCCTGCAGGGCTCCTGCTCTGAGGGGCAGGGAGGGGCCGTGGCGGCAAGCTCACAGCCCCGTGTGCAGGCAAGCCGGACAGGACAGGCCTGCGTGACCTCGGGCGGGTGCTCGGGGATCAGCGTGGCCACAGGGTCGCGTCTAAATGGAGGCCCCGGACAGTCCCGGCTACGTGGGAAACGTCAACAGCAGCTCCCATCAGGACGTCCTGGCCGTTCCTCCAGCCTGCATGCCGGCTTGGCCCTCCCGCCAGGGCACGCCTCCTCGTCTGGAGCGTGCTGCCCAGCACGGCAGCGCCAGCCATGTGTGCCAGCTCAGTCTAGATGAAGGTGGACACGATACAGAACTCCCACCCTGGTGGCTGGGGCCTGAGGTGGCCTGCGGTGGCCCCTGCCTCTTGTACTCGTGCCCTCGTGTGACCCCCACCCGGCCCACTGCATCAGGCAGCGGTGTAGCTGAAGTGACCCTGGAGACCAGCTCACAGGAGGCTGCTCCCGGCTCCAGCTCTGTTCTGGACTGCACTCTGTGGACATCGCTGCCATGTTAGGAAGGACACTCGAGCAGTCCTGGGGAGAAGCCCCGTGGTGAGGGCCTAGCCCGGCCACAGCCCCCTTAGAGGCTGAGTCGTTAGCCCCAGGTGGGCCTTCAGAAGGCTGGGACCCTAGCTGACATCTGACTGCACCCCCGTCAGAGACCCTGCACCAGAACCTGGCCAGGCGGCCCCGACCTGACCACAGACCCCACCTCCTGGGGAAGCTGTGCAGTCCTGGGTGGCGTCTCGCAGCAAGGGGTGACACGGTGCACGCCAGAGCTCAAGGGCTTCCAGGCACACGCGGCAAGGACACCAGGCCAGCCAGCACGACACCGAACCTGCACCGCTGCGGAGGGCTCTGGCAGCAGCTTACCCTAGGACGTGAATTCCACGAGGAAAGGCCACCCGGGTGCCGACAAAGAGGGTCTGGGGAACCAGGGCTTCCCGGGAATTTGAATAAAAAATGACTCTAACGCTGGCCAGGCTGCAGCAGCTGGCCCTGGAGACAGGACACTGGAAAGAGATGCCACCCTGGCTGGACGCCCAGACAAGGCTCTACCGCCAGCTGCCATGCTGTCCTGAACAGGCCGAGTCCCCTACCCAGGTCACCCATCCCTAGATAAGAACCTGGGGCTCTGGGCTCAAGGCCTGGGCTCTTACGCCCCCTGGGGAGCCCCACTAGCTTCCCGCAGCCCTGAACCAAACCTCCGCTCACTAAGGATGCACGGCCCAGCCCGACAGTGACGGACGCGGAACCCCAGAGCTGGGCCGAGCTGGAGTCACACGCGGCATTAAGAACAGAGATGGGAGGAAAAGCAGCGGCTCCCGGTCAATATTCACTGGCAGCTAATTTGCTGAACCACCACGATAAATGACCAACTTGCTGGAAATTACCAAATAAATATCTTAAACCAGCTCGAGGACCGTCAGAGGCAGTCGTCTACGCCAGAGGCAGGGAGACGGTAATGACGCTGAGGATAATGGCTCACAGGGGCACGGGCCGCGCACCGCCATCAGAAGCCCCGCGGCTGCACTGGCCCACGTGGACGTGCACGCGGAGAGCAGAGCAGAAGGGAAGCTCTGAGATGCCCTCACCACCCCAGGATCCCCTGGTCACTGGGCAAACTGGTCAGCCTCACCTGACACCTACTGAGTCTCCTTCAACCAACTGGAGGGGTCTGGACACTGCTGTCCAGCGCCATAAAACACCAGCGCCAGGCTCACAGCCTGAGGTTTAGAAAAAGCGTAACGACCAGCACCGTCCGGTTCACTGGGGCGCAGACAAGGGGGCAGGTGAACGCCAACCTTGATTAGGAAGGGTCCTAAATGGGCGAGGGGGGCAGCTGGAAAGGACACTGAAGAGCTGAGCCCCTCTGGGCGGCCAGCTCCAGGGACAAAAAGCCAGGAAAGGGAAGGGCGCTGGAGACTCACCTGGTGGCTCGCTCTGAGATCCGCACTTCCAGCTTGTGGCCGTCCACGACGTGACCCTGGGAGAGAAGAGAGCAGGCTCGTCCCTGTCCTCAGAAATACCCACCGTGTCCTTGTCTGTCACTAGAACGCAGACCGTGGCTGGAGTGGAGACCCGTGTGCCGGGCAGGGGGGTCGGGAGGGCAGGCGCAGAAGGGCAGGCGTGGAAGGGCGTCCCTAAGATGGCGGGGTGAGAGCCGGGCAGCGGCCGTGGCCACAGAGCCAGCCTCCCAACGCTCCGAGCCCTGCGGCAGCCTTGACCTTCACGGCACTCAGGGGCACAGGCTCGGCCACCGTTTAAAAGCACCTGCAGGTACAGGGGCCCTTCTGGTGTGGCTCGCAGAGGGAGCCGGGGATCTAGTCTGCAGCCCCCCAAACCCCCATCCCAGCGCCTGCACCTGAAGCAGCGGCAGCAGCATCAGTCCCCGGGGGTGACGCTGGCGTCTGAGTGAAATACCCCAAAAGTCCCTCCAATCCCCCAGAAAATACAGCCAGGTGGCTCTGCGTAAGCAGTCCTCGGTGGCCATGGGCAAGCGTGTGCACGGCTGGGGCCGAGCAGTGCGCTGTCTGCGCGGCGGAGTTGAACTGAACCTGACCTGTGTGCTAGAGGAAGGTGACCACAGGTCCCAGGAGCTGCTTCTGATGACCACACACCGTGCCTGTGACACAGTGGGAGCTCCGGTGTTTAACCAAAGACCAGGAAGTGCTCTTCCCTGTCCCCTGCCCTGCCCGGGCCTGGCACGTGGGCCTCAGTGAGGGAGCTGTGGTCACTGCCAGTCAGGTCGGCTCCCCAGGGGTGGTACAGACCCCCGCATGTGCTCCCAGCTGCACGGCTCCCTTCTCATGCTAAGGGTCCCGCTTATCCCTGGACTTAGGGCTCAGCAGGAAGGCCCTCCTCCACCTGCGTTCAAACACTCTCCTCCCACCGCGTTTGCTGCCATCCCTGGCCCAGCTACTGTTCTGGGCCACCGAGGGTTTCCTGCCCACCCTCCTTTCATCACATGTCCACACGGGGGCTGGACACTGTCCAGAGCACAAATGAGACCCTTCCCATGTGCTCCCAGTCCTCCGAGTCTCGCCAGCCTTCAGGCTGACATCCAGTCCTTTAAGTGCCCTGCACATCCGGTCCTAAACACCTCCACCTCCCCTGATGCCCGCCACACACTCTGCTCTGCCAGCTGCCCTCGGGGGCTTAGTCCCCCGACTCCCTCGAGTCCCAGACACAGGCCCTTTGCACGTGCTGTCCTGTGCTCCTGGACAGCTTTCCTTCCAGGTCTCTGTGCAGGTGACTTCGGGTGGGAAGGTGTCAGCTCAGCCATCTGCTCCTCAGGGGCTCCCTTTGCCCACCCAGCCCCAGGTGGCCCCGCTTCTGAAGTCATGTGACGGCATTCGGCATGATCTGGTCTCGTGTCTGTTCACGGCTCCACTGCCCGTCTCCCCAAAAGAGGGAGGAAGGGTCTCCCACAGTGCTGTCACAAACCAGGCCCACGACACAGGCGTGTGGTGGAATAAGTGAAGGAGAGTGGCCGTGGAGGGCTGAGAGCGTCTTCATTGCTTGGGCATTGTCCCTGGAAAACTGGTGAAAGGACGGGCCGGCAGGCCGTGAGCTCAGGGGTTACCCCAGTTTCAGAGGTGACGGGCCCCGGCATGGACCCTGGCTCGCAGCCCGCTTACCTGCAGCTGCCTGAGGGCTTTCTGGGCTTGCTCCGGCTTCCGGTACTCCACGAATCCAAACCCCATGGAAAGCAGCGCTCCTGGAACAGGGCCCCCGCGGGAGAAGCACGGAGTGAGCAGCGCTGGGCTTTGGCCCTTTCCAGCCCCCACGCGGCTCAGCTCCGGGCCTGCCGTTCGCGACTAGTTGCCCCAGCGAATCCGCCGCCGAGGCTCGCTGACTATTAATTAACAGATGACTGACGTGATAATTAACTCCCTAATAGAATCTCGCCTTCCAGAGGGAGCGGGAACGGACGGGGCTGACCACTGCTCTCCAGCAGGAGCCTCCCCCTGGATGGCCCTGCCACGCGGCGTCGCCTCCTGGGGGCGTTTCTGACCCTTGGACCTGGCTCCTGGATTTCGGGTCTGCAGTTCTGACGGGGAGGGTGAAGGTGCCCTGGCTCCACCTGGTTCCCCCTCCGAGGCAGCAGGAGGTCAGAGGGCAAGAGCTACAGCAGGCTCTCCAGGGGCGCGGCTTCCTGACCGTGTGCATCAGGCGTAGAGGGTGACGTTGGGGAGTCCCACGGGGCGCCCCAAAGCACAAGGTCTCTAACTGCACCTCTGCCTCCCCTGCAGAGCCCTGCAACTGTGTATCTATCCAGAGGCTGAGGGACCCAGGGCCGGGCGCGCTAGGGAACCACACGAACAGCCCCAACGTGGCTCGGAACTGCAGGGGGCAGGCAGTCCCATGGTGACTGTCGGTTTGCCATCTGAGCAGAGAGCTCTCGTTTGGGGGGCAGAAGGCTGGGGGGGTGGGCTGGTGGCGTCTGCACCAGAGTGCCAAACGTACTCCTGAGAAAGAGGAGCTCATCTGGCCTCCCACACGGCAGGGCCACACTGCCTGGGAGGCCGGTCTCTGCCCGTGGGATCAGCCCACAGGAAATGCTGACCTGGGACTGCGGGAGAGGGGTGTGTGCTGGTGCCAAGCACCCAGCTCTGCTGGCCCCCCGTGTGCCAGTTCTGCACAAGCTCTGCCCACCCTCTCTCCTTGTGCCCTCAAGGGTCAGCAGTATGACCAACTGCTGCACAGCCCCTGCGCCCAGCCGTCCTTCACGCCAGCCCCAGGCCTAGCACGGCCTCGTTCTACTGCGTACAGCTGACCAGACACCACCGAGCTCTCCCCAACGCCTGGCCGGATGGCAAGTTCCCAAAAGGGCAATGGACACCCCAAGAGCTGCTTCCAACATGGATGATGGGTGGCAAGCGGTGCGAGCGCTCGCAGGGCGAGGGCAGGCTCCCAGAGGGCAGTGTCCCTGCGGCCTGGCGTACCTGCTGCCACGCGGCCTGAGCAGAGGCAAGGGACCTCTAACTTCACGCACAGAAGCGTCTGCTTAAACCCTCGGCGGTTCCCCCCAGGCCGCAGTCCACACCCCTGCTGGGCATAAAAGCCACTTCCTAAGCCGGAAACGGCCTCCCTTTCCAGGGCACCTCCTGCCTTGCCTCTGCCACCAGGCTGCTCGACCTCCCTGCCTCCAGTCCCACTCTGAATTGGAGACCCTGCCACAGCCCCCCTGGCCCTGTGCTGAAGCTACTGTGGGTGCTTGGGGACAGGGACCGCATCTCTGGCGCTCGCTGCCTGGTGGCCCAGGCCAGTTAGGGAGTGAACGGGCAGTGGTCACTGTTGACTCACACTGCACCCCACCATGTCCGCGAATCCAAGGGCTGCTGCACCGGGTCCGTGGCTGTGATAAAGGACAAAGGACATGTCCTTGCTCATGCTCTACAGGGAACCAGGGCATGAACGAGGGGAAGCCAGGAGCGTCAGAACAAGACTCGGGGCTAAAGGTAGAGGCCAGGCGGTCTCTACCTGCCCACTACCTAATGGCCAGGGAGGTGCAGATTAATGATGTGGTGGAATGATCTGGAAGTTCTAAGTCTGGGTCATTTCCCTTGGAACTGAAGCAGGAAAGCCTACCATCAGTTCTTCTTGCTGTGTCTGGAAGGAGCGGGGAGGAGGGACCCCCGGGTGCTGACGGTACCCTGCCCGCCCACGGGGTGCACAGCTCAGGGACCACGTGACACCCTGCGAGGCTCTGGAGCCCAGGACGCGTGGGCCTCTTCCCCTGCGCAGCGAGTCTCCGGGAGAGAGGAGGGGCTGCTTCAGACAAGCCTGGCCGCCCTCCCCGCCCGCAGGCACGGTTTCTTCCGGAACCACTTCCTTCCGGCCAGATTTCCACACATTACCTGCTTTGCTCTTCTTCTTGGACACGGAGCAGCTCCTCACGGCACCCACTTTGGAAAACACCTGGAGAAGAGAGGATCACGCAGCCCTGACTTCCGGGGCCCCGCCACCTGCGCGGGAGCCTCTCCAGTCACCACGGGTACACCCACAGGCACAGGAAGCGGGGCACAGAGCTGACCCCAGGAGCTGCTCGCTGTGCTCGGCCTGTGCCAGGCGCCACACCTTCCTCCCACCTAGTGACCCCAGAGATGCCCTCAGATGGGCAGCCAAGGGCCAGGCTCAGGAGCTGGCAGTCGGGGTCACAAAGCTGGACACGCTGGACCTGGGCCTGGGCTGCTGAGCCACTGAGCCAAGCTGTCCTCTGACGTCGGCCCACGGAGACCCTGGGCCATTGGAGGTGGTGAGCAATGGCCTGCTCCAAGTAAGCTGGCCAGTCCCCAGGCCTCTCGAAACAGCAGCTAGGCTGCTTTCTTGCTCCACTTACAGAAGGAAGAACCAGGCCTTGGAACAGCTGAGAGGTCTGCCGCAGACCCAGAAGCCGGTGTCAGTTCAGGGGCATGGAGTCTACTGACCCCAGGCCCGACCTCTGCACTGCCCTCTGTGCTTAAAGCCAAAATAACTCAAAAACCGTAAGTCACACCATATGTTCCCCCTTCTTCTCCTGCCTCCCTGTAGAGCCCAGCTAAGGCACACTCCACGTGGCTCTGGCCTGTCTTCAGTACCAAAGACAGGCAGGTGCTCAGAACTGTCCACCCAGTGAGCGGCGGTCAGCAGGGGGAGCAGAGACCCTTACCCACCGGCAGCAGACTCCTGCTTCAGGCACGGGACCTCTACCTGGGGATCTCACTTGTCCTAGTCAAACCTTCAAAACAACGTGATGGGAACGCTCCACTCATGCCTCTATGACAGAAGGCTGGAGAAAACGAGGCACAGAAAGGCTGCAGGGCTTGCCCATTAGTAAGGAGTGAGGCCAGGATGCAGGCCTGGGAGGACTGACCCCTGACCATGGCTGCACACTCAGGTGCTGGGACGGGGTCCTATGATCTGGGTGTGCTTCCCCATGGTGCTCTAATGGGCTGAGAGAGCTCGGGACACTGAGGCAACCTCTCTGAAGCTCCACCCCCCAGCGGAATGAGATGGTCCTGGCTGAACCTTCCAGCTCCAGGGCCCGTAATTCTGAGGACCCCCTCGACCTGCCGTTTGTGAATCTCTAGGAAACGCTGATCCAATAGTGACGTCCCACACCACGCCAGGAGTGACAAGGACAACACAGGACCAGAGCTGGCCCGACAGGCTCAGAGCCACCTGCCTTGGAGACATGCTGCCTGCTTGGGTCTGGGCCTCTCCACTGCTGTGGCTGTCCTACCTGGGGACAGTCACGGCACGGAGGCGGGGTCAGTGGACACTGCCTCTTCTCTTGAACCCGCTATAGAATTTTAGAGCTCAGGGGACCTTTTGAAAGGAAGGGGAATCAGATTTCTGTCCTCTGGCCATCTCCCTTCCAGGACAAGTTCGCGGCTGTGAGCTGTCACTCATCCATTGAGCAGGAAATGTGGCAAGCGTCTGTTCTGTGCCGCGCTGGATCCACACAAAGCAGCGCCTCTGCTGGGGAGTCCCGTCTGGGGAGGCGGGAGCCCGCAGACCCCATCCTCTGAGCTGGAGGGGCCCCTCGCCCACGGGCTGCCATGCTTACTGGGCACCTGCCAAAGCCCTGCCTGGAGCTCCCCACCCTGCCCCCCTGCTCTCCTCCCACAGGAGCGACTCGCCCCACCCAGAAGAGCCAGGTGGGGCACCCCACTACGCGTCCCCTGCAGGCCCCATCAGGCCACGCACGGGGCGGGGGGCACTGACTTCCGGGCCGCTCACCACTGAAGTAGCTGGGGAACTGTTTTCAAGTGCGCTTGGAACGTGGACCCCCACGCTGACAGCAGGGGTGGCGTGCGGCAGGGCCGGACCCAGAGTAGATGCACTGCCCGCATCGCGGCCTGGAGCGCCCCCATGCCTGGTGGATACTCACTTCCCTCAGCGTCTCCTCTGTGGTGCTGAAGTTGAGATTTTTAATAAACAGAGTGCATCCTGGAAGGCTCTCGTCTTCCTCCTCCTCCTCCTCCTCCTCCTCTTCTGCCTTGGCTGTGGGGGCCTCTGCTCCTTCCCCTGCAGGCTTCTCACTTTCTGGAGTCTCTCCGTCAGCCACTGACCCCATCAAAAACAAACAACCCCGTGAAGTAACCCCCACCCATGGAAGCCAGGGCACGGAACGCTGGACCAAGGGCTCGGCCTCCGTGGCACCGTCAGGAGGGACAGCAGGTGTCAGCAGTGAGGGAGAGTGACGAAGTCCCACCATCTGCCCCTGTTGCATTTTACTTTTTTGTACTAGGGATTAAACCCAGGGGCACTTACCCGCTGAGTCACACCCCCAGCCCTATTTTGTATTTTATTTAGAGACCTCACTTTTGCTGAGGCTGGCTTTGAACTCAAGATCCTCCTGCCTCAGCCTCCTGAGCTGCTAGGATTCCAGACATGCACCACTGCACCCAGATCCTGCTCTGTTTTAAGAGAATATGCTAGAGATCCAAATCTATAAGCCCCAGATAGGTCTAGGCCACACTTACTTTAACTTCAAAATAAATTCTTATGGAAACTATGTTCTTGAACCATGAACGTAAGCAAAATGTTATTTTTCCTTAAAACACAGCACTTAGTGAACTTTCAAACTGAAATCTTAAGAGTTTTGCAAAAATTACAGAATGGGAAAACTCAGAGCATTCTAAAACCCCTTGAATATGGATTTCAAATACCCCTTGAACATGCATGTGTGTTAAAGTAGTTTTGTCTACACACGAGGAAGTCAGAGTATTTCCTAATAGTGGACACTGGGAAAACCCACCACTGAGTCACAGATAGACCAGCAAGGCCACTGGAGGTGGGGACAGTAGGTTGCCACTGAACTGATGTGCTGAGGAATGCTGAAGGATGCTGAAGGACCCAGGGAGCTGAGGCTCAAGACGAGGAGGGTGGGGTGTGGTTCCGTTAGTCCGCTTGAGCAGGGAAAGCGCGCATGCGCACGCAGCCGTTGGAACAGAGGGCAAGGGCGCGGCTAGGCCGTGGCTGCTTTGGCAGCAGACGACCCGGGCGGCTGCACCTGGACCTGTCACCACCGCCCCTGCACCTCGCCCTTGAGGGTGGCAGGTGCCTCGGCCTCAGGGCCGCTGGACAAACCCTACTTTAGGGAAACGCACTCAGTTTGGCTCAACCTCCCCAGTCTCACCCAAGTCCCGAGAGCTGGCCTGGGGAGGAGCCCCTTCCCCACGAAAGGCTCACCAGCTACCCTACAGCCCGGGGGAGACTCCTCGCCCAGCCCACCTTGGTGCTGGGCAGGAGCTCCTGAGGGTCCCGTGGTCCAAGAGGAGCCCACAGGCGCCTCCCCAGCAGCTTCCCTCCAACAGCTCCCCCTGTGTGGGGCCTGAGGGGGCTTCCGGGTGCTCAGACCTGCCCTGCACGGTCACGCCAAGCTCAGGGACCTGTTCCCTGCCTCTCGCTTGAGGCCTGAAGCTTTCCAGTCCTGATTAGGCGCCAACTGCTTAGCCGCTGAACAAGCCTTCCAAGCCTCATGGAAGCCGCTAGTGACTGAGCTGGACCCCTCCCAGGGCCCAGAGGACACCCCCAGCCTGCAGCTTCCTGGGCCCCAGGCCACAGGAGGAAAGCTCCACGCAGGCTCCTTCCTGGGCCCCAGGCCACAGGAGGAAATCTCCACGCAGGCCCCTCCCCGCCCAAGAAACTACCAACAGGCCCAGCAAGGGACTCAGGTGTGGCCATAGGTACTCAAGCCCACTTTCAGAGGAGAGGAGGAAACGGCCTACTAAGGACACAGCGGCTCAGACTCCAGGTCCTGGAGGAGGACTTCAATCAAAGTGAAAGCCAAGACCCTCAGCGGGAAGACCCTCTGCGTCTCCTGGTCATCCCGCATCTCAGAGGTTGAAGGCCAAGGAAAGAACGGGCAGTAGATCTCCTGCCACGTGCCAGGACCTCAGCTGGCTGCCTTGGCCTCCTGGCTTCATCCACAATCACAGAGACCACATCACAAACACAATCGGGTGGCCTCAGGAACATTCCGGCACCCCAGCACTAGATGCCAAGGGGTTTCAGGAAGGCAAGACAGGTTCCCAGTTTTTCCATCTTGGCAACCTAACTCAACGGCACGGGGCTTTTGTGCCAGGCAGGATCTGGTTAACTGGCCAGCAAGCGGACGCCTCCTTCTTGCTCAGAGACCTGTGGCAAAGACTGACCACCTTCCCCGCTCTGTCCCCGGGTCCTGCCGGGGAGCCCGGGACCCTTGGCAAGGCAGAGTCGACCCCACCCGACCCCTGCCCAGGACCCTGGTCGCAGGCACTGCCTGGGGTATGGCCTTTGGGTTTAGCAAGAGCCCAGCTGAGCTGAGCAGGTGGGTCAGTAGGCACCTCAGGCACTGCGCTCAGGAACGGTCCCTCCCCGGGTAGGTCAGCCGCTCTCAGCCCGGCCCAGGAAGGGGCACTGGGAAGGATGGCTGGCTGGAGATGAAAGGAAGGCTCCCGTGTGCCCGGCCTTTCCCCAGCAGCGCAGGCCGGCTATCCAGAGACGTCCACGCCCTAACCCTTCACGCCCACAATGACATCCCTGGCCCTGGAGTGTCCCCAGATCCTGAAATGCTACGGGAAGAGGGCAGTCTTTAGAGATCTGCTGACCACAGGGGCCTGGAGACAGCAGCCAGGAGGGGCAGAGCCGTGGGACACATGCGCGTGGGGACACAAGGCTGTGTGCCACTCACGCAGCCTGGAGTAAAGCCACACACACACACACACACACACACTTACACTTCTGCACTGTGCTGGGCTGTTAAAAACCAGCAACCACTACTCATCCACAGGCCTGGTTACTATCACCTGCCATTAGACAACAGCGTGGCTGCCCTGCCAGTGGCCCCTCAGTGCCTGCTCCTAGTTTGCCAGCTCCTGCGACCTCATCCCTGACCTCACTGGCCTCTTTGCTGATGCTTAAGCCTGCCAGGGCCATGCTGACCACAGGGCCTTTGCACTCCCTACCTCCTGGCCCAACCGGCTCCCCTTCTGTCTTCCCAGGATAGGTTTCTGCTTGCCCAGCGTCAGTCCAAACATCCTGCCCTTACCTGGCCACACTAGTTCAAAGGGCCACCATGTCCCTGGTGTCCTCCTCTTTCCAGAGCCCCTAGCCTGTTCTGAAACCACCTTCCTTACTGGCTGCGTCTGGGTCCCCAACTAAAGGGGAATTCACTGAGGACAGGAGCCAGCCTGACGCAGTCACCCTGCACCCCAGCACTGACTCAGAGAGGATACTCCAGAAACATCTGCAGATGGCCACCGAGCCGAGTGCTTGGGGGAGCAGCAGGGACGGCAGGGCTCAGGCCTCGGCTCGCAGCCCGGCACATCCCCACGCCCTGCACGCCTGTGACCTCCAGAGGTCACGGACCCCAGGGCTTCCTCTTTTCCACATGAGTGGGGACCACGGTCGGCGCCGCCTGTGGGCGACTGGGAGATGACACCGAGGCTGCGCGACAGCCCTGGGCCCGTCCCACGCCCAGAGGCGACACTGCACCACGCACGCTGCCCCTGGGCCCTGCGTGTCCAGCTGGCCGGGCTGGCGCCTGGGGAGCCCTTGGTCCCCTCTGAGAAGACGGCTGTGGGGAGCCCGGCCTCCTGCAGTTCTCGGCCAGCCCTCTGCGTGCAGGGGACAGTGTCCCTGTTGGCCGCCTGTGCTCCCGGGCCACCAGGCCAAACCCCACTGCAGCCACATCCAGATCCAGGCAGGTCCAGACGTGGCCCAGGGCCGAGGCCACCAGCCAAAGGTCTTTTAAGAAGTGCTTTGCTGCCGGCCTCAACGGGAGACAGAGGGCGACCGGAAAGAAAAAACAAGTGATTGCGAAGCTCAAGCAGATGTTCGCCAGCAGAACCACCAGGCCCGGCAGGAGGCAGCAGCGAGGGGCCGGCTGCGGGGGCGGGGCGGGGGCAGGGGGGCTCCGCGGCCCCACAATCAAATCCAGTCACGCAGCGCCACGCGGCTTTATTGTAATCAGGCCGCGCCGCCCCTCCAGGCTCCCGCGCTGCGGCCGCCGGCAGACTGTTATCAGTTGCAAGCAGCTTTCCAGGACCCCCCCACCCGGAGCCCTTCATCTGGAGGTGAGGGTCTTGGTTGTGGGGAGATAAAACACGCGGGCCCCTCCCTGGAGACTGGCAGAGAGCAGAGCCAAGCAGAGCAGAGCGGACGCTGCAGAGAAGCACGGCCCCTCTCGCCGCCCCTGCCCAGCCCCAACGCAGGGCCTGGGGCTGCTGGCTCCCCCCACCTCGTGTCATCCTGAGGAAGATTCTGGAACAACGTGCAGAGGGCGGGTGGGGCGTGGCATGGGAGAGGGCACAGCTCAGGGGACCAGGGACCGGGGGCTGTGCAGGCAACACAGTCAGAAAAGGAGATCGGCTCCCAGAGGCTGCGGGAGCCCAGGGGGCTGGACAGACCCGGCTCTGAGGCTCCTGCCAGCCGCGAGCAGACACCAGCCCCTGCGAGCGGCAGCCTGTCAGGGCCCGACACCAGCCTGGGCCTGGGCAGAAGAGTGTCTGCCAGGGTCCAGACACTGGTGCCGAGAAGACACTGCTCACGCCCGAGGCCCTCCTCGGACACGGCTGTTACCAGCCCAGGCGCTCCTGGGAAGTCTGGGCCACGTCCATGTGGTCACCCTGGACAGCAGCGGCGTACGGACGTGTGCTCCGCTGCGTGGGCTTACAGTGGTCAGCATGCATCTCCCGTGTCCTCGGGCTGCCTGGGTGCCACCCTCACTGTTCAGGGCCAGAAACGGCCTGAAGGGAGGCAGCTGGCCCAGCCTCAGCGGGCACGGGACGGGGACCCTGCCAGCCATCACCGGCACGCATGGCCCGCCCCCCAGGAGCAGCACCTCAGCATGAGGACGTGGAGAACTTGGCGCTAGCAGGTGGGGGGCGGGCCCGCTCGGCCTGGGGCAGCACCCTCCCTGCAGCCCCAGGGCCTGGCACTCTGAAGGGCGCGTGCTCGGCGGGCAGCCGATGTGCCTGCTTGCGAGGGCAATGAAAGTAGCCCGGCCAGATGCAGGCGGACCCCAGGGGGCACCCTGCCCGGCGCACCTGTTCCCTGCCTGTGCCGAAGCCGGAGGAAGAGGCCGGAGCGGAGCTGTCTGCAGCCTCCTGGCCCCCGTCTGTGTCCTGAGGGAGGGCCCACGGGCTCAGGAGCCCTCGTCCAAGCTACGTGCAGCAGCGGAAGGGAAAGCCAGCTGCTGGCAGCTGCAGGGCGACCCCACGAAGGAGAGGTTCAGGAGCGCGAGCAGGTGGAAAGGACCCCACCACAAAGCCGACCCGGGCGGCACCAAGGAGGGACTGGGGGGTCCATGCCCCTCGCCACCCACCCAGCAGGTGGGGTGCACTCCATCCGCAGAGCGAAGGGATGGGTGCGGCTTCCAGGCCAGCGGGTCCCAGATGCCCTTACAGATGGCCAGTCCTGAAGACCCACGGGCGCGGACATGAGCCGCAGACACGTAGGAAGGCCCCAACCAGGCGAGGCCACGGAGTCAAACCTTACAGGGGCGACCAGAGGACTCTGCTGCCCTCTGCTTTTTTTTTTTTTTTTTTTTTTTTTTTTGCTGTCAGACACTTTTTTTTGTAAATATAGGAGGACAATGGAGAAAGTAGACAAGGGGCTTATCTCTCTTTATGAGGAAAACCCTCATTTCAGTAAACCAAGCAATTGGCAAACCTGTGTGTGGTGGGCCGAGGGGCAGAACTTAACACCGGGCCAAACAACCCAGTCCGCAGGAGGCTCCTGACGGTGTCCGACTACAAGCTGTGGTCGGGGGTCCCTGGGGAGCTGCCCGTCTTCTGGGGCAGCTGTGGGTACGGGGTGGGTCTGTTCTCGGGCATCTGACAGGGGTGAGGTCCAGGGACGTGCCAGGCCCTGCAGTCTGCACAACAGCCCTGACGAGGAACGCTCGCCCTGCTCACATGCCCACTGTGCCGGCCAGCCAGGGGGCTGGGACCGCCCAGGCCGGGGTGGCCCACCACTGCTCTTCCCTTTCCTGCCTGTGCAGTCGCTGGACACCAGGGGGCGCCGTGCCACACGCAAACAGGGCTCTCCTCCCTGCCGCCAGTTCTCCACACCAAGGAGCAGGGATGCTTTCCCGGCTGCTCTGAGTACAAAGAGATCTCGGTCGTCTTCCCTCGCCCTCAGCTGCTACCTTACACTGCTCACAACACTCTAGTTGGTACCAGGGACTGAACCAGGGGTGCCTAACCACGGAGCCACACCCCCACCCTATTTTATGTTTTAGAAACAAGGTCTCACTGAGTTGCTTAGTGCCTTGCTAAGCTGCTGAGGCTGGCTTTGAACTCAGTCCTCTGGCCTCAGCCTCCCGAGCTGCTGGGATGAGCGGTGTGCGCCACCGTGCCCGGCTCTGACGCTCTGTTTTCAGGAATGTTTTACACACCTATACGATTAGAGACCGAAGTCCGCTGGTGTGCAAGATGAATGAAGTGTTAAACCTGGGGCCTGAAGAACATTCCTGCTGCCCTGCTCTCCTCCCACACAGACCTGTTCTTACCCATTTCTGGCTCCACCACGTTCTTTTCTGCAGATTTCGCTGGTGCCTCGTGGGGCTCTTTCCTCTGTGGGGCTGTGCCGGAGAAGATGCCACCGGGAGCCCACTCGAGATACAGCGGGACGTGGTGGAACTGCAGAGGCAAAGGTGCCAAGCTGTGGGTCTCCACCTTGGGACATGGCTGGAGAGGGACTCAGTCCCACGTGCAGACGAGGAGCCGGAGGGTCAGAGGAGATGGGTGCTCCCCAGGGCAGAGGAGCCAGAAGGAGAATGCGGCCCAGAGTCCCAAAAGAAAAACTCCGGCCCCTGGGCTGCACCTCAGGCTGCAAGGACAGCCCAGCCTCTGCTGCCTTCGACGAGGGTGGAGTCAAGGACCCCTGCGTTTCCTCCAGTCAGGATGAAAGGGGGAGCGTGACAAGAACTGCTAGCAAGGGGCAGCTCCAGCAGGAAGGCAGCGGTCGCCCAGGGGAGCTCTCCTGTTCCACACACACGCTCAGAGGAGGTTTCTTAACCAAGGAGACGCAGACATTGCTAGTGGCTGCCTCAGTAGAAGGCGCTGGGAGCTGCAGGGCAGGGTGGAAGGAGACTTGTCGACTTGGGCCCTCTGGGACTTTTTTCAAATTTCACAATGTGAGGCTCACAGGTTAATTACAATCAGAAAAAAAACCACAAGCAGTCAGGTGCTGTGGGGCATGCGTGTAATCCCAGCAGCTCTGGAGGCTGAGGCAGGAGGATCGCAAGTTGAAAGCCGGCCTCGGCAACTTAGGGAGGCCCCAAGCAGCTCAGTGAGACCCTGTTTCCAATAAAACATAAAAAAGGGCTGGGGATGTGGCTCAGTGGTTAAATGTCCCTGGGTTCAATCCCAAATAAAAAAAAAAAAAAGAGAAAGAAAAAGAAAACTCGTGGTCGGGAGCCAGACTGGGGAGCAGGGTTAGCTGTGCCACTTGTGAGCTGGGTGACTCTGGGTCACTGGGCCTCAGCTTCCCTATGTGCAGAAGAGGGATGTGGCCACACCCTGGACTTGGACACCTGCCTGCCAGCTCTGCCACAGGTGACTTGCTGCCGTGGCTGTAGGTATTCTTCAACAGCCCGCGTAGGGAACCGACTTTCAGCTCATCACGGGTACAGGACGGCAGAGAAGCCGCAGCAGAGGCTCAAGTTAAGGCAGGAAGGGGGCCAGGAAAGTGGGGGCGGGGCGCTTTCCACAGGTGCAGTGGGAGGGCGGAGCTCAGGCTGCGGTCCCTCCCACACACCAGGTCCCTCTCCCCGGAACAGTGCTGGGGCGGCCCTACCTTGGAGTAGGCCAGGTGCCGGAAGGCCCTGCGCGCCTCCAGGGGCTCCAGGAACTCCACGATGGCGGTGACGCCGCCCTCGGGCAGCAGCACGCGGCCCAGGCTCCCGAAGCGGCCGAAGGTCTCCCGCAACTCGGCTGCCAGGGTGCCCGCAGGGAGGTTCTTGGCCAGAATCACGGTCTTGCTTCGCTCTGCTGCAGCCTGTGGGGCAGACAGGACCCGTGAGGGACGGCAGCAGGGTCCAGTCTGACACCAGCAGTGTCTGGCGCCCCAGGGTCCAGGCGCCAGGGAAGCAGACCCAAGAGGCGCCACCCTCTCCAGCGGGCCACCTGCTGGCTCCACAGCCAGGCGGCTCTGCTGAGGGGTCAGCCCCCACCCCCGGCTGAGTCGTGCAGACCCTGACAGTGAATGGCCAGCCTGCTGGGCCTCCCAGGTGCCCAGCCTTTGTTCCACTGATCAGACTGGCATCTCTGTGGAACTGCAGGCCACCTGCTGCCACAGGTGTGGAAGGAGAGGCCCCGGGAGCAGCCTGTCCCTGTGAGGAGCAGCGGAGCAGAGAGCCCTCAGGTTTGGTTCTAGTCACCACAGGGCCTTTCCACACCCCAGCCTCCCTGCAGCCTTGTCTCCAGCTCTGCAGCAGCCATCAGAGCCCACGGGGAGGGCAGTGGGGACCCACCTGGCTGAAGGAGTCCAGGCTGACCCCGTTGTCGAGGAGGAAACGCCGCACCTCTTGGACCAGCTGGGTCTCCCCAAGGGCCACACGGACAGCCACGCTGCCCTTGGTCTCCTGAGGGAGGGAGGAAAGGAGGCCCGCGGCCATCAGGTGGACCCGAATCGCTCTCTCCAGCCAGCAGCTGAGCAGACCCAGCAAAGTGGGTTCAGCGGTGCCCCTCACCCAGCCACACCCGCCTGACCCCCTGGGCGCCCTCCCCAGTCACGTGTCCCCGCACCCGCTAGGGCTCTTCCTTCCCTGCAGTGGGCAGGTCTGCAGCTCCTCTTGCAGCCCCTGGGGGCTTCTGCAGGGCTGCCCGACCCGATCCCTCACTCCACGCCATCCTTCCTCTGTCACCTCCCCGACTAGACCAGCCTCTCCTCTCTCCACCTGTCTCCACTAGGAGGCTCCAGAAGGCTCCAGAAGGCTCCAGAAGGCAGGCCCTGTCCCCGCACTGCCAAGCCCTCGTGCTCAGGGCACTTGCGGCACCTGCGCCACTGCAGCCGTCCCTCGTCCCTCCTTCCAACTCAGGCCAAGCGGCACTGCCCAGCACGGCTGCCACGAGCCACTGGGCACCTGACGCGAGGCTCGTTGAAACCCACGTCCTGCTACGCGTGGACTCAGTGGCCTGGGTGGGAAGGAGGGACGAGAAACCCAAACCCCGCGACTACGCTGGGCACGGCGAAGCGACCATCGCTCAGTCGCGTCTGTTAGGATTACGTTTCCTGTTTCTCTTAAAACCAGGGCCACCGGGCCATTCAGTCACACACGGGCTTGCCGTCCACCTCCACAGACAGACTGGCCTCCAGCGTCTTGAGGAAGGGCAGAGGACCGTGGAGAAAGCAGCCAACGGGCAGAATCAAGGGACATCCCTCGCCACGTGGCTGGAACGCCCTCCTGGTTTTGCCCAGAAAGAATTCCGCAGGGTCCAGCCCTGGGCAGATGCGCCACGAGGTCTGCAGACACGCAGCTCGCGGGTCACGGGCCACTCACGTGGTCGAACACTTGGCTCTTGGTGGCACTGTACTTCTGTGCGATGGCATCGGCCACGGCGTTGGGCCCCATGAACAGCGTGTTCCAGTTGTGGGAGCTGCGGGCAGGGGCAGAGCAGGACGGGTCACTGGGACCCACGGGCGCTCTCTCGCAGACACAGCCTGTTGCAAGCCTCCCGCCAGCTCGCCTGTCCTGGGCGGGCTCCCCACCCGCAGGCAGCGGGGCTGACAGATCCAACCTCTGGTGGTGCCAGCAGCCAGCCTGTGCCAGGGCCCAGCAGGTGGCAACCGTCCACTCGGAGTGGACGCGATACCTTGGAGCGTAAGTGAGCATGGCGCCGCTCTCCCTGCCTGCAGTGGGGAAGCGGGCTGGGAGGTGAGGATGAACCTCAAGCCACAGAGCGAAAGGGACCAGGTGGCCGGGAAAGGCGGAGAGGGCGGGGCTGGCGGACCTGGAGCTGCTGGCTTTGTCCTTGGACGCCTTCTTCTTCTTGTAGGACGAGCCGGGGCTGTCGACATCCTCACTGGCTTCCTTCCTGATGGTGGACGGCAGCACGTGCAGCATCCTGCCCTGTGGGGACAGGGGAGGAAGTGGGCGAGCCGCGCTCCAGAGGGCCTCCTGTCTAGTGGGGCCTCCTGTCCTAAACGAGCTGGACCCAGGGGACCCGCCGGAGGACAAGGACAGCGGCCGGAGCAGACACCAGTTACTCACGGTCCAGCTGGCGCTGGGGTCCCTGACACGGCCATGCCAAGGGAAAGGTGCCCCTCTATGACACCCCACGGCCCCTCGCACTGCCCCCAGGCCCTGCACAGGGAGAACGTGGGCCAGGACTGGCCTGGAGCCCACAAGCTCTACGCGCTGTGAGTGAAGGTGCGCTGGAGGGGAGGTGGCCCGGGCACGCTGCAGGGTGCCCCGAGGAGCAGACTCCCTGCATTCCACAGGGCCATCCGCTCACCCCCGCCGGCACTCCCTGGTGTCTTCCCTTTGCCTAGTTCATGTGAGGTGACCATGTGGCCCGCCATCGTGGGCTCTGGGACACACGTGCGCGGCCCTCCTCCGTCACCAGGCTCGGGGACCCCGGCAGGCCGGCGAGCAGCCTCACCTGGAACACCTGCCCGTCCACTGCCGCGTAGGCCTTCACCGCGTGCTCGGGGAACATGAAGGTGACGAAGGCAAAGCCCTTGGGTTTCTTGGTCAGGCTGTCGATGGGGTAGTGGAGCTCCGACAGGGGACCTGAGGACAGGAGAGCGTCAGTCGCCTGGGCTGGAGCTGGGCCCAAGCTCGGGGGCACTAAGGGTCGGCCACACGAACACAGAACAGCTACTGCGCACCAGCCATGTCCACTCAGTCCGAGGGAAGGATGGCGACTGCCAGCCACAAGGCCGCCCCCCAAGTCAAGGTGTCATTTCCCAGTCCCCTCAGAGAAGCGAGGAGGAAGGTGCCGGGCTGCACCTGGCTCCACGGCTGTTGCGCACAGCCTGCCCTGGGCAGTGGCCTCGCCCACACAGGCCTCCTCCCCGCGCTTGTGAATGGCTCAACAGTCACCACACACAGTGGCCTCGAGGGTCCAAGAGTTAGTGTGCGTCACTCTGAACACCAAGGGTGGCCACATCCCAAACAGACACCTGCAGTATATGGTCGAGCCCCCTCCCGTCCACCCAGCGCTGCCGTGTGGCCAGGGCACCAGCCCGTGGGAGGACCTGGGGAGCAGGACAGCGTGGACAGACCTTCAGGTCCCATCACCTGGCCTGCAAGCAGGTTCCACTTGGGGCCTCTGAGCTGTCCTTGGCCCGAGCCACTCACACGGCCTTGCTGATCCCCCACACCCAGGCCAGCCTCCCGGGAGGCGAGGGCGCTGGAAGCATCTCCAGAGCACAGATTCACCCGCACCGCGAGCCCACCTTCCTCCCCTTGGCAAGTGGCCCCGTGACCAGTCTCAGCTGCAGGACTGCGAATTCCCAGCCCAAGAACAACAGCAGCAGAACCAAAGGCAGCCCTGGCTGTTGCCTCTTCTGGGACGCTCAGTTTGCTTGGGAAGACTTGAGAAAAAAAAGTGTTCCCAGGCAGGAGCACGGTGGGTGGGGGGAGGGCTGGGCGGCTGCTGAATTCAAACACCAGAAGCCCAGGCATCTCAGGAAAACGCCTCTCTCGCGCCTGCTCTGCGTCTGGACGGCGAGAGCTACGGAATCAAGTCCTGCTGGGCGTGCTGGCTATGCCTGTGATCCCAGCGACTCGGGAGGCCGAGGCAGAAGGATCAAGGACAGCCTCGTCTCAAATTAAAAAATAAAAAGAACGGGGGATGTAGCTTGGTGGCAGAGTGACCCTGGATTCAATCCCCGGCACCATTGAAAAAAAAAAAGAATCCAAGTTCAAGTCCGGAAAGCAAAAGATGCTGCTGGATCTGCAGCGGGGACAGCGAGCCCTGTTTCTGGATGAGGAGACCAGCTGGAGCCACTGCCCAAGGTCAAGAGCGAGTGGGAGGCGGATGGGGCCCACCCAGCCAAGTGGGAGCTGGCGCGACAGGGGCCTACGCGTGCGGCCAGGAGCGGGCCCTACCGTAGGGGGAGAAGAGCTGCTCCAGGTCCTCCTCCGTGCTGGTGTAGGGCAGGTTGCGCACAAAGAGCCTCCCGGAGTCGGCCAGGTCCTCCTCCTCCTCATTCTCCCCGAGCGTGCGGCCTTGCCAGGGCTGCACACTGCTCTGCAGGGTCCCCTTGGCCGTGGGCACATGCTTCTCCCTGAACACCTCGATGTAGCGTCCACCTGCAGGAGGAGAGGGTCAGGGCTCGGGGGAGCATGGGACTTGACGCACCTGGCTGGGGACCCAGGCCAGGCTGCCGGCTGCCAGATGCTCCCGCTGGGAAAGGCAATGGGCAGCAGCTCTGCAGCAGGGCAGCGGCCGAGCCCCAGGGCCCCGTCCTGGGAGCCTGCTCCCACCGCCCTGGGCCAAGCGACAGTCCTCTGAACTCTGAGCCCACTCTGGCACTGCTGGCGGCTCTGCCTTGGGGAAGGTCTCAGGGGACAGCCCGACCCTGAACTACCACCTGCTGGTGAGCGGGTTGCAAAAACCATCCTGTGTGCCTAACGAGGCTGCAGCGATGGCCGGCCTCCGCCCGCACTGCCAGAGCTGGATGGACACCTTCCCCCGACCTGCCAGCAGGACGCCCGGGGACCCCCCCCCCACCCCCGCCCGTCTACCCTGACGCAACGCATCCCCCGGAGTCCGTGGCCAGGTCCAATCACCATCCCTGCCAGAGAGGGTGGAGGGCCACATTCCAGCTCAGGGAAGGAGCCCCTGCTGTGCCCCTACCAACCCCGCCCAGAGGCCAGAGCCTGCTCCTCGCTCCAGCAGGCCCAGCAGCCGCCCCGCCAGAGACCTGCCTCCTCCAGCCCCAGCCCTCGCCACTGCCCTGCCCGCCTGTACAGCCCAGGGCCACGCGCACGCTCACAGGCTCCGGCGCTGCCTGCCTCTCTGCAGCCGCTCTGCTGCGTACCCTCAGTGCCCACAGCGTCAGGCAGGAGAGGCTCGGCACAGGCGCACTCGAAGGAGCCCAGGAGCGGACGAGGAGCCCGAGGGCCCCAGCGCCCCTTACCCATGTACGCCCTGTCGCACTTCAGGGCTTTCTTCACTTCCTCTTCGCTGCTGAAATCCACAAAGACGTACCCTGAGGGACCAGGACAGAGGTGACTGCAGGCCCGCAGACGCGGGGAGCAGATGCAGGGAGTCACTGGGGACGCTGGGGTGGAGGCAGGAAGCCTCCAGAGCACACCCGCTTCCCTCCCCAGCAGCCTGGCTTGGCAGGCGAAGGCGCCAGATGCCAGGAGTCAGAAACAAGGGCCTTTCTGCCTCCTCTCGGCCTCAGCCCTTCCCTGACCAGGTTCTGCAGACAAGAACTAAATGCTCACGACGCCTTGTGACCCGGCCTAGCACTGGAGGGCTGGACTCTGCGACCAGCCTCCCCTCTCCAACTTCCCTCCAGCCATGCCCCCTGCCTCTAGGCAGCCAGATCCAGGGCTCCAAGGCCAGGGGCCACAGCCTCGACCTCAGGGGCCTCTCCCCGTGGTGCCTCAGAGCAGCGCCCTGTCTATCCCACCATCTTCTGCCAGTGTGAACTCAGCCCAGCAAACCCAGAACTGCTGGCCTCCATCTAAACAGACAGGGGGAGGCTGGGCAAGGAGAGAAGGTGAAGAGTCTAAAACTGTCCACCAGGCCACCAGAGGCAGGAGCGGGGCCGTCAGAGCCGCATCCTGACCAGGGTAGGGTGAGGACCACCCCCAGGAGAGGAGACACGCCCTGCCCCACGCTGGCCTCCCTGACTCGGCCCAGCTCCCAGACCTCACCCGTCTTGTTCCCATGCGTGTTCCTCACTATCCGAATGGCCACTGGCTTCAGGGGCGCCAGGAATTCCACGACATTCTTCTGCAAGGAGAAGTTTGGCCCCTGATCAGTGTGACAAATAAAGTGCCGCCCAGCAGAGAGGAGGGCAAAGCACTGAATCAGAAAAGGTGACAGGGCGACTAGGGCTCTGCTCCTTCAGTCACGCGCATCTTTCCTCCATCGTGAGATAGAAGAATCGTAAAACAGAGATCAGAGAAGAACCGCCTGACCACTACAGAACAGGACCTCGCCACTGCTATTTTAAGGCATCGTATCTGACCTTTTTTGAGGTTGTTTTTTATGATACTTCACGTTGTAAGGAGACCCCGTGTTCTTAACCACTCCCTTCTTTGGATGTGCGTGTGACTTAAACTTAAGTCACGTATTTTCAAAAAATACGTGAACAGGCAGGGTGTGAAATCACGGCAAATACTGAAAAGTGCAAATCAGAAAACAAAACCGACTCCTACTTCCAAGGGCCAGCTCTCCCTTCCTGGCTCCTTCTGCAAAATAAAGGCAGTGAAACCAGTTTTAATCTGGGCACTGGGTGCTCAGAGGCCCCCGCCCTGAGTGGCCTGTGATGCCAGCCACAGACCAAACTAAGAAGCATTCCAAACAAACGGAAGAAGTCCGGCAAAGTAGGGTTTTCACTCTGCTGCCGCCAATTTCCTGGTCATCAGATTCTCTCCAGAAGCCTGGCCTCGTTCCTGGTGCCTGGAGGGAGCCAGCACCTGCACCACGCACGGTCAGGTGTCTCTGGGGATGAATCCACCCGCTGTTCCACACCTGGCTTTTTCCACTTGCCACAGCACCCTGGGGTCTTCCCTGTCACTGCGTTCTTCATGTGACACCTCATGTTCCACCGTTTTAATGTGCTCCGGTGACATTTTGGGCTTGAGGATTCTTTGTTGTGGGCTGTCTTGTGGGCAGCAGGGCATCTGGCAGCATGCCGGGTCTCTGCCCACTAGATGCCAGCAGCAGCCCCTTCAGAGGTGACCACCAAGAGTTCCTTGGACATTGCCAGCTGTTCCATGGGGGCAGATCATTCCCTTCTGAAAATCACGGACACACGCCTTCCCTAGAAACGGAGCTTTGCTTTTCTGTTCTTATTGATGACTATGCATCAACGCATTAAGTTCAAATAATAACAGGAAGGTTGCAAAGAACTTTCTTGAGTTCAGACTCTGGTGTGCTCGGGGACCCACCTGTGGGGCGAAGCTCAGCACCAGCTTGGCAAAAGCCTGGATGGTCCTGATTCTGCCTGACACCTCTATGTTGTCCTCCAAAAGGCATGAAATGTTTATTGCCAAACGTGAAAAATGTATGCCAATCTGGCAAGTCAAAAACGTGAATTTCCAGTTTCGATTTTGTTTTTAATAATTATGAATAAATTCAAACATCTGTACAGGCCACCTGAATTCTTGTGGATGCTAGGCGAGCACTCTCCAAGAGGAGCCATCTCTTCAGCTTCCCACCTGAATTCTTTTTCTTCAAAAACCTCTTGTCCTTTGTCCATTTTTCTGTTGGGTGGGTCATATATCCTTCATAAGAATCTCTGTAAATTAGAGAAATTGGCGCCTCTTGCCTGCTGTTCAGGCTATGGATTGCTGCGGTCCACCTTCTGACCCCGTGGCATCCGTGGCCTTACAGGGTTTCTGGCTGGTAGGCAGTCAACACGTCCATTTTTTGTATTTCCATCAAATTTAGCAAATTGCTTAGAAAGAAATTTGTTCAGCTCAGATCCTTGATGTGTCTGGAACTTTTCTCATTATGAGAAGTAAGGCAGGGATCATTTTTTTTTCCTAAAAAAAAGTTAACTAGGATGGGCGCCAGTAATCCCAGCAGCTTGGGAGGCTGAGGCAGGAGGATCGTGAGTTCAAAGCCAGCCTCAGCAACTTAGTGAGACCCTGAGCAAATGAGTGAGACCCTGTCTCAAAATGAAACATAAAAAGGGCTGAGGAGGTGGCTCAGTGGTTACACATCCTGAGGTTCAATCCTGGGTACCAAATTTAAAAAACAAAACAAACAAACAAAAATAACAACAAAACCCAACGGACCTCGATCACAAGGAACTGCTTCAGTATTTCTAATAGCAAAAAATTTAAATTCTCATGTCCCCATTTAGGAGACCAGGAAAGTGTATCCAAGTGTCCCTGAGAAGGGAAGAACATGCAAGAAGGAAAATGGCAGTGTCGCAAGCCAGTCCTACCAGAGGGATGCAGAAAAAGCAAACCAACAGGAGAGGTCAGCTTAGTGCACAAAGAAAAGGACACTTAAGGGGTTCGTCCTGAATGTCAGGGGTTGTCACTGGGTGGGGCCCAGGAATGTGGGGCGGGGCAGCCCAGCGTGGAGGACAGTGGGCACCTGCGGATCACCTCCAGTCGGCAGACCTCGGTGGTCACCCCTGCATCCTGGCACCCCCTCTGGCTACGCCCGCTCCCACCCTAGCGTGGACAGTCACTCAACGGCCATCCTGGTTATAGGTGACCTTCATTCTTTTTGTTTAGCCGTGTCTTCCAGGATCTCATATGGGGAACCTCTATGGCCGATGCCTCGGGGGGCGTGAGAACAGGGTCATCTGCTAAGGCAGCTCCAGGGCCAGCCGGCTGCAGCCATGGTGCCTGCTGGCCTGCGGCCCGTTTCTGGAGACGGCAACACCTCCGTGCCTATGGTGGCCGCCCACTGTGAGGCGGCAGAGGACTCTCCCCAGGGACTGTCTGACCACAGGCCTGCCCTCTGCCCAGCTGCCCATCCGCCTGCTGTAGGTGAGGGAGCAGAACAGGCCTCCTCCTCCTCGAGGCGGCCATCGCGGTCCCTCCCTGGTGATGCCCGAGATGCCATCGGTCAGCCTTTCTGGTCTGTGATTCCTTCCAGCTCTCAATCCGAGTGGCCTCCTGCCCACCCTGTCCTCAGAGCACGTACCTCGGTGACACTGAACGGGGCTCCCCGCAGCTTCACGGTGTGGGGGGTGCTGGGCTCCTTCTCGTTCGCTGGTTTCTCTGTCTGAGAACAAAGAGGAACGGCCACAGTGGGTTCCCTGAGGTGGCGGGGGCAGGGGACAGATCGGACGTCGCAGCTCCAGGAAGCGTTGGCGCCTGTGTCTGCCACAGACTCAGGGTCTGGCTAGAGCGAAGGCAGCGGATGAGGGTCCCCATTTGCCTCTGAAGTGGGAGCTGCAGCCAGGTCAGCACACCATGGGTGGTGAGCAGGTCCTCGGCCAGCAGAGGGACAGGGCAGAGGGAGGAGCCGAGGCACGCACCCCACAGCCGCCGATCCTAGCTGGCTCCGTGCCGCATGCTGCACCCAGCCTGCACAGGCTGGCCTCCTACTGAGCCTCTAATTGCTCACGGATTCTGAATTCGACACGTCTTCCTGTGATTCTGGACTCCGATAGCTCTGCACAACCTAAGTTTCTGGTAGATGCTTGGGTGCCAAACCTGCCCAGCTAGCACTTGCTCCCCAGCAGAGCCTGCCATGGGCCCACGGGTGCAGCACAAGGCCACTGCTTGTCCCCACAGAAACGCCCTGTGCTGCGAGAGGTGCTGCCTCGACCCTGCTGGACATGGTGACCCCCAGGGCCACCCTGAGCACAGGGGCTCAGGAGGTGGCTGGAAGGACGGGTGCTGCCAGGATGTCCTCTGAAGACGAGGATCAGAGAGGCCTGAAGCATCCCCAGGCCCAGCAGCCCCCAAGGGTCAGAGCTGAGACTGGGCCTCGAACTCCCAGACTCCCTGCAGGGCACGGTGACTAGGAAGGAGGGAGGAGGAAGAGGAAAGAGGAGGCAGAGGGAGCCCCTTCCTCTCATGGGGAAGTGAAGGACTGGTTGCTTCCAACTCAAAAATGGGGACACACACATGTCCAAGTGCCCTGTGTCTGGAGCAGAGGACACCCTGGTGGGGGACAAGGTGGCCGTCCTCAAGGGCCATGTCCACCTCTATAATCTCAACTTCAGAGCCTGGAAGACCAGGGCTGGGGCCTGACCCCATCATGGGAGCCTGTCACTTCCCTTCTCTGGGCCTCAGTTTCCTCACCTATGAAATGGAAGAAGACCGGCCCCAGAGACTGATGACATTCCCAGAGGGGAGGTGCCTCACAGGGGCTATAGGCGGGGCTTGACTGAGCTCACCTATCAACGATGGCCCGTAGGCGGGGCCTGACTAATCTCACCTATGAACGACGGCCCATAGGCGGGGCCTGACTAATCTCACCAATCACGACGGCCCGTAGGCGGGGCCTGACTAATCTCACCTATGAACGACGGCCCATAGGCGGGGCCTGACTAATCTCACCAATCACGACGGCCCGTAGGCGGGGCCTGACTAATCTCACCTATCACGACGGCCCGTAGGCGGGGCCTGACTAATCTCACTTATCAACCACGGCCCGTAGGCGGGGCCTGTCTAATCTTACCTATCAACGACGGCCCGTAGGCGGGGCCTGACTAATCTCACCTATCACGACGGCCCGTTTGAGTCCTCCACCTTGTTACTGAACACGTGTGACCCGGCTGCTGCCCTCACTCCTCCCAGAGCCCTGACGGGCGCAGGCAGCCCCTCCAGGTGTAGCAGGGGGTGGGGGAACAGTCTTTCCTCCACGAGGCACCCCACCAGTGGGGTCGCGGGGACCACGCGGACATGCACAGACGCCCTCCCTGTCCCCTGGAGGCACGCACCTGGGCTCCGGGCTCCCGCGGCCTCCTGCTCCCAGGCAGGGCCCCCGTGCTCCCTGGTGCCTGCTGGGTCTCGGTGGCCGAGGACTCCTCTGCCTCACTCCCTTCGTCACAGTTCACTGCTTCGTCCTCACTCTCCTCCTCTGAGGACGACGTGGCAGCCACCATCTTGGACTTCAGGTACTCCATGTCCGAGAGTCCCTTCTGTGCAGCCGCCTCTGGCGCGAGGCCCTGCTCTGCTGAGAGCGGGGGTGAGGAGGGTCACCTTCCTGGACAACCAGAGACCTGGGCAGCACGGGCTGAAAACCTGGGGGGGCTGAGGTGCCATACCCGCCACGGCCAGGGCCCCCGTGCCCAGTGGCCCCAGAAAACCTTGTGATGGGCAATGAGAGGGCGGAGCTCTGCAGTTCTGTATGACCCAGTCCCACACCCAGGGCGCCACGGCTCCCGCCACAGCCTGGCTCTCCCCTGGACGGCCCTACCGCTGACCCCCTAGCTGGGCTATGTCTAGGCGCCTAACGTGTTACAGAAGGTGCAGGTACGACCAAGGCCTTCTACAGAGGAGCGCACCATGGCGTCCGTCACCGCAGAGGGCCGCCTGCTCCATCCCGTGCAGCTCTCATCCACCCCAACAGCAGGACGGTGCCAAAGCACCTCCAGCGCGTCACTGCTGTGTGCTGCGCTCTGGACGTCCCCATCCTGCTACCTGACGCCCGGCACGCCGTATAATGTACGAGGAACACTTGCTAAGACGTCTCTCCACTGAGGAGCTATGCATGGAAAGCTGGGGAGGCCGAGGAGTGTGCAGGGTGCCCCCCATGCCCGCAGGCTGCTGGGACTGTGTTCTAGCCTCGCGCACCTGGACAGGGAGGCCTGGAGGCTGAGGAGGGAACCTGCCTCCCCTCCCAGGCTGCGAGCCCAGCGCCTTCAGCTCCGCCCTCCCTGCTCTCTTGGCTCACCCAGGCCATGTCCGCCCCTGCAGCCCCTGCTGCCCTCTCCTGAGCCCTGAGATGCTGCACCCTTGTCCGCAACGCCTTCTCTGCCCCCTGCTGTGTTCCCCCAAGTCCTGTGAGTCCTTCAGATTCCAGCTCAGCACAGAAACTCTGCTGTGTCCACGTTCCCCTCTTTAAACCAGCCCTGACTCGGACCCCCAACAGAGCTACCACCCTGTACTGCAACTGGTCACTGCTACCATCAGCTGCCCCGCACTGAACCGTGGGGACAGAGACTCGCCCCCTGCAAGGCCTTCCCGACGGCTCCCCTTCCAAGCCCCCTGTCCTCTCTGTCACCAGTGTGATCCAGGGGAGCTTATCTGCTACTGCTTCTCCTCCCTCACCAGGAGACAGCTGACGGCTCTGTGGGGAGGGGTCCTCTGCCTCCTGCTCGCTGCCACGTCCCCAGGGCCTAGCACACAGCATGTGCTCAGCCATTCCGTTGATCACTGACTGAGCAAGTGACCAGAAGGGCCGCAGCAGACTTGCCAACTAAGAGCTCAAGAGCTGTTGGGCTGGCTCTGTGCTTGGGGTCGGGCTGGCCCTGGGCCTGCGAGAGGGCGTAAAGAGCGTACGTGCAGGGCAGGCAGATGGGAAGGACGCAGGCACACAGGCGCAGAGGCCCGGGCCTCACCTGCAGGCTCCTCGGCCGCCTCCTCCTCGCTCTCCTGCCCAGAATCGGAGTCGAAGTTCAGGTAGTCGCTGGTCGGCTTGCTCTTCCCTGCCGGGGGCTCTGTGTCCAGGGCATCGTTTGCCCACGTGGCCACCTGGGTCCGCTTCTGGTGAACCGACAGGAACTCCCGGAACTCGCTGTCTTCCTTCAGCTGGTGGCACCGGAACCAGGTGGCAGGGACGTGGGGGGAGAAGAGGCGGAGGCGGCTCAGGTGTGGCCCGGCCATCCTAGCTCTCGGCAGGACAGGCACCCTCCCGCCTCTCGTGGGCCCCCAGGGTCCACTGAGGCAGAGTGGACTCTGCAGGACGAGGAGACCAGGAGTCCACAGGACATGGACGTGGAGCGTGCGGCACTCCGCTTCCTGGACCAGCCCGCGCCCTCAGACTGCTGCCCCGCCCTCTCCGTCAACGGGACGCTCACCTGCTCCAGCTCGCTTGGGACCTTTCTTTGCTTGTCATCCTAAAAGCAGAAGGCGCAGGCGATGAGGGTGGCGTGGAAAGCGGGCAGGTGACCCCGCAGTGCCCGCAGCCCCCCAGAGGCCACCCAAGAGCGAGGCTCAGCTCCCCGGGGCCGCCTGCGTACTTTCTTAATTTCTGGGGGAACGGGGCCTGGTGCGGGCTGCTCGGGCTGCCTCGGCCTCTGGGCGTGTCTGCTCCAGGCTCGGGGCTTCGTCGGGTCCCCAAAGGACTTGCAGAATTCCACCTGCGGAGAAGAGGGCCATTTTCACACCTGCCGCCCCAGCCAGCAGCCCTGCTAGTGCCCCAGCACCCGGGGCCTGGGCTTCAGAGGCGGCTGCCCCGACCTGCTGAGCGGAGCAGATGACTGCCACCCCAGCCGTGGCTGGTCCTGTGATGTCACTAGGCTGGCTGCCGCTCACTGAGGTATCAGGCACAGGCGCCCTCGAGGGCCCGTGAGAACTGACAGGCTGAGCCCCGACAGTGGGCAGCAGAGCTGCGACTCTCCCCAGTCCCCAGACCAGAAACCGGGAGCAAAAGAAGTGAGGGAGCCTGTCCGGTGACCAGTTGTAGGTGACAGAGATCTCAGGTGCCTGGGGACCCAGGAGCCTGAGTTTTTAACCATCCATGCCAAAGGGCAGCTCTGAGGACGACATGGGATGCAGGCCATGTGCACAGCCTGGCAGGGCAGGGACGAGCGATGGCGGCAGGGTCACCAGTGAGCGCGAGGTAAGCGCCACTGGCCTTGGGGAACAAGCGAGGGTGACAGGGGCCCAGGGTGGCCACGGGCGTGGAAGGGAGCTGAGCCCGTGGACCTCTCCAGACCCGAGGCCGCCTACACTCAAGGTGACCGAGGAGAGGGCTGGTCCTGCTGGAGCCCAGGTGACAACTCCCAGACAGCTGAGGTCACCCTGGTCACCAAGCCCTGCCCTGAAGAGCGAGCCTGCCACCTGGGCCCATCCTGCTGTGAGGACGCTCGAAGCAGTTGCTCCTGTAATAACGGCCAGTGTGGTGCAAGATCCAAACAGCAGACAGTCTCCGTGGAGGCTAGAGGGAGATGGTGGCGACTGCTGTCACCAGAGAGGCTCCGTCAGCCTCTGGGCAAAACCCGTGCCCACCCCACGCCAGACTGCAGGGTGCGGCTGCCTCGACGGGCTCTCGTGCCCCGTGGCTGGTTTTCTCCTTCTCAGCAAAGCGCTGGGGACATCTTACCACGTCAGTGAACGCACGTGGGTGACCTGAGTGGGACCTCCTCCTCCGGGAAGCTTCCCGGCCCCTCCCTGGCCTGGGCAGGTCCTGCTCTGTCTTCCCAGGGTCCCTGACGCACTGACCACCCTGACCGGCAGCAGCTGGAGTCTGTCAGCGCTCTGTCTGTGCAGAGGCAGCTGGCTCCTGGGCACAGGGACCAGGGCACGGCTCTCCCCAGACTCCCAGCAGTGACTGGGAGCTCCCGAGAGCACTGACGGGCAGGACGATGCCCACCTGTGGCTCTCAAGTGCCCTCTTGGTGGTCAGCACAGGTGCCACCTGAGGCTTCAGACGTGCCTGTTGTCACACCTGACAAGCCGCACCAAGTCGAGACTCAGGACAGGCCAGCCGCAGTCTGACTCGTTCTCAGGAGATTCTTACCAACACGGAAGAGCAGGACCTGGTGAGGCGGCCAAAGGCCTCACAGCCTGAGGACGGCCCTGGGACCCACGTGCTGGGCCAAAGGTGGATGGTGGGTGTCGCGCTGCACAGGCAGGCAGGGCGAGCCTCCCGCCCACTCACCGTGATCCGGGACGTGTCGATAAAGCTCTTGTTGAAATGGCTCAGTGCGGCCTGGGCCTCTTCCTCAGACTTGAAGCCAATGAAGCCGAACTTGCGGAACTTGCCGTCTTTGGTGAACTTGAGGCTGCAGTCGGTCAGTGTGCCGAAGGCGGCGAACAGCTGTCTGAATCGCTCCTCCTTCATCTAGGACAGAAGGTGGGGAGGAGCTGGTGAGTCCTTACAGCGAAGGGACAAATGGCTAGAAACCCGGGGCTCCAGGATTCTCCAGGGGTGGCCAGAGACGAGGCGGCGGCGGCCTGTGCTTTGTAGTCAGGCCAGCTCTGACTCTAACACTCACTGGCTACGTGCCCTCTACTCACATCACCGGTGAACAAATGAGACTCCACGGGCCACGTAATGTCATCATACCCTGTGGGGCTGCTACGAGGTCAAGACCAAGTACAGAATCACCACAGTGTCACTGCTTAGGAGACACTGAGAGGCTGGTCAGAAGAAATGAGAGTGGGCATGCAAGCTCTGTGTGCCGACGGGTGGAGGACACAGCGGCGTCCCAAGGCGGCCACACCCTAAGCCCTGGAACGCTGGTCATACACCACACACAGCACACGGGATTGTGCAGATGTGATTTGATTAGGAGTCTTGAGATGGGGAGATGATCCTGCGTTATCCAGGTCCAAAGTGATCACAAGGGTCCTTATAAGAAAGCGACAGGAGGGTCAGAGTCAGAGGAGATGTAAAGATGGAAACAGAAGGAGAGAAACTGGAAGATGCTGCGCTACCCTCTGAGGACAGAAGTTCAAGGGTGTGGCTTCAAGTCCAGAGGGATAGGCAGTCTTTTGAAGCCAGAAAAGTGAAGGAACAGATGCTGTCCTACAGCCTCCAGAAGCACAGCAACCCCACCGACACCTTGATTTAAGATGTCTGACCTCCAGGAGCGTAGGAATAAATACGCATCGTCGAACCCCCGAGGTGAGGTCAGCTGCTCCGGCAGCCATGGAAATCCGACAGGCTGACGCTGTTACAGTCTGATCCAGCGGCCCCCATTCCAGGCAGAGGTGGCTCCTGGCTTCCCACATCCTCACTCAGCAGAGAACTGTGTGGGTGGGAGTGGGCCTGAGAGGCACCTGGGGGCCACAGACAACCAAACCAGCTTGAACACAAAACCCACAGGCACTGGCGGCCCAGGAGGAAGAGGTTTTCAGAGGCAGCTTCGTAGTAACTCTGATCTCACCCAGATCTCACACTCACCAAGTTAGGAGTTTTTATGCACATTTTAGAGAAGAGAAAACGGAATACTCGGAGGATAAATGACCTGCCCAAGGTCTACAGAATCCAGGGCTGTGTCGGCTCAGATGTATAAGTAAACTCATGCCCCCATCGCACTGGGGGCCTCACTGAACTCTGACCCCATCATTCTGCTGCAGGGAGTGTCAGCTCCTGCCTATTCCCCCAGGAAGCCTCTCCAAGATCCTGCACGTGGGTCAGTAACCAAATCCCACTGGGCTCCCACGGCACCTGGCTCATACTTCAGTCCCTGCATTTTGATCTGGTGTCTGTTTTCTCTGCTACCCTGCAAACTTCATAAAAGCAGGGACCAAGTCTTGTCCACTTCTGTCTATACTGTCAGCAACACCAGAAGCACTCATTACTAAATGTTCATCTGTTGGAAAATAATTAAGTGCATGCAATTATGCTGAGAGACAATAGGGGTACTAGTCAGAATTGCCAATTTTAGAACCAGACTCCTCAATTCAGTCCTTGTTGTATGAATTATCACCTGTGTGTGACTTCAGGCCAATAACTTTGCCTTGATATGCCTTGGTTTCTTCACTTTTAAAAGGGGTATAAGAGTAGATCCTGACTTGCAGGATTACGTGAGGATTAAATGAGTTACTGTACCTAACACATCTGGAACAGTGCCCAGCACATAGTAAATTCTCCAAGGGCTAACTCCTACGGTTACTGTTTTTATTATTAATTCTTTCATTCATCAGGCAAGATGAACAGCGGAAAGAAGCCACCACACTAAGGGGCAAAATGAAACTAGGAGAGAAAAGAAGGGTAGGCACGCTGAAACACTCATCCAACTAAGTGAAGCATCAGGAGACGCGGTTTAAAGCTGATGGATGGATCAATAATAAATATCTTAAAAGTATTCTACTTAGGGTAAATAGCAGGATAGTTAAAAACAAAAATACTTATAAGTTGGAGGGAAGGAATAGATTATCTTAAAGTCCTCCTCTTTCATAGTACAGGGAGTCAGCAGATAGTCCCTGGGATAAACTACAGAGATGAGCAAAGTACCTGGGTCCACAGAGAAGCCTATGGAGAGTCCTTTTAAGAACAAACCATTTGAGGATGGGTACTCCCAGAGAGTTGGAGCAAAAGACTTTACTTCTCATTTTATATCCAACTGTCCTGCTTTAATTTTTTTAAATCACGTGGCATAAGTGCCTCCCACATGGCAGAGAAAAAAAAAAAAAAAAAAAAAACACCTAAAAAACCATAACAAAAGCAAAATGGCTCCTTGCATTCTCTTTCCAGAGAAAGAGACTCCCCAGAACAGAGGCAAGAGTTCAGAAGACATTCTCACACCATCCAAATGGCTCTCTTTGTACTGGGGCCAAGGGATTCCTGGCCACGCAAGTGATGTGGGTGCTCTCTATCCAAGAACTACAGTGAAAGAGGAAAAATGACCACTTCAGTCCATTGCATCTAGAAAGACATTGCCACATCCATTCACCCATTTCTTCACTCACTGATCAGGCAGTTTCATCAGAAGCCTACCAAGTGCTGGGTTCTGTGCTAGGCTCTAGGCAGACAGGAAAGAGCAGCTGGGATAAATGGTTTAAAGCCCTTGGCAATATTCCTACCGGTCCCAAGGGGGATGGATGAGGGTGGGGATTGGAGATCCTCGGAGCCATACTCCCCACAAGCCTCCTCAACAGACTCCCGAATGGGAGGGCAATACAAGTACCGTGATGGTTCAGACGCGGATCAACAAGAAAGCGTGATCCATCGAGAGAGACTGGGGAGCGGCACGAGCTAGGGGCTGGCATTTCCCTAAAAAGAGGGTCGTGGGGTTTGGAGTCAGGTACCCACGGACCGGCTGGGAAACCTTGGGCAGCCGCTATTTCTCTTTCCCAGCGGTCGAGTGGGGATAAACCCAGGATTCTGCCCCTTTAGGGTTTCGGATCCGCCCAGAGTCCCACCGGAGAGAAGCCCCTCAGTTTTCTCCAGCCACCTTTTCCCCGCAGCTCCCAGCGGACCCCACTTTCAGAGTCCCCAAACCTGGCTCTTTCCTCACCCCATTCGGGAGGTTCTTCACGATCAGTCGCGACATGGCGCAAGGTCCCGCTGTTCTGATTCCAGCACCACCCGACCGCGTCTTCCCACAACTTTCACGCTGCCGCCGTGGGCGCCGCCATCTTCAGCACGCCGGGACAAAGTCACGTGGCCTCGTTCTAGACCCGCCCATCCGGAAGTAGGCGTGGCCAAAGCCGGACCTGCCGGAGGAGGTCACACCCCTAAGAGGCGGGCCTGAGCTCTTGCATTCTGCGCAGGCGCAGAATCTGGAGCGGCTCCTGGAGGCCGCAATGCCGCGGTCCAGTCGGCAGGGGGCGCCGGTTCCCAACAGCCGCGGGGGATTGCGCGGGACCTGCTCTATGGGGAGCGCTAATCAGGGCGTGTGGTTTTGTGTCCCTTTCGTATTGTATTTTACTGTTGATTCCTGAGAAGGTCCTGAGAACGGGGACTAGATTAGGGATCCTTGCCTCCCCTTGGAAGATGGAGAAACAGGCTTCCTAAGCCCTGCAGGGTCAATGGTGGAATGTGCACATTGGAAACAAACAGTCCCATTTTGCAGGTGGTCAACCCGGGACGGAGGAGTGAAGCTATTCCGTAGCAGAGCCGAGATTGGAGGCAGGGGCCGCCTAGGACCCCGCAGTGAGCGCCGGTATCTTCAACTCCAATGCTACAAGCAGATGCCAATTCCGGCTGAGCTTCTACACCCCCACCTGCCAATCTTCTGGCCAGGAGTCCTTGACCAGACTAACCGCGAGCCTTTGCACTTACTTCTGTAAAAGCGGGGTGGTTCTGTACTGTGCTAGGGTTCAAGGACGTAAGAAGGGAACGGGTCCGGGTGTCAGTCTACTGCTTCTCTGAGCATCTTTGTACCATGGCTGGAGGGAGGAGGGGGCCTGTGAAAAACAGCCATTTCCTCTCCAGAATGACTGGCACTTCCTGGCCACTTCCCACAGTGCCTGGGGTCCCTGGCCTGGTTTCCCCAGCTTTTGTGATTTTCTTCACTTGAAAGCCCCCCCCCAATCCTTTTGGTTGTGATTGGCGTCAGCATCTTGGTCTACTCCACACCCCGTGCAAGTCACCCACTGAAACTCACAAGCCCTGGTCTTTGTAGATTTGCCAAGTTTTGCAGGCGCCAGCATAGCCCTCGATATTGAAGTGTTTGCACATCCCCCAAAGAAACCCTGCACCCTTCTGCTGTCACGGGCCAATTCCTGCTCCCTCCAGGCCCTGGCAACCAGGTTCTGTCCCCACAGATTTGCCCACTCTGGACATTCCACGCAGCGGGGTCACGTGACTCCTGGTCTTTTGTGACCAGCTTCTTTCCTTTAGCTCCATGCTTTCGAGTTTCACCTGTGGGCAGCGTGTGTGGGTGCTTCCTTGCGTTTCTTGCTGAGGAATATCTCCCGTGTGGATGAAGAGCATTTCCTCATCCATTCCTCTGTGGACGGACATCTGGGTGGTTCCCACCCCGTGGCCGCTGTGGATGCCCTTGCTATGAACTTTCCAGTGTTTGTGTGGAAGCGTGTTTCCATCTCCCAGGGGGCAGATTCCTGGGAGAGGCATTGAGGAGCCACACACAGACCTTTCCAGAAGCAAGCTGTTGTCCACAGCGGCTGCACCTTGTCCATTCCTGTCCGCAGCTCCCGAAGCTTCCGAGTCCCCGTCTCCTCTTCAGTTCTAGCCATCCTAATGGGGGTAAAGGCGTGTCTCACTGAGTTTGGGTTGGCAGTTCCCTGTTGGCTCCTGTTGTTGAGAATCTGTCCCTGAGCTTTGGGCCATTTGTGTGTCTTTCTGAAGCCACCCCCCCCCCCCCCCCCCCCGTTCTCCAAGACCAGCTCAGATGCAGCGCAGTGTCCTTGAACCCACCTCTTCCTCACCGAGCCCCAGATGCCTGGAGCTCGCACATCTGCCCTACCACGAGCACGCGGAAGTCACTACCAGAACACACTCGGCTGACTCAGGGGTACAGATGGGGCCCCTTGCTCTTTCCATGTCATGATGCCCAAAGGGCCTGAGCAGATCTGTCTTTGCAAAATGTCACAGCAGGCACCGGGAGAAGGCAAGCGATCGTCAATCAGGGTCTGCAGATTCCCGGGGTCTGTGCAGCTGGTGAGAAGAGCGAAGTATGGGTCCTCCAAGGACACGCACCAGTCAGCGGGAAGCAGCTGTCTTCCACAAGGGGACCTCCCTGGACACAGTCTCAAGAAGCCATGCTTTGGACGTGTGGACAGTGGGAGAGTGGAGTTCCCAGCATGACCCCGGCACCTGTGGCTGTCACCCTACTTCCTGTTTCCTGTTGCGGCCACCCCTAGGCTGAACCAGCCATAGGCCAGAGATAAGGAGTGCCAAGGAGCACACAGGACACAGGGCAGAGGAGCATGGACGGTCGGGAGACTGACCGGCACCCAGGACGACCTTCAAGCAAAGAGCCAACCCGTGTGTGTGATGAGTTATGTCACTGGGTGGATGGGGAGCCGGGTGCGGGGTCCCCGTTCTTGTGTGCTGGGGCAGCCCTGCCTTTGGGAACGGCCAGGGCGAGTCTGCCCCTCCCGTCCCTGGCCTCCCGAGGTCTGCGGGCGCTCCTCGGTGTTGCCCGGGTGGTAGATGCGTCAGGTCTTCATGCCCACGGAAGCACCATCTGGACGGCGGTCACGTTGGCCCGAGCCGTCCTAGCGAGCGCGTGTCAGCCTCACCATCCGACCTCCAAGTCGCGGTGCCACGAGGGGCACTGGCAGCTAGGGCTCTGTCCTCTGAGTTTGGGGCCATTCAGCCCACAGCGGTGACATAAGCCAGGGCCATCTCCAAGGCCCCCAGGGAAGGGGGAGGGCACCCAGGAAGTGGGTGTCTGGCTGGAGGGACGCACCCTTTGTGTTGAGTAACCTTGGGTAATTCGATTTTTTCACTCCAGAACTCCAGAGACAGAGACGGCATGCCCGGCCCCGGGGCAGCCACGCCCTCGTGGTAGCTTTAAGTGAAAGGGCCCTGGGTTCCAGGGAGCTGCTGTAACAAATGACCAGAAACCGGGTCTCTTAAACTAAAAGAAATTTGTTCTCTAACAGTTCTGGAGGCCAGAAATCCAAAATTCAAGCTGTGAGCAGGGCCGTGCTGTCTGCAGGCTGTAGGGGAGGCTCCCTGGCCTCTTCCAGCCTCTGGGGACTCCGGGGCTCCTGGGCTTGTGGCTGCCTTGCCCAGGCCCCCTGTCTGTCTGGTGGCCTCTCCTCTCTGGTGTCTGAGTCCACCCTCCGTTCCTCCCTGCCTCCGATTAGACACCTGCCACCGGCTTGAGGACTCTTTCAATCTAGGACGATCTCATCTCAAGATCCTCAATTCCATCTGGTGACGTTCTTAGCCAGGGGGTTAGGGTGGGGGCCCGCCTGCTTTGTAGCAGGTCACTCTGCAGACCAGACCTCACCCTCTCTGTGTCGTGGATGTCTGTTCCTTCAACACACAGGCACACCTAACTGTGCACCCCTCACAGCCTGGCACACAGCAGGCATCTATTCCCAAAGAGCCAGGAGAGAGGATTTTGCCTGTTCCCAACACAAAGAAGTGGTCTATGTTCCAGGTGGTGGATAAGTCACTTATCTGAGGATGACCTCGTCAAAAGGTACAGGATGACCTCGTCAAAAGGTACAACTCTCCTGGGTCAATTAAAACAAAAATTTAAATTTAAAAATATACCCTGGACCCTGGCAATGCAAGTGGGGGGGGGCGCCCCCATGGTTTCAAAATCATTCATTTATTCAACAGCCATTTCTAGTCATTGATGCATCTTTAATTAAGTGCCCGTGGGGGGTTCTGCGCCCATGGCCCCGTCAGGGTGCCCTTGGGGGCTGCCCTGGGCATTGGCCTTGGAGTAGGGCGGTGGGGCTGCCCCCGGCCCGGCTGGCTTCATCAGCTCCGTTTATGATTCTCCTGAACCGCCTTTATTAAAACCTGCAGCTAAATATAGCCTCCCCGAAGACGTTCGCGAATCAGAAGGTGTTTCAAAGGTATTAAAAGAAAATGGAAAGCTCTTTACGGATCTCCACATCCCCAGCGGCCCCGGGAAATGTGGCGGCCACATGTGGGGGTGGACGGGCTGCTCCTGCCCCCGGGCCCTCATTAAGTCCTCCTTGCAGAGCGTTCTTATTAGCTCGCCGGACCCCCTGACATCCGGGGGTCCCTGGACCCCCGCAGGCCGGCCTCTGGGACTGTGCCTGGGGACCAAGTCAGCCAGGGAGGTCTCAGCCGACTCCTGCCACCGTGGAGTGTCCCCGTGGCTGGGAGAAGTCGGGGCCCCCCAGGGAGCTGATGGCCCAGCCAGAGAAAGGCCAGTGGTGGGGAGAGATGCTCCCGGGTCTGGGAGGAGGTGGAGGCAGAGATGGCCCCTGTCGGCATCCACCACGGGTTGGGGCTTCTCAGTCCAAATGAACAGGACCACCGTCCCCCAGAAACCTGGGCACTGTCCCCAGACCCTCCTGACCCCTCAGCCCGTCGAGTGCACCGGCCACAAGCTCCTCCTCCCACCCAGTCCGCCCCACAAGCTCCTCCCTCCCACCCAGTCCGCCCCACAAGCTCCTCCCTCCCGTCCCCCCCCCTCCCCCGCCCGTGGTCACCGCGTCCCAGCCCCACTGTGGGAGTCTCGTCCGCAGGTCTAGTGGCTGAGAACCACGGACATCTAGGACCTTCGGTTCTCCAGGGCAGAACCCCAGGCCCAGGGGTGGGCAGGCTGCTTCCTCCTGGGGCTCCAGGATGCCCGGTGCGCGCCCTCCTGGCTCCTGGGCCCACCTCCTCCGGAGCCGGCAGCGGGGGAGCTTTGGCGCTCTGCCTCTGTCCTCTCGGCCGGCTTTTCACTCCAGTGCTCTTGTGGGCACCGTGGTGACCCCGCTGGCATCAGGGAGGAGACGTCTCTGGGGGTGTTATTTGGCCTGACACGACCATCCGCCCATGTTGTCCCCACAGCATCCTCTTTGGTCTCCCTGTTTCTTCCTTCTGTTTGCAGCCTTGTTAAAACCAAAGCTGGACCTGTGGCTTCTCTGCCTGACCTTCCAGTGCATCCTGCGTTGGACCCAAAGCAGAAGATCTCACTTACTTGGTCCCTTGGTTTCAGCCGTTCCTGCCTCCCAGTTGGTCCTCAATGCCACCAAGCAGCCTCCTGCCCCAGGGCCTTTGCACTTGCCGTCTCCTCTGCCTGCACTGTGCTTTACTGGGCCCCTCCTCACTCCGCTCAGTCTCTGCTCCAGGTTCCTACCGGGAGGCCCTCTCTGGCCGTCCTGCATGAATGGGCAGACCCAGCCCACCCAACCCCACCCCTCAAGGACCCTAAGGGGGGAAACCCAGGGAACCTGAATAGACGCTGGACCTTCGTGGCCAACAATGCGGCCGCACTGGTTAATTGTGACAAAGAACCGGAGTAATGCCAGGACACTGCGCTCAGGGCGTACCGGAACTTTCTGCCTGTTCTCCCAACTTTTCTGTAAATCTAAAACTTACTCAAACACCGAGTGTGTTAAATGTCCTCAGAAGATATTTTAAGTGCAGAGAAGGAGGGCGCAGCCGGTCCGTGTGTCTAGATGGGGATGAGTCGCCAGGGAACGTTTTGCACGGCCACCAGGGCGGACTCTGCACCCGGCCTTATTTTGTTTCCTCACCGGTTGGCGGGCGAGCCTTTGGCTGCGATGTCAGCTCGAGACCTCTGCGGGGTGGCTGAGGGGTGTCTGCGGGGCTCTCCTCTGTCATTCGTTTTCCCCTTTGGTGTTCCTGAGTCACGCCTGGGTTTTGGAGCCTTTGCCGGTCTCGAGGACGTCTCGGAGACGGCCGCGTTCGGACTTCTTAAGTGCAGAGAGATTCCCGGGGCCACCTTCTTCCTGCCCGTGGACACACAGGGGAAGAGCCCGGAAGGAGGGGACTGCTTGGCCAAGGCCACACAGTGGAGACCAAGGCCAGGCTCAAGCTGGGCCCCCTGCCCTTTCCTACCTGAGGCCACCCTCTGGGTCAGGAAGTAGGAAGGGTGGAGACAGACGCTGGAGATGGTTGTTGTGGGGTGTCACCTCCTGACCCCATCCGTGTGCCCAGGACCTCCCTGCCCACCACCCTAGGAGGCCTTCCGACATCAGCCTCCTATTCCTGGGCACCTGCAGAGCTGCCTTGAGGGGTCCTGGTGGCCAGGACAACTTGTGACCAGCGTTGGCCACAGGCTTAGCCAACTGTCCTCTCCCCTCATGCTGCTGAGGGGAACCGTGGAGATCCGTGACATGAGCTAGCTCCTCCTGAGATCCTCGAGGACGTGGAGCCCTGGAAGGAATGTGAGTAGACGTAGGAGAGATCTGGGTTCAAATTCCAGTGCTGACATTTCGTGCTGTGTGACCTTGGGTAAATCAGTCACCTTCTCTGAATCTCTTGACTCCCTTGTAAAGCAGGACCAGCAACACCCACTCCGGGGCAGTGGCGAGGATTAGAATGCATTGGTACCGTCCAACACAGAGCCAATGACAGTAACCACAAAATCACATTTTTGTTGGGCCACACAAACCCCATACCAACGCAGTGATGTGGGGACAGCTATTATAGAGGAAGCAGCCTGAGCACAGAGAGGGGCAGTGACCTACCAGAGCTCAAGGAGCTGGCGGGCCAGGGTTTGGAGCCTACCTCCTGGCCACTACGCCACGGTGTCCAAGCTGCTTATGGAGTGGACCGGTCAGCTCCACGCCTTTCCTCACTTTAGGTTTTTGTCTCCACTGCAACCGGCAAAGACCCTTCTCATTTTCTCTGCTTCTGATTGGCCGGGAGGCATCGGGACTCAGACCATCTTTGCGCACCATTAGGAAAGTGTCCTGCAGTTCCACGCATCGGCCAGCAGGAGGCGCCAGAGGACCGCGGATAAGCCGAGCAGAGCCGCAGATTCAGGACGCCGCCGGCAGGCTGAGCCTGGTGCCCAACCTGGCCAGGTCACAGTGGGTGAGGCTTACTCCTGATTTTGCCCCCGTAGGGAGACAGAACCCTGCTCCCTTGCCAGAAGGACTCTGCTTGACGTGGCGCCTAGCTGCGTAGTTGGTAAATATTTCTGCTCACACGAGTGGATCTGGACCCATGAGCAGCCCAGGGGGTGTCAGAGCAGGTAGCTCAAGACAGGGGTCTGCAGGGAGATCCTGCTGCTCAGGGGCCCAGGACGGGGGAGGGAGAAGGGAGAGGGGGGCTGGCTCCTGGGCCCTAAGAGTGGCACGTGCAGGGCAGCATCTGGGGAGCTGGAACCCTCAGGGGTGCCGCAGGCCCAAGGTGACCCCGCAGGGGAGTCACGGAACAAACGCCCCCCGCAACAGGCTTCCTGTCCTGTGACGTCGGTGGGGATTCCCCCTTTGCCCAGGCCCACCCAGAGGCCCAAGGATGCAGAGCGCCCTGGCGTCTACCAGGTGCCGTGCAGGAAGGAGAAGGCGCCAGGTGGGAGGCGGGGCTCGGGACGGTGGGCCCGGCTCACCCTCCCCTCTCCGGTGGGGGATCCGCGACTCGGGATCTCTGGGCTCTCTGTAGGGTCAGGTCCCTGCCTCTTTGGGGCAAGAAGGAGGAAGCCATTAGATTGCTGTGATGCCACCGAGCCTGAGAACCGAGTCTCTGGGCTCCTTGGGGAGAAGAGCCAGTGAAGCGAGGCTGGGGGAGTTGTTCCACTGTCCTCGCTGGGGAAGGGTGTCCTGGTGTCTCAGCCCTGCAGGGCCATCTGCCTTCTCCACCTCAGCGGGGAAGTTGGCCTCCTGAGCGGGTGGAGTTGGTGAGGCTTAAGGGAGGCTGTTACATTCAGGGGTTCAAAGTCCCGATGCTCAACTTGGAAGCTGTATGTCTTTGGAGTAATTACTTAACCTCTCTGAGCTGGCATGAGAAGTTATCCCAGTACCCTCTCCACCAAGGTATCAGAGTGGTGCCGTGAGGACAAACCTCTTTGAATCGAACCTGGGTTCCAACCCTGTCTCAGCCATTAGCGGAACGTGTGACCTTGGGGAAGTCACTGCACCTCTCTGAGCCTTGGTCTGCTCACCTGCCTTGACTATTTGTCTCCCCAGAGAGATATGCAAGTCCTGATTCACAGTGTCCGTGGATCTGGCCTTATTTAGAAATGGGGTCTTTGCAGATGTGGCCAAATTCCGACGAGTTTGTGTTGGGTTAAGTGGGCTTTTGGCCTGTGCAGCTGGTGTTCCTTTAAGAGACGCTGGGGGGGGGGGCCTCGTGACAACGGGGGCATGGATCGGAGCCGCGAGTTCCCTTCTGTGGCCAGGTCAGTCAAGGACACCAGCAACTGTGGAAACTGACAAAGACACAGGCTAGATTCTGCCAGAGCCTCCAGAGGGAGCACGGCCCTACGGACACCTTGGTTTTGGACTTCAGGTCCCCAGAGCTGTGGGGAATAAATTTCTGTCCTTTTAAGCCACATAGCTTGTGGCTCTTTCTTCTAGCAGCCCCGAAGAGAGGACATGCTGCCATCCTAGTGATGAAGGTGGTGTGATGAATCATCCCCAAACCCGTCCTGTCAGTCAGCCTTCCGGTACTGTGATAAAATCCCCGAGGAAAGCCACTTAGAGGAGGAAATGGATTTTGTCTCATGGATCCAAAGCTTTCAGGGCCACAGTTGGCTGTGGCTCCATTGCTTTTAGACCGTAGAGAAGCTGAGCATCATGGCAGAGGGTCATGGAGGAGGAAGCAGAGGGAAGAAAGGGGCGAGGGACAAGATACACCCCCAGGGCACGTCCCCAAGGACCCAGTCCTAGCTCAGTCCACCGGTGAGGACCGCCTGCATGGTCCAGTCACCCAAAGCCCCACCTTTCAACACTGCTGCATCGGGGGCCAAACCCGCAACACACGAGCTTCAGAGACTGCCCAGGGCCACACGGTGACGCCTGTGTAAAGCATTGGTTTTACACTCACGGATGCACTTGGGTCAGAGGTGGGCCAGCTTGCCTCCCTGCCCGGTGTCTGGGCTTCAGAGACCTCCCCACTTCTCCTTGGGTCCCTCCTGGCAGGACCTGGCTTCCCGGGGCGATGTCCCCAGGAGCGATGGGCAGGAGCGGGGCCCTGCGCAGTGGGGTGGGTGGTCACGCCCAGGGGTTCCACGAGATCTCCCTGCCAGCTCCACGTTCCCCAGGGCCTTGTTCTTTGGTGGGGGGCTGCCGGCTCAGAAGCACCGTTTTTTCCTTGGTGAAGTGGAGGGATGCATTTTGAGTCTCTGAACTGGAAGCACATTCCATTCCCCTCAGATGGACCAGGGACACGGACCAGTCTTCTGCTGGCCCTGCTTGTGGGAGGAAAGACCAGCCTCCGTCTGCAGCCTCCCTGGCTTCTCTCTGGCTGCAGGAGCACGCTGCCCATGGGCTGGTGGGGTCCTGGTCACACCGCCTTCCTGCCACCCCCATGTCCCCCTGCTCCTGGGCTCAGGCCTGGCCTTGCAGGCAGTAGAGGTCAACGTTGGCTGCTCTCTTTTTTCGTGTTGGGGGGTGCTTTCTCCTTTTCCCTTCGTTACGAAACCTGCCAGCGATGCTGTGGATGTAGGTATCCAACTGTCTGCATAAGAGGGGACAGCAGGGGTGGACTGTGTCCCCGCCCCGTTTGTAGGTGGGAGCCCTGGCCCCCAGTGTGGCTGCATCAGGAGACAGGGACTCTATCAAGGTAATCGAGAGACAGTGAGGCCACAGAGTGGACCTAATCCAGTAGGACTGGTGTCCTCATACGAGGAGGGCGACAGAGGCCCTGGGTTCACATGGAAGGAGCACTGGGCCACTCCAGCCTCGTCTCCACCTTCCAGACAGGGAGGAGGAGGAGGAGGAAGAGGAGCAGACGCCCAGGCTGCAGCTGGGATCCCTGCAGAGGTATCTGCAGGATCCCCTTCCAGGGCGTGTCTCCCAGCAATTTAAACCTGCTCCATTGGCCAGAACTCAGTCACATGACCCCCCAGCTGCACGGCATGCTGGGAAATGTAGTTCTGCAGGCAGACAGAGGGCCTCCCTCACAACACACCAGGGCCTGAGGGGGCGGTGGGTGCAGGTCTTGTGTGCATGAGGCTGTGTGGAAGGGGCTGCCGCGGGCGTCCAGGGAGAAGTGGCTCAGATCTGATGGCAGTGGGGGTAGAGTGGACGGGCGTCGGGGTCTCAGGACTGGCGGGGGGGACCCCGAGGTTTGCTGCCTCTGATGCTGAAGGCAGAGGAGCAGGGCAGGACCAGAGGCCCCCTCGGGCCGCCTCACGTGGCCAGGCTGGGCCCTAGTCCACAAAACGGGGACACTGATGAGGCTGCCGGGAGGAAAGGGGGGCTCAGGCCACCCACTGCCTTCAGGGCCACACCCAACGCTGCGCCAGAATCACTGGGTGCAAGAAAGCATCCCAGGCGCCAGGTGGGAAACGGAGGAAAAGGTGGCACCGTCTGTCCTTGGGTGACCACAATGTGGGGCTGTGCCCCCGGGATCTTGCTTTACAGCCTCCTCCACTCTACCCGGCAGGAGAGCTTATCCTTTCTGTGCTTCTTTTTTATTTTATTGTTACCCTGTTCTGGTAAAAATCCACTCAGAGAGGTTGGGGCAATGCTTGTGGCCACACGGTAGCTGCTGCTGCTGCTGACCACGCTCACCGCAGGTAGTATTCGTAGAGTGCGCCATGGGCTGAGGTATGTTCCGAGCCCCGTAAAGCACTGCCTTAGCTCCTTTAGGGAGGAACTTATGATTCCCATTTCACGGATGGGGAGACTGAGGCTCAGATGGGGAGTAACCACGTCCATCATGAGCTAGGCAGGAGTGCTGCCATCTGGAACATTCCAGTTACAGTGTTACTCTGCCTCTCCTGGAACACAGGCAAAATGCTTGTCCATTCAAAGATCTGTTAGGTTCCTGCCTTATCCCGAGCTCTTTAAGTGCATGATCCCGTTTACTCCTGTGCAAGCTACTGAGGTCAAGAACTGTTGTTATGTCTACTTTGCAGATGAAGAAAGTGATGCCCAGAGAGGTTGAGTGACTTGCCCAAGCTTGCACAGCTGGAGAGTGGCAGAGCCAGGATTTGAACCCAGGAGTCTCCGACACTGGAGCTTGGGCTACTGCTCTCACTTTGGTCTGCAAGCATGGCATGCTGGGCTGAGGCCTGGGGTGAAGTGCCAAGCCCAGAGGGCATGAGAGAGACCAGCCCAGCCCGCCTCCTTCCCATGTCCTCTCTGCCCCGGGGACTCGCCTCACTCCCACGTACACAGCTGCCAGGGATCAAAGTCCTCTCCAAGATGTATTTGCTGTGAGTTCTAAACAAACGGGTGTTACCATGTAGCTAAGAGAAACACTGAGAGGACGCGGTGTCCAAAAGCCAAGAGTCCTTTAAAGTCCTGGTGATTGATCAGCCCGTCTCTGGTCTCATGCTCTCAGGGGCCACGGAGGGGCGGGAGGCGCGGAGCGTGGGGGCAGAGCTGCGGGCCACTCAGGGGCACCTCCAGATGCCCCGCTGCCTTTCCTGCATCCATCTGCGCTGGGAGAACAGCCCTTCAGCCCACGAGCCATAAACCACCCCCCACACGCACACACACGCACACACATGCACACACGAGGGACAAACAGGTGCTGTCTGTGGATCCATCCCGAGGGGCTCACGGGCACCCCTTTGAGCAAACCCACCCATTTGACAGACAAGGCTGAGGGCACAGAGCAGGCGACCAGTGGAGCTGGGACTGTTCAGCACTCAGCAAGTGCCCAGCCATCAGGGCGATGGGCAGGGACTGCCCCAGGGGTGACTGGCAGGGAGAGGGACCCTGTAATGCTGTGTGATAAAGGGTAGAACCGGGCCCAGCAGAGCTGAGGCCCTGCCGTGGCAGCGAGCGTGGACCAGCCCTTGGTGGGAACGTCCGAGTTGGTTTTGGGGGGTTATTGCCCCCGCCTCCGGCTCTCGGAGATTCTGACCGTCAGGATTGGTGGTGTACGTGACGGTTCCGAGACAGAGGCTGCCTCTAGGGAGGGAGAAGACATCAGGACACCTATGGATTGGCCCTTCTTTTCCAAAAGCAGGTGGCTTGTGTAATGTTTGACTGCAGGAGATAGAAAAATAAATGGATTTTCTCTAGCATATTTCCATGTCCAAGCCTCTGCGGTGGAGAAGATCGTGAGCTTAAAGCACTTGCTCAGTAAGTAGAGTTATGATTCTCAGATTCTCAGCTACATGGTGCAGCTCTCGGCTGCAGGTCCTGGGAAGCCGGTATGCACCCCTCATTCAGGGATAAAGTCAGGGTTGGGACCTTTGTTTGAAGCTTGCCTGTATTGCTGGTTGTGGTGGAGCACACCTGTAATCCCAGGGACTTGGAGGCTGAGGCAGGAGGATCACAAGTTTGAGGCCAGCCTCAGCAACTTAGCAAGACCTTGTCTCAAAATAAAAAAATAAAAAGGGCTGGGGGTGCAGCTGAGTGGTAGAGCACCCCTGGGTTCAATGCCCCAGTGTTGGGGAGGGGGAGCTTGTCTGCGTCAATGAGACTGTGCTGGTCATTATGCGCTGTCTGGTTGAATCAAATCATGCCACACATCTTCAATACACTCAATTTTTATTTGGCAATTTTAAACAGAGCTTTTAGTATCAGGAGAAGAGGCAGGTGCCGGGCCAGGGAGCTGCATCTCCGGCCTTATCTGTTAAGGTGTGATCATGGCCACGTTCAGCAACTGACTCTGGAAGTTTCTGAGCATTGAGTGAGCTGCCATTAGGAGCTGGTGGGTTCTTCTTGCCTCAGTTTCTGCACCCAGAGAACCCAGGACAATCCCACTTTCCACAACTCCTGTTGTGCGAAGGGCTCGGCAGAGATGTCCCAGAAAGGCAGCTGCCGTGATCCCGGAGGCTAGTGGGGCGGGGGACACCAGCCCTCCAGCACACCATAAATCCCCCTTTTGCCTACGGGAAGCGGAACCAGGAGGAGAGACTGTGGGTGGGTTTTCCACCTGCCAGTCAGGTCGCAGGTGCTGGGCTCCCGGCCTGTTGCAGTTTGGTATCGAGCCATCCGTCACCTCTGGGACTGTTTGTATAGTTATGTCGCATCTGCTAGAAAGTTGGTGTCCCAGTAGGCATGCTTTTTAAATTTTTCTCCAATTAAAAAAAATTCATAAAAATCCCATATGTTAATTTTCCCAAATGGAGATAACCCTCTTTCTGGAATCCACTAAACCATGCATACATCATCTTAGGTACTATCATTTGAGAATCTGCCTATAAATTGTGTCAAATTAACGAACGACAGGCCCCGCCACCGTATTAGCCCCTGCAGGATCTTTGTGTCCTGCCCTCTTCTCCTGACGGGGTTTTGAAGATGAAATCTCGCGAGGTCGTCTCCTCTATGTGGCTGGGTGCTCTGCTTTTTATGTAATCAGTCGTAGCAGGAAAGCTGGCCCTGGAGCACCCGGAAGGCCAGGAGAATGCTGGGGGCCTGTGACCGGTGGGCACCTTCGCCACCAGCGAAGCTCAGCTGGCCTCCTCGCCCACCTCCGAGGGGCTGCCTCTTGGCCTCAGGCGGGCCCAGGGCCCCCGGATGTAGCTGCAGCGTGTCCTGAGCTGAGCACCCGTTTCTCTGCCATGACCGGGTCCTCCTGAGACCTGCAGCGGCGGGCAAGGGCCCTGAGCCCAGCTGGCTCCCTGCACCACCCAGCGGAGCCCCACTTGTCACATCCCGTGTTGTCCCACCAGGCTCCTGCCCTCTCCAGAGCATCCATAATGGTGTGCTCTGGGGAGGGTCCAGGCAACAGCTGCCTTTGATCAGCCCAACATCTGGGCTGCCTGGTGATCAAAGATGGGAACCTGTGACAGCCCAGACTTGGCGGGGACCCAGCCTGGCTAAAAGCACTGGTGGGGGAGGGGAGGAGAGGGCAGGAGTGAGGCCGCGGAGGAGAGGGATGCAGGGCTGGGGCAACCCACCCCAGCCCAGGGACCCGCCAGGAAGGGCAGCAGCTGGAGCACGGACCGTGTATCTGTGACCTTGACTCTTCAGGCCTCAGTTTCCTTTTCTGTAAAATGGGGATAACACCATGTCCAAGTGAATGAAGAAATGCAAAGTGAACAAACAGGGTCCTCTGTGCTGTTACTGATCTTCCTCGAGCGGGTCGGGAGAGAAGGGCAGACGGTGGTCTTCCCAGATGCTTGGGGGCCAACTAATTTTGGGTGAACCCTTCCCTCCAGGCCTCCGTTCGCCCACCAGTGACACGGAGAACCAGAGCAGACTTTGGAAGCAGGCAGAGATCTTGTCTTTCCTTTCAATGGATGGAGGAACCGAGGTCTCGCGAGGGGCGATCACGCAGTGAGAAACCAGCTCAGCATTTACCCCCCCCCCCCCCCGTGGCGCCCCGCGGGAGTCCTGGGCTCTCGCTCAGGGGTGTTAGTGATCCGGGGCACCAGGCGAGGCCGCTGGAGTCTTGGCATGAGCCAAGAACTCCTCCAGCTTCTCCTCCAGCTTGGAATCGATTCCCTCACTGAACAGCAGCAGCAGGCGAGCTTCTATTTTGCAGGTAAAAGCTCTTTTAAAGAATGGCACACAGGAAGAGTCCACACAGCCACCTCTGAGTCACAGACCAGACACGCCCAGGAGCCAGCTGCCTCGGAGGAGCATGCCCAGCCCCCAGCCACCCTCGGGTGCTCCCCTCCAGTCACTGCCCTCCTCGCCATTAGGATGCCCATTGTACAGTTGAGAATACTGAGGTACCCAGAGCTAAGCCAGTTGCCCAAGGCCCCTTGCTGGCACGTGAGGCTTCAAAGCTCCAAGCCCTGGCCACAGGTGGGGAGCACCTGCTCAGATAGGGCTCCGCTTAGGCTGGCGCAGCCCCAGGGATGCTGCCCTTATCCAGATGGGGCTCCTGGGAGAGTAGCTTTGCTTTTTTGAGGGGGACCACCTGTTAGAGGAGCCAACTTGCAAACACTAGCTGCAGAAAGCCTCGGGGCTTTGGGGAAATAGCTACTCGGCGTTGGGGGCGGGGTCCTCCGGAGCCCTCAAGCCCCTAATCTGTCCAGCTGGCTCCCAGCTCTCAGGAACCCCGAAGCTGCTCCAGCCCCTGCTCCCCTCCTCTCCACACCCTCCCAATTCTGTCTCCTGGAAGTTTTCTTTGTCCCCACGAGAGGGTGGAGGAGGTGGGATGTGCTGTTGGCACCAGGCAGAAGCCCACTCCCTTTTCCCTGTGGAATTGCCCAGAAGGTCTTAGCCGGAGTCTGAATGCAGAGCCCGAGGCCAGGGTTTGTGCACAGAGAGTAAACTCAGGAACCGATCCACTGAGCGGGACAAAGGTCAGGGTGGGAGCCGAGGACCGGCCACACCGCAGGCATCTTCTCAGGACCGCAGGAGTCCTGGGCTGGCGTCTCAGAACCGCCTGCCAGGGGTCTGAGGAGGCGATCCATCAGTTTGCTGCCACCTCTGTTGGTCCAGGCGGCCCTGTGGCTTCTGATCTCCCCACTCCTAGGAGGAGTGATGTCCTGGGTCTTGCCTTGTCCAGGGTCTCTATGAACCTTGGGACAGAGTCTCACAGAGTGGCCACAACACAGTCGGGCTGTTACCTGCAACAAGCTGGTGGCAGCTGACCTGGAACCGGGGCCACGTCCGTGGGTGCATGTGTGGTGGAGGCGGGGCTATAAAAGGCTGGCGTGAGCCCATAGGAAGAAGTGCACTAAAGGGTTTGGAGCGCTGGGCGCCACTGGGAGGCCCTGTGGAGGCTGTGGACGGAGGCTGGCTCTGGCTCACCAGTCATCCTGTCCCCCATGCCCAGCCTGCCTTCCCCTGCCCTGCAAACTCTCCATCATCATCCGGGGCACCACAGGATGGCAGTCGGTCCTGCCCAGAGACACCCTGTTAGAGACCGAATTGCATTTCCCAAATATTCATCTGCCAAGCCCTGCGCTTGGGGCTGGGAACAGGGTCCTTGCAGGTGTAATGCTTTATTAGAGGAGCAAGCCCTAAATTCAATATGGCAGGAGAAATTTGGGCACAGACCCATGCATAACAAGAGACCCCCATGTCAGAATGAGGCAGAGCCAGGTCTGGCAATCAACAGCAGAGGCGAGGGAAGAGGTCCTCCCAGCCCTCAGGAGGAGCGACCCTGTGCATGCTGTTACCCCACACTTCCGTCCTCCAGAATGGAGAGACGATACTCTAAGTCGCATCAGCCGCCCAACCTGATGTTACATTGAAGCATCCCTCGCCAAGTAGGGAACCTAGGGATGCAGCAAATTCCATGATGCCAAAGAGGGGTGCTCTGGTCTTGGCATTTGTTTTAGGTCCTGGTCTTCCTGCATAATCACACAGAATGGGTAATTCTCTCTGCAGAGGATGAAGGTCCACAGCAAATTTTGGAAAGAAATTCTGCAGCTCTCGTGTGGCTTACAGAACATTCTGGGGATGGTTAGCTTCTCAAAGAGGCAGAGCCGCTGGTGGGGGCTTGAAGGAAGAGTCCGGCGGACGAAGCCCAGCAGATTGGACGCACAGATGTTCTTTCTTTAATGAACAACCTTGGAGACGTATAAATCACGAGCAGGGAGGGAAGTCTGCAGCCTTTCACAAGGCCAGGGGAAGGGATGGCCAAAGAGGTGGTGAGGATTTGGGGTGAATAAATAAATGCCCACCAAGGTCACGCCAAGCTTCTAACTCCTAGTGGATACTCAACCCACGAGGAATCTCTGCATGGGATCTGGCACTTTGCAGACCAGAAGGCACATGGGTTATTCGTTTTAACTGGATTGACCAGCAGATTTGCACTGTTGAGGCTCCATACAGATTCCCTTCTTTTACCCCTTCTGGGATGACATCTTAGCTCCGTGAACTCTCACGTCTGTGGCTGCAGCTGTGACCGTGTGTATCAGCTCAGAGGCTCCAGGATGCTCTGCCTGCAAGCCCAGGAGCTGACGGCGTGCAGCATCTGCGCCCAGCAGTGCTCTTGCGGGGAAGCTCAGCCAATGGCCAGTCGGCGCAGGAGCCTCGGATGTTGGGAGAGACTCCGAGCTATAATTCACACGGCAAAGCTCCCCCGCAGGATCAGGCTAAGCCTCGGCTTTGCTGAAGTCTCACCCCGGCTTGGCGTCTTCTTCCCTCCTCATCCGTTGGATTCTCCGGGCGCATTTCCTCAATAAATCACTGGGGGAGGCTCCTGGGGTAGCGCTGCTCCTGCCAACCTGACAGAAGGCAGGAGGTTTGATCCCTGAGGAGCATCCCAAGTTTCTTCTCGAATATCCTGGGTTGTCTTCTCTGGTCCCAACGGCACTTGCTGGTCTGAGGAGAGAGAACCGAGGCTTATGGGAGGGAAGCAAGAGGGACAATGTCTGTCCATCAATCAGGCGATAGGGAAGGTGATACCATACAGCACAGGGGCTTCTCCATCTGGGAACTAGTGACATTTGGGGGCCATCCTGGGCACTGTAGGACCCTGAGGAGAATCCCTGACCTCTGCCCACCTGAGTTGAGGAGCATGCCCCCGGTCACAATAGCTGAAAACGTCTCTAGACACGCCCAGTGTCCTCTGGCTGAGAACCACTGCATTAAACTGCGGCCCGCGGCCCTGTAGCCTCCATCTTCAGCTGACTGGCTTGATTCAGCCCAGGTCCGTTCCCCAGACAAGGTCAATGTCAGATTCCTGCATGCGGCACGGGCAGCAGCTAAGTGGTGGGTGCACTGGAGTCAGAGGGGAGGCAGGGCAGGCGGTCAGCATCTTTGACAGTGTGGACCATGTTGACAGGGCTCACTGTGGTTCCTGGCAGGCCAAAAGCAGGGTGGACCGATTTTGGCAACTGAATCACCAATGTGCTTGAAAAGACCCTGGGTGAGCTGTGTGTGTGTGTGTGTGTTGTGTATGTGTATGTGTGTTGTGTGTTGTGTGTGTATGTGTGTGTGTTGTGTATGTGTATGTGTGTTGTGTGTTGTGTGTGTATGTGTATTGTGTGTTGTGTGTTGTGTGTGAGTGTGTTGTGTGTGTGTGTTGTGTATGTGTATGTGTGTTGTGTGTTGTGTGTGTGTGTGTTGTGTGTGTGTGTGTGTATGTGTATGTGTGTTGTGTGTTGTGTGTGTATGTGTATTGTGTGTTGTGTGTTGTGTGTGAGTGTTGTGTGTTGTGTGTGTGTGTAGTTAGGATGATTTACCAAATTGTTTTTCCAAGGACAAACAGGTTTTTCAGCATGCAGGACCTCAGGGACTGAGATCAGCAGAGTCCCAGGCAAGCTGGGACAGTTGGTCCCCTCTGAGAGGAACATGGCTCATACCACCTGATGTGTGAGGATCCCAGTGCTGAGCGCAGCCTCCGATGGTAGGTGGCAAGCTTCACCAGGTGGAGTCCCGATGTTTACGTGCTGGTAAACAGGCCAGCTGCACAAAGCGTGCTCCTAAGGACCTCCTAAGGGTATTGCAAGATGCCAGTCGGTGACAGTTGACTGAAGCCCCAGTCTGGAAGAAGGGGAGACTCTGCTTGGCTCTCTGCGCCTCAGTCACATGGCACCTGAACGGAAGCCCTGCCTGCCTGCCTCTGCTGTCGGACGCTCTGGAAGTGTAGAAACCCTGGCCCCCACCTTCCCGCGCTCCCATCCCTCTACCCCATAATCTCTCCCCACGTTCACAACCCACCGAGGCTCCAGCTCCCTGGGAGCCTACCCTGGCTCTCTTCTGCATTAGCACTGGAGAAGCAAACCCCGTCTCATAAAAGGCCTACCTCCAGGACCCTCCTCGCTGACTCTGCCAAGACACACGGTGCCTCCACCTTTCCTCCGAGCCTGGTGCCCAGCTGTCTGGGAGAGAACAAGCCACTTGTGAGCCCTATGGGGCAGCCCTGCCCAGGGTGGTCACTGGCCTCTCTACAAGATGACCTCCTCTGCTCTGGGCTTGGCCAGCCCCATCCGGAGCTGGCCAGACTGTCCCGGGCTCCCTGTGGCTCAGGGAAGCAACACCGCCTCTCTCTCCACTCCGGGTTCTGAGTCTTCTTGGAAACATTCAGTGATGATGTTTCAAAAACCTTATTCTACTTCTTTTCCAAAAAACAGCCCATAAAACAAATCTGAGAGCCAAAGGAAACGCGTATTGGTTGGGGATGGCCCAGGTATGGGCAGGTTGACAAGGAGTGACCTCGCGCTCTCTCTCTCTCTCTCTCTCTGATGCTTGTAAAGACTCTGTGGCAACTTGGTTTTCTGTTCTCAACTTTTAGGGAAGATTATTGTTATTTTTCAACCATGTCACTTAGTGATCTGAATCCTGGGAATATCTCATTAAGTCCCCTCCTGTCCCCATAAGATTCTGTAAAAGCCACTCCCTTTCCAAAGGGGTCTGGGAAGGAGGAGTCCGTCGTATCCACTGCCGCTTGCTAGTGTGGTGAGCCGGGTGGTGTGCAGGCTGGCCTGGGTGCCGGACCCAAGCAGCTGAGACCTAGGCCCTGTGATGTCCAGAACCACTGGCTCTTTGCCTATTTGAAAAGGGACAGGAGCAGGGGTGGGGGTGTCTTCTGTCTTCACAGGAAAGCTTTGAAATGCAGGGCAGCTCAGGAAGCAACCCGGGCAAGCCTGGCATTCAGGAAAAAGCCTCAGCCCCTGATGGGCAGGGGTGGGGGCGCCCTGGGCTGGCTCCCCGGAAGCAGATCTGGAGACAGCGGAGGGTGGGAAAGTGGTTTGTGTGGGAGCGGAGCCCAGGAAGTGCCAGGAAGGGAGCCGGCGAGCTCCTCGGGCCCAGCCTCGGCAGGAAGTCCTCCCTAGGTCTATTAGGTTCAGGTGTGATTGGCGCGGGGCTGATGCGGCCCTGTCGGCTGTGGGTACTGAAGGCTTCCGGTGACACAACCCCTAGTGGCTGGCTCCCATTAGCACCACCCGGGGTCAAGGTTCAGTTGAAGCTGATCCATTAAGTGGGCCGCACATCAGGGAAGGCGGGCCCACCTGTGGGCGAGGGAAAGCGCACCCCAGCCTGGTCAGCAGAACAGCAGCCAAATGAATGAGGGCACAAGACATGCTCCCGGCGTCCCCGACCCCACCACCCATGTCAGGGACCAAGGGTCTCCCCACACATGGGGTGTGACCCCTCACCAAGGTCAAAAAAAGGAATGGACATGACAAAATGCGTTCCCAGAGGTTGGGACAGAGGAACCTGGGAAGGCTTCTGGGAGGTGGTGATGGCGGAGGGAAACCCTGGGGAAGGATTCAACGTACCCAGGGAGGAAGGAAGGAAGAAAAGGGGAGCGGGGGCTCTCAGACCTCCAGACGGCATGGTGGAGAGGTCGAGAGGCACTTTCCTGTCTGAGAAATGGGCACATCTTGGTATTTATCAAAAAAAAAGTGAGATGACAGTGATCCATGCATGCCCACGTTTACCGTAGCACACGCTCAAGTTAGGGACCCAGCTGACGTACACACGATGGCGTTTCACTCAGCCCTAGAGAACGGAATTCTCTCGTTGGAGGGTAAATGGACGGAACTGCAGAACACGTGCTAAGCGAAATGAGCCAGACCCTGAAATCAGGGGTTGAACGTTCTCTCTCCCCTGTGGAAGCTGGAGAGGGTGATGTGGAGGAATATTTTCTTAAAGAGGGGTGTTGTGGATTGGGTATGAGGTGCCCCCCGAAAGCTCACGTGTGAGACGATGCTAGAACATTTGGAGGTGAGATGATTAGACTGCGAGAGCTCTGGCCTACTCAGTGGATCAGTCCTCTGCTATGAACTGGGTGGTGACCGTAGGCAGGTGGGGCGTGGCTGGAGGAGGGTCCCCGGGGGAGTGCCTTGGGGGTTGTACTTTGTCCCTAGTGAGCAGAGCACGCTCTCTCCATCCTGAGTCCCGTGCCCTAGCCACTTTCTTCCGCCATGGTGTTCTGCCTCACCGTGGGCCCAGAGCTGTGGAGTTGGCCGGCCACAGACTGAACCTCTAAAACTGTGAGGCCAGACTTCTCTGAACGGTTCTTGTCACAGCAAAAATAAACCAGACTCAAACAGTTCCTTAGGGCTGCCATAAAAAAAAAAAAAAAAAAAAAAAAAAAAAAATCACAGCCTGGGTAGCCGACGAACATCAGCGTCTTGCTACAGTTCTGGAGTTGGACGTCCCAAGATCAAGGTGCCAACAGATCTGGGCCCGGCGAGGGCTGCTTCCCCGTTCACAGGTGGAGCCTTCTGGCTCTGTCCTCACGTGGTGCAGGGAGGGACGGATCCCTCCGGAGCTCCCGATTCCCATCTGCAAGGACACCTCCCTGACCAAATCACCTTCTGCAAGGCCCCACCTCCTAACGGCATTGCCTTGGGGGTTAGGGTTTCAACATGAGAATCTGGGGGACGCAAACACTCCGACCAGGGCTCTAGCCATCCTTGCAGCCTTGATCTCACCAGTACGTTTATATCATCTTAGATCTGATCCCACAGCCACCAAATTCACACTACAGTGTGAGTGGCTGATAAAATGGGAAGAATGGCTCTTTCTTCTCAGTGAAATCTTGTCCCTTGGCATTGAGAGACTGAACATTCAGTTTGATGGTAGACGTTTTCCGTGACGACAGAGGGGAAGCCCGTTGGGGTGGGTGGCCTGGGAGCCAGGAAGCCCTGGCCCTCAGCCCAACTCTACCAATGGACATTCTGTGGCCTTCGCAATGCCACCGCTTGTCCTGGGCCTGAGTCCCAAACCCTCATTTTGTCAGTGAGAATTTCTGGTCCTCCTCCAGGTGTGGGTGCCCACCACTGTGGGCATCATGGGCCATGAGAAAAACAAGAGAGGAGGAAGAGTTTGGTCGGCCTTCATCCGTCTCTACTCGCTGGTTCAGTTTCGTGGTATGCTTGTTTCAGGACAGCAGGCTGGGGACGGAGACAACAGAAACTCACTTTCTCGCCCTCCTGGAGGATGGAAGTGCAAGTCTCAGGTGTTGACAGGACAGCTCTTTCCGAGACCTCTCTCCTTGGCTTAAGGATGACATCTTCAAGTTCACATGGCCTCTGTCTCTGCCTGGAAGGGCTCAGCTGGGTGGTTTCTCTTTGATCCACCAGGGGTCTACTAGGACAGCAGGATCCTCTTCTAAGATGGCTTCTTTGCACACCTACCTGGGGCCTTGGTGCTCTTGGCCTTCTTCCCTTGGACGTCCCCATGAAGCCTGGGCTTCCTCGCAGCCTGGTGGCATCAGCTGTGTAGGATTTCTTATCAGGTAGCTGACTTGATGTAAGATTTCGGGGGACCCGGATGCAAAGGTTTGAGGCCTCTTATGATCAAGACTCGGCTGTCTCCACGACTTGCTTATCCCCTGTTCTGCTGGTCCAATTAATCAAGATTCAAGAGGAGGAGCCATTCAAAGCCACCACCCTGGTTTGGTGCCCTTCGAAGTCTCTCCTAGAGGGTGTTATTTTGCACCTCTGTTCTGAGTTTTGCCACCACTTAAATTCAGCCTTGTGCTTTGACGTCCTTGGTGTAGCGCCAGCGTTGAGGTGGGTGGATTCTAAGGACTCCTGGGCAGGCTCTGGAGAGGGCTGTCCCCCAGTGATGGGCATCCTCTGGGCCGGTGGTGAATGGAGGGGACCTGGCATCACCTCCTCTTGCCCTCGCTGTGACTCCCGAGTTAGTCTCACGGGGAGAAGCTTCCCACCCTCCACCCCCCACTTCTCTCAGGGCAAATTGAGATTTCTGGGCCAGTCAGGCAGGAAACAACCCTGGAATCGGGAGCAGAAATGCTTGCCTGCCAGGGAAACACGGAGCGGGTGAGGACGCAGAACGCGTGTGCGAGGCCCGGTCACATCTCCGGGGAACCCCAGCCCCACGCTCCCCGGGGCAGCCCACCCGGCCTCTGAGAGTCCCCATCAGAAACACCCTTGTGAAGAGAGGAAGCACTGGACAGCGTCAGGAGTGCCGGTTCCAGTCCTGATGCTGACCTGGTCCACCCGTGTGGTTCCCAAGCACCCTGGCTGGTGAGGACAGGCGGACAGAGGAGCCCCGCGAGGCAGGTCACTCACTGCACCTTCCCAGGGCTTCACACGTGTGACTCCACCCGTGTTCTCATGGGACATCCGCGAGGGCCGGGCAGGCTGCTCCTAGCTTGGGATTCTTCAGCTGTCAGATGGAGAAAAGCGTCAGGTGTGTGTGACAGTGTGAGTGTGTGAGAGGTGGGGGGAGATTGGAAGGAGCTTGCGGCCGTCTGGCTAACTCTGGCTGAAGAGGTCCATCTCTCCCTTTCTTGGGAGAGGGCCGTACCTGGGCCCGGGAGGGACGGGGGAGCACCTCCTGGGCCAGGCCTTCCCAGGAGCCAGCACAAGCAGCCCAGAAGGTGGACTTGGCAGCGCATGAGCTCACCCAGCTTCAGGATGACCACGTGGCTCCAGGTGAGCTAGGAGACCCACAGGGCCTCGGTCTCCTTAGCGGACAAACAGGCCCAGCAGGGCCCCCTTCTGCAGAGGGCTGGGCGCCTGCCACTGTGTCCCTTCCTGGTACTGGGGATTGAACTCAGGGCCGCTTTGCCCTGCTCCTTCCACTTTTTATTTGAGACAGGGTCTTACTAAGTTGCCCAGACTGACCTCGCACTTGGGATCCTCCTGCCTCAGCCTCCCGGGATTACAGGATCTCCCAGGCTGTGCTGCCTGGCCTGGCGAGTTTGGTGTCGATCACAATGAGCCCTGAGGATAGAGCTGCACATCATGGACCCCCGGGGCCCCCATGGGATGACAGGAGGCCGTCAGCGTGTAAGAGATGCCAGGCGGGGAGGTGGGGGAGGGGGCTGAAGAGTGGGGCTGATTTTCAAGGTGCAGCAGAATCTGCTGGGGAGTCTGGGAACATGTAGCTTTACTTCGGGGACAGGGTGTGTGTGGGATGTAGCACCAGGGTCCAGCCTCATGTCCAGGGCTAAAAGCACCTCAGACCTGGGACCAGCTGCCAGGGGAGAGCTTTTCCCACTAAGATGAGGGGCATCAAGAAGTGCCTACAATCCCACAAGCAGCAAGTGCCACTTGTAAGCTGCGACAAGAACCTGGCTTCTAGCCCAAGGTACGACCTCCGCCTTGGTTGGCACGTCCCGTGAAATATTCACCGATGGGTTCAAAATGCTCCTGCACAGAGAGGACAGGCGAGAGCAGTCGACCGCCACACCAGTGATCTGGAAAATGATCGTTCCTTTCAGAGGAAGATGCCCGAGTGGGTGGGCTGGCCTTGGGTGGGGAAGGGAGGGCAGCAACTCGTGGACACCTGCAGAGCCCCTGCGGAGCATCAGGCAGTGGCACACGCCATGTCCCAGGTGGGGACATTCTAAACTGCATCGGTATTTCTCCTAGTGGGAGAATTTGTTTTCAAATTCCTACTTCTCCAAATTTCACTTGGCCCTCTTCTGCCAGACCACGTACGTCCCTGCTGCCCCCCGGACAGGCTTAGAGAAAGGCCTGGCCTGTGGTTTATTAACCACCTGCGCCCGTGGCTGACGTAGCCATCGCTGCCAGTCCTCCCGTCTTCTGGTGTCCGGGGCCCAGAAGCAGGTCAACCACCCCACTTGATGAAGCAACGTGGAGACTTGCTGCCCCCGTCAGGCGGAAATCCTGGTACGGGGAAGTGGATTCAGCCCCGGCAGCCCTGCCCGAGACGTCCCTGGCCTTCTGGACCCAAGGGACGCTGCCGAGTGTCCACCTCCAGGGACATGGGCTGCAGCTCACTCGTGGGCTTCAGGTTCTGGAGCGCAGGCTGGACTGTCAAACGGGCGGAGCCAGCCATTCCCCCGTCCTGGAAAGGCAGGGGCTCCAAACGAGCCTCTGCCACAACTCTGGCCCCCAGATCTCCTCCCTGGGCGCACCCCAACTTCTACGGCTCCCCAAAACATGAGCAGGGCCACTATTGAATCATCTCGGTGGGGAAACTGAGGTCCTGAATGGGGTTTTTCTCCCACAAAAGTAGACTAAAGATGACGTCTATGTTTCACTCCGGGGTGGGGGAAGCACTTAGGTTTACCAACTTTGGAAAACACCATTTTTCATGAATTTTGTTCTTCTCTCTGATTTTCCCTTCAGGTATGAGCCTGTGATTTGCCTTAAATGTAATTTTTTTTTTAAGATGACTGCCTTAATTGTGTCCACGATGGTTTCGACCCTCTCCTTTCCAAACCCCTGTGCTCTGTGACTTGGGTTTAAAGGGCCTTCGGGGCGGCTGAGCCCACCTCTTGGATCTGGTGCCGTTTCTCGTTTCCTACCTGCTTCACGAGATGGAGCGCAGCCGCTGGCTCCTCGGCCTCTCCGGCTTCCCTCCGTGGCGGGGCCTCAGACCTCCTGCCATCCTCCCTCCCGCGGCCTCCTGTTCCCACCCTGGTCTGAACCGCTCTGGGGTCTCTCAGCATTTGGCCACACGGGGTCCTCGGTGCTCTTCAAGCAGAAGGGACCCTCTGCCGGGTGGAGCAGGATCAGAAGCCCAGCCCTGCCACTTGCTGTGCCCGGAGACCCGGGGCCAGTGATTCTGCCTCTCTGCACCTCGGCTTTTCTGCTGAGCGCCGGGGACAGCCGAGCTCACGCGGAGCCTGGCACACGGTGGACACGTGAGTGACGGCCTTCATGACGTCACCAGCCTCGCTACTCTTCTGAGACATGGGGTTCGTAACTGTGGCAGCTCACGAGGTCACCGGGGATGAGCTGGCCCGTAGAAGGTGGCCCGCCAGCACCCTCAGCAGGTGGCATTTTAAATCATGGATAGTTTATATTGCGATAGTCCCAGGCCTCGTTTTACGGGAGACAAACGAGGCTCTTCAGCCCAGGCGTTGGCCTCCCACCCAGCGTCCCCAGCGGAGCAGGTGGTGAGCCAGGCCTGGTCGTAAGTCCCTGAGCAGCTATTCATAGAGACCTCGTAGGATGAGATAGAAATGGCACCCTTTGCAGCTGGTCGGCAAATGGACCACAGCTCTTTGCACACTGAAGACGGGAGCCAGCCCTGGGGCACACAGACCCCCGCGGGAGTCCCAGCCCCTGCTGTCCCGCTGGGGAAATCCATCCAAGAGGAACCAGCTCTGTGGGAGTTGGGGTGGACGACACTTGCCCAGCCTGTCAATCCTGGCGGCCGGGTTTCCTCAGCTGATCGCACCAGGCCCGTCTGAGCTCACCGCCGAGCTCCTACCTACTACGCTCACGCACGTGCTTCCTAAGTATCGGCTGGGTCCCGACCTGCGCCTGTGGATACAGGTACACACAGGAGAGAGGACTTAAAGCAGGTAAGAACAGGCAGGGAAGAGGCAGATAAAAAGCACACGAACACAGACGTGAACTGAATCCTTCCTCCAGGCCTGTGACGAAGGTGCCGTTAACATCACGCCCATTTCACAGGTGAGCCGCTCAAGCCCCAGAGATGCCAGGTGGCTGGCACCAGCATCCACGCTCTGAATTACGAGGTTGGGACGTGGTGTGAGGCCGAGCGGGTGCCTGACGCACCTCCAGTGCTTGGTACCTGTCATCATGGGGGTCTCTGAAGACACCCCGAACAGGCAGCCCAGGGGCTCCCCCTCCTCTTCTATCTTCTGGGGCTGGGTGGCTGGAGCTGGGTTATCTCACTGTGGCCTTTCAACCTCCTGGAGAGCTGGGGTCAGGGCCGGGGCAGGCGGCCTGCCGATGGCTGGTGGGCTGGGCAGCATGGGCCGTGTCAACGTGAGACATCCCAGGAGGACCTGCTGGGACAGCGGGGGTGGGGCCTGGAGCTGGGCGAGGTGGGGGGGATGCCCTGCAGCCAGCCACGCCCACCTGGGAGAACGGGGTGAAGTCACGAGAGGGTGGCCAGGCCAGGCCAGGCCCGACGCTGCCCCTTCCCCACCCCGTGCTCCACTCTGCCACTCTTCAAGATTTTACTCCTAACTTTATAACTTGTAGTTGTGAAGGTCTGTCTTCAACAAAAAAATGCAGGGGGTTATGACCTCCCGTCACCCTGGCCTCGGGTTAGCCCACCGCTCTCCCCGAGACGTAGCAACGTGCACACACGGGATTTACCCCTCTTCAAAAACTGGTTTGCACTGTGCCACTACTGCAGTGTTTGTTACTGTATCTTGAACGTGCTTTCAAGTCACCTCATTCTTTTGAACAGTTGCGTGCTATTCCACACCCTGGACACGCGGTCATTCCCCAGCACCGTGCCCACAGAGGGACGAGCAGGACCTGTTTTTCTGATGTTATAAAGTGTGCCACGGTCCATACCCTCGTCCACATCGTGTGTGTGCTGGATTACACTTGTCCTCCTAGGGCAGCATTCCAGAAGTGGGCCAAGGATCCAAGGATCCAAGGATCCAGCTGATGAAGGCCACCAGTTCTGTTTTCCACGTTAAGACGGCCATGTCACCTGCTGTTGGTGTTCCAAACTCTCACCTCATTTTACAAAGGCAGAGGCTGGGATGTAAGGGGAGTGCTTGCCCCCAGGGCAGGACGATGGTGTCCAGGAGAACTGGGGACGTGGTGCATGACCCAGGCCCTCTGGTGGTCTCAGGGGTCAGTGTGTGGCTGGGGTGAGGGGGCGGGGCACCCCTGGTTTTGAATCCAGATCTGGGTTTCTCCGCCCCCGTCCCCGTGCCCTGAGCCCACAGCTCTCCGGGAGGCCGTCTGTGGGATGTTAAGAGCTGCTCTGGCCGCCTTTGCTGACACCCCTATTTGAGTTGTCCTGGGCTGACCCCCAGGCAGTGACAGATTGATGGGGACCACAGAAGTCCACGTCCTTGCCTGGAGTCCAGACAACCCAGTGGCCTGAGTCCCACCCCAAAGCTCCCCTGGCTGAGGCCGGGATGGCTTGAAGTCACCCCTCTGCTGGGCTTCTCTCTCTCCATTGCCCATTTCTCCTGAGGACAGTCCATCGACACATCCCACGCCCACAGATCCTGCTCTCAGGTCCTTCTTGACCCTCCTCAGAGATGACCACTATTGGGTTATTCCTTTTTTTCCAGTATCTTTATATTTCAAATTTACATCTAGATTAAGAAAAAGATTCTCTACATGTTAGAAACTATTAGTTATTGCATAGCCTGTCTCAGGATGGCAGGTTTCAGCCTTGGCCAGCTCCTTGTCCTGGGAAATACCTCTCCGGGGTTCTGTTTGGCCACTCCCACCTTGGTGGGCACCCAGCTTACCTCCGCTTTGCCCCCCTAGTCCTTCTGTGCACATTTATCTTTGCCCATGGGTAGTAGTGGTTCCTCCACCGTCGCTGGTCTCTGGGGGGGCCTGCTTCCTGGACCCCACGGGGCCTCGAGTTCCTGACATGAAGCGGGGTGGTATTTCCCACGTTCCTCCTCCCTCCTATCACTTTACCGCCTGAGCTGACATTGTGTGTAAGTTATCGTACTTTGCCGATTTCACGTCCGTAGGTTGGTCTATTTTTTTCTGAACAGTTTTGATCCCAGGCTGGTGGAATCAACAGATGCGAAGGCCTCAGATCCAGGGGGCCGACTGTTGGTGCGACACCATCAACTCTTCAGGAAGACCCTGCACGTCAAGGAAGCTAGGTTCTTGGCCTCGCTGCGGTGAGTACGCCCCAGCTCTGGCCGGCTGAGGACTTGGGAGAATCTTGACGAATGAGTTGTTTATTTCAACAAGCAAGTTGTTAATCTCATCTCCTAGGGACAAATAGATACTGATAAAAGCAATGTTTAACACTGGGACAGAGACGTAGGTTGGTTTCAATGTTCCAAGAGTTAAAAGCTGAATTTTCAGGTCCAGAGTTATTGCTGTTTAGAATTCCCTGCATAGAGCAACAAAAAGCAGATTAGTAATAATTAAAAGTTGAATTTCTTTACAGATAACGCACACTCTTCTTGGATTGGGGTGGACCCTCGCCACGGCACCCTTTCCCACATTTCACCAATTCTCTGGACTTATTTTGGAGGTGAGTTGGCAGGAGACAGTAGAATTTAAAAGTGATAATTCCTTCCTGTCATCTCATACTCCAAGAATCCCCTTCTGCAATTCTGGTTCCAAGTCATATTCCCAACCACAGGGGAAGAGGCCAATTACTTTTCTAAATCCTTTTTACTCTGGAATTATTTTAGATTTACAAACTGAGACAATACAGAGTTGGCCACAGCCCTCACCCCCGACATTCATGTCTTCCATGGACCCTTCCCCCAAACCAAGACCCGCCTGAGGTCCGTCCCCATGAACTCCACTCCAGGTGTCAGTTGGACGGCACCAGCCATGTGCACTGATTTCTGTTACAAGCTTTCTTCCAGGACCCCTGGGTTAGTCAGTTTTCCATTGCTGTGACAAAATACCTGAGAAAAACAAAAGGAGGAAAAATTTGTTTTGGCTCACAGTGTGGTTTTAGCCCGTGGTCTACTGGCTCATGACTGTGGGTTGGTGGCCAGGCAGAACTTCATGGCAGAACAGTGTGGTGGAACAGACGCTCAGCTCATGGCAGCCAGGAAGCAGAGAAAGGAGCAGGGTGGACAAGACACAGTCCAACAGCAGACCCCAAGCACCTCTCCCTCCAACTGGCTTCCACCTCCTGAGGTTCCCACTGGGGACTAAGCCTGCAACACAGCTTTTGGGGAGAGTGCAGACCCAGACCGTAACCACTCTACACGGTACTTTGTCACCATGGCCGAGTCTCCTCCAGTCTTGTTTCATAACCTTAATGGTGTGGAGGAACGCTGTCAGGGATCTCGCAGAATGCCCTTCCACCGCGTTGGCATGCTGTTTACTCATAAGACTGGGGCAATGGGTTCCCAGGAAGTTGGGTATTTTAGTCAGTTTTTTCCCACTGCTGAGACAAAGATCTGACCGGCACAACTGTAGAGGAGGAAGAGTCGGAGAGCTCAGAGTTTGAGAGGTCTCAATCCATAGAAGGCTGGCTCCATTCCTCAGGGCTCGAGGTGAGGCAGAACATCATGGCGAAGAGCAGAGGGAAGCAAAGACGCACTCCACTCTCCAGATACAGCTCAGTACCCACAGCCACCCCAGAGTCCCACCTTCCTGGGCCACGCCCACTTCAGTTAACCCAACCAGTGAATTCATCCCTGATGGGATTAAGACTCAACACCCAAATCATTTCTCCTCTGAACCTTCCTGCATCGTCTCACACGTGAGCTTCTGGGGGACACCACGTCCAAACCGCAACACTGGAGGAGCGACACCTTTCTCAGTCACCTGCCCTCACAGGTGGCGACCTTGATACTGGGTCGCGGTGACGTTTGCCACTTTCTTCCTGGATATACTCCTCCTCAAGGAAGCGGGCAGCGAGAGAGGAAGACTGAGCTCCGCCCAGAGGGGCAGGTAGCTACCTGTGTTACCCGGGCTCATTTTGTAGTGAAGGTATCTTTTCCCTCAATGACTTTTGTAAAGAGACTCATTCGACTTCCTTAAAATAGGCACCTTTCTCCAAGATGGAGAATGGCAGGTCCATAAACTGAAGATCAGCACCCATTGCCAGCTTCACTCAAGCCCTGGAGGAGTGGCCCCGAAGTTCCCTCACAAAATCCCATTATGCAAGCCCCTCTCGGCGTCCTCTGATGTGCTCCTTTGGGGCAGGCATCGGAGGGGAACTGGGTGGCCTCTCAGGCGTGCCTTCTCAAAGTGTGATCCCTGACCAGCAGCAGCAGCAGCATCACCCGGGCGCTGGTTAGAGAGGCAGAATCCTAGGCCCCACCTGGGCCTCCTGAATCAGACTCCGTTCAGTCACCCCTCCTATGCCTGCTGGAGGAGCTGCATCTTAGCATCTCGCAGAGTCCGGAGGAGACAGCTCCCGACAGGGTGACCTCCTCCCTGCTGCTGGGGCACCTGCTTTGGTTTCCTCTTCTGCATCTTGTGCAGTTGGAGGAGAGGGGAGAGCAGCAATGGGGGTCGGGGCGGGAGCTGCAGCAGGTGGCTCAGATGAGTCAGTGGGCGGGGGTCAGTGTCAGCAGAGCCGACAGATGGGCACGGTGCTCCGCCGGCCCTGGGAAGATGGATGACGGCAGGGATGGAGTGATGGACGAGTGGGGGTGGGGCCGGGGCTGCTGGACAGCTGCAGGGAGCAGAGGGCTCAGCATGCATGCACCCGAGCGCCGTGGGTGGCAGCCAAGCCCCACAGCCCCACAGGGGAAGGGCCTCTCTCCAGCAGCGTTCAGGTTATTTTCTCGACTATTCCATCCTGTTAAGAATCAGTTCGGTGGTACCTGATGTTCCCACCAGTGCACAGCCTCCACGCCACGTCTCCAGAACTCCTCATCCTGCAAAGCCGAGGATCTGGCCCCACGAGCGCCGGCTCCCAGGCCCTCCTTCCATGCCGTTCCGCCGTCTCCCAGCGTGGCTTCTCTAGCTCCTCGTGGGAGTTGACTTCCGCAGCATCTGGCTTTCTGGGATCTCCCTGCAGCTTCTGAACTAGGGAGCAACACCCGGGCTCCACCTGTAGGAGTGAAGGCCAGAGGCCTAGGGAGATGACTTGCCCGCTCCAGGGTCAGTCGGAGAGGAGAGCTTCCTGGGTGGACTCCAGACGTACTTCACCTGTATTGAAAACAGGTGGGGGGCTTAGGCTGGGGACAGGATGGACTGGACACAGGTTTGGGTTAAGGCCCAAACTCAGAGGAACAAAGGATTATAATCTCCAAATATCCCCAGCATGCACGCTGGTACCGGTCATAACAAAGATGGTAGCATGTTTGATGAATGAACGAACTTAGACCGTTTTCTTCCTAATTTCAACTTGACAAGAACTGGAGAATCCATAAAAGGAAGCTTTGAAATAGAAATTTGGCTTTAGTTAAAAAAAAAAAAATTCATTGCAAATACAAAGACATTCTTAGATTTTTGCCAGATCTCCATTCTTGAATACCCAGGACGGAGTATTGCTGTGTACTAAGTAGCTAGTGCAGTTACTTGTGCCTTGACTGACATTTTGGAGGCAGGGTCTAAGTTTGCTGAGGCTGGCCTTGGACTTGCCATCCTCCTGCCTCAGCCTCCTGAGTAGCAGAGTACCTTTATAAACAACCTCTGAGCATGCTTAATCTCTCTCCTAAAATACTTCTGTCACTTGGGGGCTTCTGTGCTGTGCTCTGATTAAGCAAACAGGTGTGCCCCAATTCTCACAGGGACCCTGATGTTAGGAGAATTAAACAGAACACCTAGGCTCTGCATGAAGCACTCCCTGCCACTTACCAAGTCACAGGCAGAATGAAGGCACTGAGGGATGAAAAGTGTAGTGGACAGGCTCCGAGGTGGTCCCCAGTGTGGCCTATGTCCTCGTAATCCTTCTCTCATTGAGCTGCACAGGGCTTGTGATCGACTTCTCGCCAATAGCACATGGCAAAGAGGTCGGGTACGACTCCTGTGACCATGTTACAGAGGACAGTCATGTCCATTTGCCAGCAGACACTCCCCCCCACTGGCTTTGATGCAGTCAGTCATTTCAGTGATGTCCACATGGTAAAGACCCAAGGGCAGCCCTCAGCCAGCAGGGAACTGCAGCTTCTCAGTTGAACAGCCTGCCAGAGACTGACTCCTGCCCATCACCACGGGAGCTTGGAGCAGTTATGTCCCTAGTGGAGCCTTCTGATGCGCCCCGGCCAGCACCTGGATGTCAGCCTCACGAGACCTATTCCCGAGGCTTCAGCCAAGCAGTGCACCCAGCCGACCTAGAGAAGAACGTGTACTGTTGTCAACACTGGTGATGTGCTGAGCAGAATCAGCTGCACATACAGCAAGGTACTTGCTTCTATTTTGCAGAGGAGGACAATGAAGTTAGGAGGTGCGCTAACCTTCCTAAGGGACACCCCAGGCAATGAGGCTTGAACCCACCACGAGCATCAGGCCTGGAGTGTACTGCCCTCCCATGCAGAGTCCACCCCGCACATGCCCTCTCAGGTTTCTGTCCTTGGGGAATGACTTGCCTCTGAGCACCTTCCTGCTCTACCCAGCACCCCCAGGGAGCGGTGGGGGCCGGGGTTTGTAAAACAGTGTCCAGCTGTCAGCACTGGCATTTGTCAAAGGAAGTGGCTGCTCTCGGGCCCCGCCACCCTTCCCAAAGCGGACACTGCTTTGGAAAAGTGCGAACTACAAGTCTGTCAGCCCAGCCTGGGGGAGGGGGTGGAGCAGAGCTCCAACGCTGGGGACAGAGCAGGAGGCCACTGCTGTGGGAGGCTGGGCCTCTTGCTCCTTGCCTACTGTCAGAGCCGCTTCGTTGGCCCAAGCACACAGGTGACAGAAGATGGGCGGAGAAGCAGCAATCACGCTCCTCCAGACCTTCTTGATCCTGGGAGCGGGTGAGCCAGCGAGGCTGGGGTTGACAATGCCATGGCGCAGAGCAACGCCGAGGACAGAAGTGGCCAGAATATCTGCTCAGCTCCCAACAGAGGCTGAAGGATTCCTGTCGCAGGGCGAGAAGGGTGTGCACTTCCCAACTGAAAATAGTGGCCAGAGCTTGGGGAGGTGGAGGCCCCTTAGGTCAGGTGTGGGGACATCCCAGGTCACCTGGTCCTGGTTTATGTCACTGTTATCTATAGCTGTTCTTTATTACACAGGAATAGGTAATTCCAGATCAAGTTCAAGAACACGTGGTCTCCAAGCCACAGGAGGGCAGTGACTGTTGCCAAGAAGCTGGAGACAAGGGAGGAGAGGTCCCTATGCCTGTGTCAATGAGAGGCAGTCACCCTCTCTACCAAGGGTCAGGTGGACCAGGCTAGGCTCAGGGACACAGTGGCATCAATTCAGACAAAACCCTCGCATGGCTGAGCTTGCTCATGAGGGGAGCAGAATGACTGCTGCATGACAAAGCACCCCAAACGCAGTAGCTGCAGACAATGCTCACACATTTCTTACTGGGGGCCTGGCATGGGGTGGGGGTTCTGCTGGCTGCTTGTACTGTGTCATGAGATGTCAGCTAGAGCCTGCTTATGTTTAGCTAGTGATTCAGATGCGGAGTCTCTGCAGATAGCCGCCTCCTGGGGCGGCTTGGGCTTCCTTACAACGTGGCTCCTGGGTCTCTGCACGTAGCCTCCTGGGGCGGCTTGGGCTTCCTTACAATGTGGCTCCTGGGTCTCTGCACGTAGCCTCCTGGGGCGGCTTGGGCTTCCTTACAACGTGGCACCTGGGTCTCTGCACGAAGCCTCCTGGGGCGGCTTGGGCTTCCTTACAACATGGCACCTGGGTTTCCAGCAGGAACAGCAGCAGCTACCAGTCCTCTTCAGGGCTCAGCAATCACTTTCCCCACACCCTGTTGATTCAAGCAAGGCCCAGGGTCAGCACTGACTCCAGAGGGGAGCACAGATGCTCTGAGGAATAGGAGGTACATACGGGAAGGTGGGGCTGTTGGCAGCCAGATTTGCAGACTGTCCTAACAGATTATCATGGCCAGCGACACACTTAGCAGTGGCCACTAAACGTGGTAGAGAATCATTCAGAAGGTGAGCAATGCTGTTTATAGTTGAGATAGTTATGCTGCCCTGTTTTGACAGGAGTTGGTGTTTTGAAATGATACATGCTTACGGGATCATTTCGTTCTCGTATCAGGAGGAGTGTCATCCTATGTAAAGTAGGATAACTTGTGAGACAGCAGTTGGTTAGTGGCGGTGAAGCAGGCCTGAGACCTCCACCCAGAAGACCCTTGCCATGATCAGGCTTCTCTGGTCAGATTTTTATGACGAGTACCAGCAGGCAGGCAGGGTGTCTGCAGAAGGCTTAGTGGTTGGGAGCTCCCACTTTCTTGTGAATGCCAGGTTTGCAAACGAAAGATGTGAGAGTCTGCAAGCTTGTTGTACACAAAGGTATTATCCGTTTTCTTGGTAAAAACTTGGTGAAAGCTGTGTCTGGTCTAGGGGATGGAGCGGAGGAACCTCCAAGTCTGTCCCGCCTCCACTGGGTATAAAGTTCAAAGAATTTCCAAAATCTGTCCAGAGAATGTTTCAGGCACAAACTACACTCTAGACTGGTGGAGGGTTGCAGCCAATAAACCCACTTTCTTAAAATTCCTTGGGTGTCCAGCCTCTTTTCTCCTGCTTCAGTGGGGCTGGGACCTGGAACCAGGTTGTGATGTCATGCACAGCTACTTTTGCAATAGTGCCTCAGATGTAAACCTGGGATTGATGGAGGCCTGTATCTCCTTGAATTGACCCAGGAAGCTCGAGGGACAGGCTTGTCGCCACCTCCCTATGATCCCTAAGTGCCTAATTTGCAGGTAAAGGTTTGATTCTTATCAGATGCCAAAGGGACTGGAGGCAGTGAGCTCTGGCACATCCTTTGGGTACTAAAGATCTACCGGACATGTTACGCCTCTGTCTGTCTCCAGGGGTGGCATCATCCACGTTGGCTTGATGTGCGATGGTAGAGCCATACAATGACCCCGTCCTGACCCAGCGTCTCCTGAGCTCACGTCACTTCTCGATGTCAGGTATTCAGAGTTGGAGGACCCTTGTCACTAAGACACAGCAAGTAGCACTTACGTCCTGGTCCGAGGGTTCCTCTCGCTTCCCAAGGTCTCCAAGAGTGACCTTGAGCAACACAGGGGAACACTGCCCACGTGGCGGGTTTGCACCCTGGCTGAGGTTGCTCCTCTCGGGTGTTTCCCAGAGAAACGGTGGCTGACCAGCTAAGTCCATTCTCTCAATGCCTCACAGCTACCCTGCGAGGTGGCCGTTACCATCAGGCCCCTTCATACGGGGGTTTAGGAAAATGAAGTGACTTCATGTCTGAGGTCACACAGTGGCTGGGCAGGGACTCCCACCCAGGCCGACTCGGGCCTCTCTCACCAAGTGATGCTCTGGCCTCCTTGGCCCTGCGAGTCCCCTGGACAGTACCAGGCATTACAGTGTTGCTTATGGTCCCCGTCCTGCCAAACACAAATGCCCGAGTTAGATGACGCCAAAAGGAGACCAACACCTTCGTGACGTCACCTGGTGGCTAGACTGCATGTTTTAGGATAGTGAATCCCCGTCTCACGTCTTGGCCCCGTAGGAGACGTCTGTACGCCAAGCAGGAACCCACAGAGGTGCAGAGCTTGGTGGCACCCGTCTGATTCAGACACCCCACCTCTCTCTCTCTCTCTCGCCTTCCGCGTTCAGGGGAAAAGAAAGGGGCTCGACTCCACTGGCCGTTTCCAGAGGGCCTTCGGAAGCGCGGACACCTGGGCTGCTGACCCGGGCTGGAGGTCGCAGGTCACGCTGGTGCACGTCACGGAGAGGTGCTGGTGCCTCAGCGAGGGGCGTGGGGCGAGCCGGGTCTGCGGGTGAAGGTTTCTACCCGCCTAGTCCACGAGAGGAAGGCCGGCTGTCCTTTCCTTCCAGGGTGGACAGCAGAGGAGGATAAATAAGGAACCTCGCCCACCGTGCTGGACGGGAAGGGCCGAGATGGGGCAGCGGCAATGTGCAGCAACGGAGATCAGCGACTCGGGGAAGGCTGAGCCCCAAGGCCCCTGGCTGGGGGTGGCAGAGACAGGAGCTCCCGCCCCCGTTCTGTCAGATGTCACATGTCCATAGTCAAAGCGCCCGTCATTAACTTGGCTGCTCCGAGGATCCAGTGAAAGAGGCCCAAACACGCTTGGTGGTCCCGGTTGCATGGCCAGGGCGAGTTGCCAAAGCTTGGCCTCTCGGACCCCTGGTGTGTCCTTTCCTCCAGGGCTCAATGGCTCCCCAGCGGCCCAGCTGGCCCGCCACGCACAGGGCAAAGATTCTCGGTCCTGTGGCCCTCCTGCTGCTGGCATGCTGGGGCACATGCACGCCTGGACGTGGTGGGCTGCCGGTCTCCCACAGCCCGAGGGCAGCAGCAGCCCCAGGGCCTTTGCTGCCCAGCCAGAAAAGCACAGCGGTAGCACAGCCCCGTCTGCGGCCGGTGGGGAGGCAAGAGCCAGCTTGGTCCCCGAGAGTGGATCCTTCCAGGGAGGGACACTGGCCCCCACCTCTGGCACCTGGTGGGTGCTGCGAAGGCATCTGGACGGCACCCCCTCGGTCACAGCCTCTCACCTGTGGGAGTCTATCAGGGCCTCCTCTCTGGCCTCCCCATTCTTTGGTCTCATCTGTTCTCCATACTCCCTCCTTCCGGCTGGCGGCCCTGCAGTCTGTCTCAGGCGGGATGGCCAACCTCGGAGCCGGGTGACCTTTCAAAGACACCGGGATTTGTTTAATTTTCAGAATTCACCTCTTCATCCTTATCAGAGGCAACTTGGCCCCGGCTGGGGAGGCCCTTTGGCATCCTTCCCTGAACTTTCAAACAGATGGGCTGGGCCTTGTCCAGTGGGACGTCTTCTTCACCAGGAGATGGAAAGGAAGGAAAGTTGTGGATCAGATCCGAGGGGGGGGGCAGAGAGTTACCTGCAGGGAGGGAGGAGGGAGGGGGGAGGGGGAGGGGGAGGGGGAGGGGGGAGGGAGGGAGGGGGGAGGGAGGGAGGGCGCCAGGCCCTTTGTTATCAGAGTCCTGGACTTTCCAGGAAAACCTCATTCTCTGTCACCATTTTAGAGGTCCCCGTGCTCACGATGGCCACTTGTGCATACAGGGTCCCTGTCACAGGCCAGACGCTCCAGGCGCAGGACACATCTAGCCCTCCCAGCGGCACCTGGAGGTCCTAGTATCACCTCCCTCCTACAGGGGGCGAAACCGAGGCAAAGCAAGACTGGTTGTTGCCCAGAGCCACCCAGCTCCATGGATGCAGAGGTCTGTGTGGACCTCCGTGAGTCCCCTCATGGTGGCCTTGGGGAAAAGCTGCCCCCTGCCTCAGCTACGACGGAGACGTTCACTTTCACGTTGGAGTCCACAGCCCACAAGCCATGGGCACAGGAGAGGGGGGAAAAAGTGTCACAGCTGCTAATGCCAACAGCATCTGGCACAGGGGGTCCAAGCCCTGTGTCACCTGAACTTATTGAATCCTGACAGCCCACGAAGCAGGTGCCCTGAGGACCATTTTACAGGAGAGGAGGGTAAGGCTCAGGGCCAAGCGTCCAGGGTCAGTTCTGGAGGAGACAGGTTCCAACGGTAACTCACGTCCTTGACCGCTACCCACCTCCCTGGGCCGACTGCCATCAGCTGGACCCTGGCAGATGTCACTTGCTGTCCCCTGGTGCTCTGCGTGATTCTGGGTGCTCACTGGAGCAGACCCTGGGGGACTCCCCTTCTTCCTTCCCCGGCCAGTCTCCACACTCTCCAAGATCCCCTAGAAACCGCAGGGGCGCTTGGAGGCTGGTGTGAACTGACCGAGAGAAGAACACCCCTGGAATAAATGAAGGGCAGCAGGGGGCGCCCCACCACCCAAGCCAGGAAGTGGAGAAGAGGGTTTCCACCAGGAAGCCACACCAGGGGAAGACGTCGCTAACCCGTCTGTGCCCTTGACCGAGCGATCACGGAAGCTCGGCACCTGGGCTCGGTCTGGAGGCCCCAGGGGAGGGTGGCATGGGGTCCTGCTCGGGTAGAAGCTGGAATGGGGTTGGGTGACCTCTCGTGAGCACTCCCCTCTTGGAATCTGGCTCCCTTAGCACCAAGACACCCAGCATGTCTGCGAGGAGCAGAAGGACAGAGGCGGCGACCCCGATCCAGACGGTTCACCTTGGCCCACGTCAGGCCTCGCCTCCCAACTTGCCTTGGTAACTCGGGCGCCCCCTGCCCCTTGACCTCCCGCCCTCGTTTCCATCCTCCGTGGGCCTCACGTGGGCTTCCAGGCTGCAGCCCGCGTGGCTGGCGGGATCCAGCGGCAGGCTTGGCAGGCACATCTGTGGGCCACGCTGTGCTGGAAGCAGGGTGCAGCCTGGAAGCCCGGCTGTCCTTCCCTCCAGCCCTGGGCAGATCCCAGGCCAACGTTGGCTCCTACGGTGGACGCGCCAGCCGGGCATCTCTGGGTTCCCGGGAGCCCGTGGCCAGGGTCTTTGCCCAGCCAAGGGAGTGGCGAAACACCAGTGCTGTTATTTTAACTATTTTAGTTTTATCCATCCCTTGAATCGGGCTTATTTTATCCTGTGTGGATTATCGTCCACATGGAATATTCTTCTGGCCCCAAGGACTGGGAAGCAGGAAATGTGGGTCCAAGAGCCGCTGAGGCGAGGACAGGTTGTGTCCCAAGGGCCCCTTGGCTACTTCCCTGCGCCACAGTCTTCAAAATCCTGGCTGCGGATTTCCGAGCAATTCAAAGTCCTCGGTCTCGGCATCCGACCGCGGCAACTGGACTTCTTTCGACTGTGCTCTGTTGGGGCCGGGGCACATGACGGCGGTCTGTGTTCCCGAAGTCCCTGTAGGGCATCGACGCCACTGTCGCGAGCTTAGGATCAGGAAATCCTGATCCTGGAGTTGATGGCGTACCGAGCTCAGAAGCGGTGAGGTCCGGAGCTGCCCCGTCCCACAGGTGTGACTTAGGTGAGCCTCAGTTTGCTTATCCACGAAATGGGGGTGTCCTACCCCCCTCTCTCCTTAGGGGATCAGTTTAAGGACCAAATGAACATGAAAGAACTCAGAACCATAGAACATTCTGGAATGCAGGGAAACAAGTCATTCCCAGGTAGAGGGATGTTGGAGATGTGAACCAGCAGGGGTTTTGGGAACATCTCACACCACTCAAACCAGGTGGACATTCCCCGAGGTCATCATGAAGAACTCTGCACCTACGATTCTACTCCCAGCACCACAGATGTGGCCAAGGATAAGCTTATTGCCATTGCAAGCTAGAAGGCACCAAATCCCCAAGGTCAAAGGGACACATTGTGGCCCATTCTTAGGATAGTGTAAGAGTCCAGTTAGAAGACTCCAACTCGATGGCCTGGTCAGTTCTGGATCAGGGCCACAATGGAGGCAGATTTGAAGGCTAGCCAGCCCAGCAGGACAAGAGATCAAGATGGATAGGGAGCCCCTGGTACCTGTGACCTAGCAAACCACAGAACTGAGATGTTAGCAGTCAACCAGTCATTCAGATAAAGTCCCTACCTGAGGTGAGATTCCTCATCCTTGTTCCCAGGAAGCTGTGCCGAGGCCAGCACCTTCCCTTGGACTCCATTACTTCACTACCAACCCAGACAAGTCCGATAATGAGAACCTTGAACTCTGCACCTGTGCAGGTGGCAAAGACCCTCCCTGGGGACCCTCTCCCCAGGGCCACTTAGTTCCATTCCCCAGGAACCACATGGGAAGCTTTGGAGGATTTGCAAGATGGCGGCCTTGGGTCAGATGGCTCAGGTACAGACATGACCTGTCAGTTAACTCCCATCTCCTTGTGCAGGAGAGAACCACCTGCGAAGGGTTGTGTTGGGGATTAAAGTTGGATACTCATCTATTTGGCCTACTGTCTGGCACACATGAATTTTTTTTTTAAACGTTAATAGACCTTTTCTCGTTTATTTATATGTGGTGCTGAGAATCGAACCCGGTACCTCTCACATGCTAGGCCAACACTCTACTGCTGAGCTACAATCCCAGCTCCACACATGAATTTTTATTATTGTAGTACATTAGAATCACCCGTGGAATTTTGAAATAAACTGGCACCCACATCCCACCCACCGCACACAATGCCTTGGGGTAGAGGTCAAGCTTTAATACTTCAACATCTCAATAAGCAACACGCCTTAGGAACTACTGATTATAATCTTCCAAAATCGAGTTTCAGGTACCTCCAGTTTCCGCTCGGGGAGCCCGGTCACTTGCTCGGACTCTGATCTTCCATCTTCTGTCTGCTTAGGTGTGCAAGACAAACTCAGCTCTCCAGGGTCGCCTCTGCTTCTTGGCAAAACAAAAACTGCCAGCCCTCCCGCTGAAGCCAATGGGACCAAATACCAGATGCTCAGACTCGGGGGGCTGCCTTGACGTTTCCTCAGCTATGCTATCCCCATCACCTCTGGTAGGATTCCTTCTGCAATCCTTCACTGTTCAATGTTGAGAGGGGAGCCATGTTCAACCAAGCCACTGTCATCTCCCATCTGGACAATTCCAACGATCTTGTCTTCCCAGCCTCCTCTCTGGTCCCCATCCCCAGGCATTAGCCACCTGGGTCTTCTAAATGCACCTCTCGCCTCCCCTCCGCCATAAGGACAGAGACCAAACTCCCACTTGCATTCTGTAAGACTGCTACCAGAAACTCTAGCCTAGATGCCCTTCCTTTTTGAATTTCCAGGCACTAATGGTAGCTTTTAATTCATTGAACATTTCAGTCCCAGGACCTTTGCACATACTAGTCTAGTCAATTTCACTCTCAGCCTTCTGAGGCTTCTGGCTGGTTTATGTACTTCTGTTGGCAGTTCCTTGGGATTCTTTTTCCTGGCTGTCTTACCCACTAACAGCCAACAGAAACATGCTTAGCACTCCGTGGAGACTATTAAGTGCTTTAGTATTAGCTCATTTAAGCCTAGGACGCAGGTCTTCTTACCCTACTTTACACATGGGAACCTGGGTACAGAGGTTAAGCCTTTCCCTTAAGCTAAGGTCACATAGTGAATGGCAGAGCTAGAAATTGAACCTAGGCAGTCAGGCCCAGAGCCTTTGACCTTGGCATGATCTTGACCCTAGAAGAAACAGCTCTTCTGCTGTGGCTAAGTCAGGACGGCCCTTTGGGTTTCCTCAAGCTCTGAACACGGTCAGCATGTGATGCTTTTTGAATGGTTTACCCTCCAATGAGGGAGCACTTTCTCCCCCTCCCGAGGCCGGTTCCAGTGAACACCAGACTAGTGGCAGCAGGGGCGGCCCAAGCTTTGGGACCGTGGCTGTGCCCACCGTAACATGCCTCTCCACGCAGGTTCACACGTGTCTTCGCCCCTCAGCGGGGCCAGGCCCTCGCCTCTTTAGAGGAAGCCACCCCACCCTGGCCCTGCCCCCTTCCCAGCGCTCGGGGTCTCTGAACAGAACAGCCCCGACAATTCATCAGGGGGACGTCAGACTTCCAGAGCTGTTTGGGGCATAAATCAAATGGAGGAGGCGGCAAGGTTTTTTTTTAAAAAAAGGTTGAAAAGGTAGGAAGAAAAATCAGGGCCGGGGGCGGGGCGCAGGAGCGATGGAAGGGGGGCGAGATCAAAGGGAAAACTTCATCAGAGATAAGGGAATTATTTATTTTCCCTGCTCTCCGTCCCTGGCTTCGGAGGGCTCCGCTGATGTATTTGGACGGAGGCCGCCGGCTGCAGGGGCCACCCCGCCTCACTGGGCCCAGCCCCCCGGCTCCCCGCAGCAGCTGCCCCTCCTCGGCGGCCTTTTGAAGTGGGTCCGCCTGGTGTCGGTCTCCCTCCACCGAGGAGCGTGCGCGGGGCGGGAGCCAGGGCCCTCATCACTCACGAGCCTGTTTATTTGGGAACCAGAGTCGCCCTTTCCCCGGTTATTACTCAACGTCCTCTTCCCAAGGTGCCGCCCATTCCGGGGGGCGGGGCAGGAATAACAAACAGGCTGCCACCTCGGCAGGCGGCTCCCATCCGCCTGGCCTCGCCGTGCACTTGGCTTTCAGAGGACAGATGGAGATGAAGGGCCCGAGGACACTTGGCTGGTCCCAAGAGGGCTGGGGACAAGGTGGCCCGAGGCCTTGCCACGGTCCAGATGCCCGGGCTCCAGTTCTAGCTCTGCCCACACCTGTGTGGCCCTCAAGCAAGAGGACTCCCCATCCTCAGGTCCATCCGTTGCCCACTCTACAGACCGGGAAGCCGAGGCTCAGAGATGCCAACATTGTCAACCGGCCTAGGCGGCTGCGACTCAGGGCTGCAACAAATGTGTTCCCCCGATGGTTGGCAGCTGGCTGGGGACCCAGGGCATCAGCCTGGCCTTCCCTCTTCCCGATTTTCTAGTTAATGGCGTGGAAGGGCCGAGGGCACCGTCTCCTCTTCCGTTTTCATAGACTGGCTAGTCTGTGCGCTGAAGATGGTGGGCGGTGTTTGCTGGTGGCTGAAAAAATGGCCACGTTCCCAGAGATAACCATCTTGCCTCCCGTTATCAGATCAGCTACTGCCATGGGAAGCTGGGTATAGGTGCCAAGACTGGCACCAGAATGCCCAGGCTAGAATTCAGGCTGGCATTTGCCCGACCCATGAGGCACAGAAACCAGCTCCCCGGCTTCCTTATCGGCAAGCGCCTGGCCCCGAATCAATCCTTCCCTCCCGGGGACCTTTGGGACGACTCCTCCGGACTCCGAGGGAAGCTCATCTTACAGGAGGTGCTAGGCATTGTTCTCAGAGCCTGATAAATCCTTGCTCACCTGACTCGGAACAAGCCCATGAGATACACACTAGTACCCCCATTTTACAGGTGGGGAAACTGAGGCTCATGGGAGACTAAGGTTAAGGTAGCCTGTTTTTAAGGGGCTGTAATGGATCTTCAGAAGGTAGTCCCAAGTTTTAAGTCTCTTGCGTTCCTAGGGCTTTAAAAACAGTTCCCAATTGTAAGGAGCAGGCTGCTCTGTGCGCTACCCTCTGGGGAGGGAATGCAAGTGAGAGACATCTCTCACTGGAGACACCAAAGCAGGATGGGGAGTGCCAGGCAGCAGGCCCTCTGACGTGCAGTTACCAGTCATTTGCAGAGACCTGGGGTGGCGAGGGCCCGGCCTGGGCTAGGGTGCTGCTGTGTCCAGTTTGAGTGAATGGCACTGTGGCCTGCATCATGCTATCCTGGGACCCTGCCGTCTGAGACCAGGACACCAGGCCCCGTCCGCACCAAGGCAGCTAGGTCGACATTGAGTCCATTGTATTTTTAAACAGCAGTCAGTCTCCACGCTCCTCTTCCAAGAGGGCCATTCCAGAAAAGCATGGCAGCACCTGCTTCTCCAAGGGCTCTTCCCGCTCCGTCTCGTCGGGGCCCTGGCACACTTCTGTAGAAGGCGGCAGGGCCGGACATTCGACAGCTGCCCATTTATGCCGCAGGTCATCTCCAGCCACCTGAGCCAGCCTCCCCTCTCCGGCCCTTGGAGGGACCGGCTGGCTTCTGCCGAGACAAGCTTGAGGGAAGTCCTTCTCTGAAGGAGCCGCTTTCAGACCGTGTAGACAAAGACCCCCGACACAAGAACCCACAGGCAGAGGGACGGGCTCTCTGGGCGAGGGGGATGCGTCTGGTTTTGATTTAGCCATCATTATTTACTTGGTCGGGAACAATGCTCAGGAAGGCAGATGTTGCCACCTGACCCTCGGGTGGGTGTGGGAGCCAGCAGCCCTGCCAACCCAGGAAGCCGACCCGGATGCTCCGTCACGTCGCTGTCCCAGGATGTGCCGGGCGTCAGATGCCCGGTTCATCGAGTTTTCCTCGTTCTTCGCAGGAAGATGTTCTTGCTGGTCTTCAGACCAGGCAGCCACTCACGATGCTCACGGATCCGCCAGAGTCCAAAGGCGGAGGTTTCAGCCGCCTCTCCCTTTGGGGGTGAAGATGGCTGTACACCAGAGGTCCCAGCCGGAAACGAAGTCATCAAAAGTCACCACTGATTTCCACCCCCCTTCCTAGCTCAACCGCGGAACTTTCCAGAAGATGCGATTCTTTGGCATTTGGGGTCAAGGGGGAGGGAGTCAGGAGATGATAGCTGTCACGAAGGGTCAGGTCTTACCTGACGTTTTAATTTCAAGATCACTTAATTCTTACCAATTCTCAGAATTGGCAGTTGGAAAAATAAACAGGCTCAGAGCAACCCATGAGATAGATGGGTTTCCCCCAAGTCCTTACAGCTAGGACATGAAAATGGAAAAATGGGACATGACCCGGGTCCCCCAGGCTGCAGGGCTATTCGAGAGCAGGGACTTCACCCAGCTCCGCCTGGTAGAGCAGCCCCCTGCATGTCAGTAGCACTGCCCACCTGGGTGGCAAAATCCTGGCCTCGGGCTGTGTTCTCAAAGGTGGGGCAGCAGGGGAGGGGGGTTCCCGTTTCTCTGTGGTTGAAGTGGAAGGAGGGAAGCATCTTTGGTCTACCTCGAGGAGGTGCCAGGAAGGACGCAGAGGGTCAAGGTGGCAGGTGGTCCTTGCCCACAGGGCTTTGAGAGGATGAACTGGAAGGGTCTTCAGAGCACCAGGTACTCTACTGCCCTTTCACAGGACAGGCTGGGTCGCTGGCTGAAGCACCCTGGAGTCTTCAGACACCTGCAGAGGTCAGCCAGCAGCAGGTCCCCCAGGGTCCCACCTGCCTCTGCAGGCGCAGCCTTCTCCCCAGGGAGGTCCCTCCCCATGGATGTGTTGGCTGGTTCTGGGCTCAGTCTCTCCTGTCTCCCGTCAGACGTTGCAAGTGTCTGAAGATCTAGGAAAGATCTAGCACCAGACTGATGAGCATCGATCTTCCAATGTGTTTTGGAATAACTTTAGGATTTACGGAGAAGTGGCCAAGACAACAGAATCCCATCTACTCCAAGGCTCCTCTCGCGTCCCAGTTTTGCATTACCATGCTGTCAGTCAAACTGAAAGGAACATCAGTGTGTCACCGATGAACTCACTTGGGGGCATTAGGATTTCATCAGGGTTTCTCGTACTGGCCTTTTATTGTCTGGGGATTCGGCAGAGGGTAGCACATTGTGTTTAGGAGAATGTTAGTGTCGAATACAATACAGGATTATATTTCTTAAATAAGTCGGGCCACACACAAAAATAAAACCAAACCCAAGTTCCCTTGCCTAGCTTCTTCCCCGGGTGAGTTTGATCTTAGACCTGCCACGTCCAGTACGGCACCCATTAGCCGCTGATGAACTCCAGTGAATAAAAATCCAGTAAGAAGAGCATTCAGTTCCTCACTCATACCGGCTGCGCTTTAAGCGCTCACTACGTGTCCACGTTGCTGGTGGCCACAGCTCTGGACAGCACTGACTCCCAACTCCTCCATTCTAGACTTTTCTGTTTCCTACAGATACGTTAATACGCCTCTGGCTGCTCCGCCTTTGTCTGCAGCCTGGACCACGGCTTACTGCGCAGCTTTCCCCGGGAGCCTCATGGAGGCCCGTCCACACCGGCATGTATCCAGCCGCCTCATTCACTGGCTGTTGATGCAGAGTGGGGATGTACCCCAAAAACACCCGCCTCCTTGATGGGTTCTTATTCCCAATTTATTCCTATCCCAAAAAAGGAGACATGGAACATTCTTATCCATTCTGACAAAGCCCTGGGCTGGTTTAACTCAGGGTAGAGTGGCCGAGGCCAGTGGGAGAGTTGCTCGCCCTGAAATCTTTGTGGACCCTGGGAACTGCTCCAGGCCCATGCCCACACATGGGATGGGATGTGGGGGGAAAGACCTACAGCTCTGTGACGCAAGCGAGATGCCTGCTCTGCCCAGGTGTCGAGCCCCTTTAGAAAGCAGCGTCTAGACATCAGCTGGCCACCCACAGGCAGGACCCTCCAGACCTGCCTCCCTGTATCCTCCAATATGGTGCCTTTAGCTGGTGACGCAGAACCATCAGATTGCACTGAGCTGGCCTGAGGGAGTCAGGTCATGTGGTTTGATTGGTAGGCACTGATTGTTCAGCGTGGCCACCCATTTCCATTCACCACGGGAAGGCTCTACGTCTCGCATCCAGTCTGTAGTAGTGCCATTGGCTGGTTCCATCATTGCCGTTCCACAGGTTGGGAGGCCGAGTTGAAGGGTGAGGGAATTTCACCCCATTTCCTCAAAAAATCCCAGCAGCTCAGTGGCAGAGCTGGGGCATGAAATTTGAAGTCCATGATCCTAGCACGTGTGCCAGCCTGTCCCCCCATGGGCCTACACAGAGGGTACAGAAGTGCCCCTTGTGTCCCCCACCCTGCATCCCTGGGTTTGCATCTCACCACAGAATCAAGGAATTAACTTCCTACATCACTGTTAGCACCAGGTAATAGCAGTTCTCCCACGGAGGCCCCTCTGTCCTTACTCCCTGTGATAGGTCAGTCTCATTTCTATAGGAACCAGCTCCATTTCATGGGGTCAGCCAGGGAGGGTGGGCAACTGCACCGGCAGATTGTGTTCTCCAACCCAGGTTGGTCCCAAACCAGGCTGCACTGCGCCGTGTGATCTTGGGCAAGTTGCACTTGGTTTATATTCCTGCTTGCTGATGTAAAACCAGCCAGGCAGCGCTGCTCTAGACACAGAGCACCAAGTAACAGGAATCCCAGGCCCGGGCTTTGGCCCTCCATCTCTTCTCGGTCTTTCTGATCAAACTCAGCTGGCCCTTTAGCCTCGTGGCTCAGATGTGGGGTCTGCAGCCCTGGGAGGCAGGTTTGCCACCAGGTGCACGGCCCCTCCCCCCACAGCACAGGCTGCAGGGCCCCCTGTCAAGCTTCCATCATGAGCTTCCTCCGCATTTGATCAGAGCAGAGATTATGACTTCAGTTCTATCCCCTTATTCAGAGGGTCCGGCAGTGGGCTTTGGCAGAAAGTGACCTGCAAGCAATGGGGTAAGGTGACAGGAGAGTCCCTTGGGATTTTTTTTTTATGTCCAGAGGCCCAGGCCCAACTCCCAACCCACTGAAATCAGTCTGAGGGACAGAGCACAGGCCTCTGGACTAAGTCTCCAGAGATGGGATCAAAGTCGGATTAAGGAGCCCAAATTCCAAATCAACTTCCTATAGTTATGCTACAGGCACCTTTTCTCAAGCCGTTTACAAACAGGCATTCTGTAGGAGTCCTCGAGTGTGATGTGCAACTGTGACCTATGCTTGTCATTTCTGTTCCATCCTGGTTGTCAACTCCCACTGAAGTTGTCCCATAATGGAGACCCAGGCCAGATGGAAACCTGCGTACAGATCCTGAAAACACATGGTTGAGAGATATTTTGCAGAACGTGTAAGTCTATGTTGCCAAAGCTCCTCTATCCAAATTGAGCTTCTGTCAAGTGCAAGGTATGAACAGCCAGAGAAATGTGCCCAATGATTTTGTCTTATGTCAGAACACATTTACCTCCTGAACAAAAACCTCATGCGTCCTACACATACAGGGTTAAAGCTTCTTGATGGAGCTATTGCTATGGCAGACTTTGATCTTTCAATACCTCACTTTGCTTATAAACTATCTGGTTATTAAATCAGGCTCCCAATTGAATATGCTATGTTTCCCCTAAAGGCTCAGAGCTCTTTGCAAACTAATCAAAGTTAACTCAGCCCAACTAGTAAAATCTCCCTCTCATCCCATTCTCTAATGCTGCTATGCAGAATTCAGCATTGATATTTTAGTGCATGGCTTCAGAGATTGGTGGTTCTTACCTTGGGGGCGATTTTGCCCTGGGGACATTTGGCAATGCTCAAAGGCAATTTTGGTTGCACACCTGGATAGTGTCACTGGCATTGGTGGGTAGAGGTCAGGAATGCCGCTAAACAGTCTGCAATGTTTAGGACAGTCTCATAACAAAAACAATTCGCCATCCCAACATCGCCAGTGTTGAGGTCGGGAAACCCTGTTCTATCCTGTGCATATGCAAATCTATGCACAAGCATGCACTTTAACTGCTGTTCTGAATTTCACTTGTTTGCACTTACTAGCGTGGATATCTATCATTCTGTCACCTGCATGTACTAGAGAGCATTTAGGGGAAAAAGAAATGACAACCTAATGTTTTCTACCAAAATAGGTAAGTCTTTGCACCCTTACCCAGCAAATTCTCAATTCTGAGCAACTGCAGATGTGTTTCTTCCAAGTGAATTGATCCCGGAGCAGTTCATGACTGTCAGCCCAAGTCAGCAGACGACACGATCGTATTAGAGCACACACGTGTACAAAGTCTGAACCATTCAGCCACCAGGGCCTTGGGACTCTCAAAGTCAGGCTGCGTTGAGCGCGTGGGCTGCTCCCTGCGTCCTAAGCCTGGAAGCACTCGTGAGTCATGGCTCTGAAATCCACCTCAGATGCCAGCTGAAAACAGGCTTTGCATAATCAAGTTGACAGATGAAGCTGGGCCTGCCCTGCTAGGGACAGGCTCATCCATATCCTGGTTTAAAAGAAATATTGCATTTTTAAAGAGGAAAGAAACATATTTAAGAGATAAAGAGAAGGGAAAGAGAAGAGTTTTCTGGTCATTAATTATAATAAAATGCAGAGGGAAAAATTCACTTTAAAGGCATACTAAAGCCCTGTAATCTTCAAAGAGATAGAGGCGGCTCAGCTGCCTAGGAAGAGAAACCTTAACCAGGAGGCCACAATTTCCCACTGATTACAAGCAGCCACGGTGAGGGCCCCAGTTGGTGGTGGGACGTGTTGGGCGAGGAGCAAGTTCTTCTCCTGCTTGGTTAAGATCAGTTGCTCAAGTCAAATGTGGTGCCATGGAAGGTGCCGATTTTCAGATCTACCCCAGGACCACTGTGCCCACCACTGCTCTTGGAGGGTCCTCAGACTCATCCTGCTAATCGGGACCCTGCATCTTTAGGACAAGTCTAATTTAACTCCATCAGCTCATTGCAAGGTGAGAATGCAGGTCTAGGGCCGCAAACTTCCATCTGCACTAGAAGCTCTTACCTTAATGTCGAACTTTCATTTGCAAAAGCCAAATTGACATGCCTGCTGATGAATTTGGCCTTACTGTAGCCAGGCGGCCAAGGGTTGAAGGTTCCAAAAGTGTTGGCACATTATCTAGACATGTGACATCAATGAATGACACTATATTGACGGCTGAATGAGTTGTCCAGAGAGTTCCCCACTTGCGTGTATGTGTCAGAACAAGCCGAGAGTTTTAGGGGTCACGGGCTGGGTTAGGCAGGACCATGTTTATTTTCTCTGCTTGCAAAAACACTTCTTAGGGCATTGTAAGACAGTTTAAATGAAGGTATTTGGGGAACTAAATTGGCAAAGAGGCTTTGCCAACTGTTTGATGTTAAAATACCACCTGGGATGATCCTGGAGGGACAGGAAACCTCCCCTCCAATATTCCCCCCTTCCAGCTCTCAGCTCCTGCCCTTTCTGCTAAACAGCCCCCCATTCCTAACACATTTCAAACTGCAGCTTAAGGCAAGGTAGCCAAGACAGATTGCTTTAAGATATTTTTGTTCCACTGACATACACACGTGTATGGGTAGGCTGACCTGGAACAAGTGGTCTTCTGGGGCCAGTTCCTATTGACTAGTGACCGTTGTTTTACAAATCAGTCCACATGCAGAGATTTCCAAATGGTAGTCTGCCAATTTCCATGGTGTAAATATTTCTACCCTGGCAATTTCAGACATACAAGTCAGAATATTCCCCTGGAAAGCTGGTGGTTTTCATGAAATTAGGGGCATGCTGCTAAATGTTAAAAGATGTATCAGACTGACTCATAGCCAGAAAGTCACAGGTGGAAGGTCAAGTTCCCTGAGGTGGGACCTCAGTAACATGTCTTGGGGGCAGAAGATTGGGCTACCCCTTAGAGAAATTGAAGGGTAGTGTACCTGCCGGAGGTCTCTGCTGACCCATGGAGCGCTCTGGCACTGGGGTGATCTCCCAGAACTGCCCTAATTTGGAGTGAGGGGGAAGTGGGCTTTGTGCCATTCCTAGACCAGTCCTGGAATAGAGGTGGGCCTGGGAAGAGTGAGGTGGGTCAAATTGTCACCTGCATGTGAGGGCAACTTCTGGAGAACAGATCCACAGTCATTATCACCCCCAACTTGCAGCCCTAGGAAAACACTGGCTCAGCCAAAGGTCAGGACAGCACACTGGTGTTAGACTTGAGAGAGGGGAGAAAACAAGCTATTCTCACACGAAGGAGCCCAAGCTAGCCTGCTCAAGAACGATGGATCACACGGCCCAGTTGTCCCAGCCAAGACCACCCTATGTCCATCTACAGCAAGCGGATCCTCAAACACGAGACCACGTGCATCCCAGGGCTCCGTGCCCAGTCCCAGCAAGCAGGTGTGCGTGAGCGAGTCCAGCAGGACAAGAACCACCCTGCACACTCCCAGCCTCCCTAGCAGCAGCACATGCCATCCTTCTCCGCCACCACTGTGGCCTGAATGTGGTTGGTCCGTGTCCAAGGGCTCACGGGACAGAAGCCTGGCAGCCCGTGTGGTGCTGGAACCCTCAAGAGAAGCGGCCTAGTGGAAGGTGGTCCGGTCACTGGGACCATGAGACGGATGCCATCTTGTGGAATGGTTCTCGCAAGAGCGTGTTAAGTCTGGCCTCTGATCGCCTCCCGCTTCATCTCGCCAGGCCACCTTCCCCTCTCACATATGATCCGACCCCAGCGAGCCGGGTCCCTCTACCCCTTTCCGAGCTGTCTGGTTCCAGCTCCCGCTACCAGCCCCTTCCTCCAGCCACCAACCGCTGTTGCGAAGACCCAGCAGCTTTCCTAGCTCCAACCTGGTGGCTCAAACTTCTGGCCTCTGGTAGCGTCACCTCTTTTCCCCTCCAGCCTCTGTAGTAGTGGCTTCTGGCTATTGATGATTGCCAGGGTGTGTGTGTGTGGTGGGGGTCCCTTTTGCTCCAGCATCTCTAAGAGCTGCTTCTCCACATTCAGTTCTTGGCATTTTCCTTCCGAGTGGGGCCAGTAACGGACATGCCATTGGGTCATCTGTGCCTGCCTTGTGCCAATCCAGGGCAAGTCCCACACGGCGTCCCCCTGGAAGTTGTACGGGATAGAAGCAGTTTCACATCAGATGTCAATCAGCTGCTGAGGATTTTGCAGAGACAAATGCAGAACCCCAACCCTCGTGGAGTTGCGAATTCCAAGTGAGGAAGTCAGAGAAACCAAGAAGTGCAATCCTAGTTGGTGGTCAGTGGCAGCAAGAAAATAAAGGAGGCAAGGGGTAAGGTTATAATGGTGAGACAGGGAAGGTCTCACGAAGAAGGTGGCACAAGAGTAAAGACCTAAAGGGAGTCAGGGAACCGTGCCACTCTCTGGGGATTGCATTTCTAGAGGAATGAGCAGGGCCAAAGCCTCTGCTTTTGGGGGAACAGGCAACCCACCTGTCCCACACATCCCGAGATCCTGTCTCTCTCTGCAGGCTGAACTCAGTTGAAAGCAGAACTAGGGGACATCCGGCACAGGCCAGAAGTGACACAGTTCTGCTCCAGGTAGGATGGGAAGCCCTGGAGATGGGGATCGACACAGGGTGTCTGACAAGGCTGAGGGGTTTTGCCTTCCATCCTCCCCTTGGAGGAAATGAATTCCCTCTACTACCATGGACAGCAGGAGAACCAGGGCACATCTACCCCTTTCTTCTGTGAATCTCAGACTCAAGAGATCTCATGGATATATAGAACCAAAGATGGTTGAACTCAGAAGCAGGGTACCATGGTAGTTACCAGGTCAGTGGTGGTTAGAGAGATGTTGATCAAGGAATACGAAATGTCTGATATGAAGATCAAGTTCAAGAAGTCTAGTGTGTAACATGGAAATCAAAGTACTCTTGAAAGTTGCTCATGCATTTCCCTGCATACTTGTTTTCTGTGATAAAGCAAAAATCAACTCTTAGCTTGAGCCGGTCCTCAATGTATGTATTTCAAAACAGGTTTTGGTCAATTAAAAAAAAAAATCAGGATCATCTTTCTACTTAGCTGCAGGAATGCTGTTAGCCGAGTTTCTAGGATCAATCTTGGCTTTCGGGCTGAGCATCTGCTCTTCCTGGGCAGCCCTAAGTCAGGGGCTGAGCATGGCAGGGCTCTGGCCTGGCCACTTCTGCCCCCAGTGCAGGATTCTTCCTGTAGAGAGGAACTCTTGGCTCCCCTCCCAGTTAACCCATACTGTCAGGTCCACTTCCTCCATCTTTCGCGGACATGGGCGGTGTGCAGGCAAATGTTTAACCACCTTCTCCCATGATAGCATCTGCCAATTTCTGTGGCGTAAACACTCACCACACCCGGTTTCATGATATGGAGTCGCACTCAATTGAGAGTTGGCTCCAACTTATCCCTGGGAGTTGCCCTTAATAAAACACCGTCCCTTTTCACTCCATCTGTTTCCTTGGCGACCCAACATCAGAGATCAGATGTGCCCACCTTACAAAATCTCCCTCTTTCCACATCCTGTCCATCAGCCCATCCAGTAAACTCAAACACTCTGAACCTGCCCATGTCCTTTCTACTGTCCTAGAGACTGAGCATGGAGTTCAATGGGCTTTGTTCTTGCTGTTTTCTTCATTGGCCTAGGAGAGTCCTTGACACAGTAGGTGCCTCAGGATGTATTGGCCAACCCAGGCAAAGCTGGTGGGGGTGGCTAGAATCCATTGCACATCTCCCCAGCCTCCCAGCCCACTCTGAAGTTCACCTGCAATTTCAGCAGGCAGTTCTTATCCACAAGAACATTATGTTGATGGCCTCCAACCTCAAAGTCTCAACCTGTGGTCTTTCTCTGGCCCTTGTAGCATGTAAGAATCACACAACCCAGAAGTCCTTAGACATTCACACCCTGGGGCCCCGCCTCCCACCTGATCAACAGAAGATGGTTAAGTACCCCACAGCTTCCTCTTTGCCTGGAGAGCCATCCTTAGATCCATCAAGGTGTCCCTGTCTTAGGCTGTTTGAGCTACTCTAACAAGAGGTCATAGATTGGGGGGTGGCTTATAAACAAGTTTCTCAGTTCTTTGAATTTCAAGATCAAGGTACCAGCAGATTCAGTGTCTGGTCAGGGCCTGTTTCCTGGTTCACAGACACCTTCTTGCTGGTTTCCACGTGGAAGGGGCAAGACAGTTCTCTGGGGCCCCTTTTATAAGCATAGTAATCACTTTGTGAGGGATGAGGACACTCCACCCTCATGGTCCAGTTGCCCAAAGGCTCCATGTTCTACTATTACCTTGGTGTCAGGACCTCAACATGAGTTTTGGGGCAAGAAATATTCAGGCCACCTCAGTTCTTAATAGGATAAAGCCCCGTTGCTCAGGCCAGTTCCCGCCTTATGGCCTGCTAGAGTTGAGAGGTCATTCCAAGGAAGTAAGAGGATAGTCAACAGGTCAGGAGAGAAATGGACTTCGTTGTACCCAGTGTAGGAACTTTCAAATGCAGACCTTGAGCCAATAAGTTGGCGAGGCTGGTCCCAGACGGAGCTGGGAAATTCAGAATCTAGCATGAAACCCCCTCAATGTCTTGAAGGCCACTGGGTCCCAGACTGGCTGCTAGGTAGAGAAGCAGCGAGCTGCGTGGATCCACCACTCCACACCCAGGGGGAGCAGGTGTGCTCAGGAGCTCCCAGAGGTGGCGGCCACCTTGATCCACTTAACTTGGACCTTCTAGACTGGAGATGGGGCCGCCCCACACGTGCAAGTCTTCAGAGGAAGTCTGGCCGGGCAGATTTAGAAGTGGCAATCTCCTGCCTTGATCCTGGGCTGCTCCCTTCCCAGACCCTCCCCGCTCTGCATTCTCTACCTGCTCTGAAGTTATTGGAGCCTGGTGTGAATTTAGGGACAATAAAACCATCAAAGGGCTTGGTCCTGAGAACAATCAGTCGGGGAGTTTGCAATAAAAGTATCCTGCTCGAGAAGGTGCGACTTCAAGGCAAGTTGATGGGAGACCTCGGGAGGGGCCTTCTCTGGGACGGCAGGAGAGCGGACCATGTGGGATGGCTTAGGGGACCATCTGGCCTGGACACCGGCAGATGCACCTTGTTAGTGGTGGCACAGGTCTGTCTCCTAAGAGCCTTGGGAGCAGGGCCGTGGGGTACAATTCTCTCCCATTCCAGTTGTCCATCTAAGGATGTGTCAGAACCCGGCTCTGGTCCTTTCTGAAAATCCAGGCGTCCTTTCCTATCATGCAAGAACCGGGTCAAAATTTCCACCCCGGCACAGAGAAACCCAACATTCTCCAAACTCCATCCCTCCAAAACCTGGGGACATACTAGCACTCAATGACATCTTCCACTCTAGCAGCTGGCCCTTCTCTCCACCTCTTGAAGACCTGAGCTCATGGGACAGTCGCTGGATGTGTCCGAGTCTCGTCTCACTCAGGGCACTGGGGATGTTCAGCAGGTGGTCTTTGTCCCCATCCCAAGTTTCCTTTCCTCAGAGAAAAAGGACTTTCTCATCAGGTTTGTGACGTGGTGTCAGGTAGTGGAGAAAGCCAGGAAGAAAAAGGTAAGGGATGGACAAGGGCCCTCAGCTCAATGCCACCTTGGGAAGATTGCCACGAGACCCAAGCGAGGAAAGGAAGCGAGCCTGCAGGTGGGTGTGCGCCAAGGGGATGCTGAGGGCGGTAACAGGCCCGGCTTCCATTTCTGCTTCTCCCCACTCAGCTCTGAGGTTCGTCTGGAGCTCCTCCCTCTCACTTGCACCTGGCCTACTCGGCCGAGTCGCCACCTCCTCTAGGAAGCCCTGCTCCCAGCTCCCTGGGCAGCCTATGCTGCACCCAGACCTCCCTACAGCTGCCGGCCGGGGCCGTCAATCCTCCTCGAATGCCATCGGTGGGGCCAACCTCGCCCAAAGTCGCTCGATTTCTTGCATGGCTTCCAACTGACCACACGCCCGTGTAGTTATGAGGGTCTGGGCAGGACACTTTCAATGCCTCTGAAGGGTCCTGCAAGGCTCAGAGCTCTCCATGGAGTCTGTCACTGGGCCTGAGCTATGGCTCCACGCCTCCTCTCTGCCCCCTGCCCGCTTCCTCTACCTTCGCGGGGGTTGAGCCCAAGGAACCCCTCGTAACCTTACCTTCATGCCCGTCTTCAACCTGTGGCAACGCTTCCTCTATCGGAACTAGTGACTGCAGGGAGATGTTGCAGACAATGTAACGTGTCCAGAGCATCTGCGTGCTTGCCGCTCCAAGCACTGGGCACGGTCCCATAGGGTCTCACACGTGCTCCATGCTGAAGTTGGTTCCCATTTTTCCGATCAGACCAGGTTCATAGCCAAGGGGTGGAGCTAGGATTGGACTCCAAACCTGCACCTATTGGCAGTGGTCAGTGCCGGATTCTTGTCTTGTGCATCTCTACCTCTCTGTGGATCTCAGGATGGGTCAGGGTCTCGCCTCCCGGTGGCCCAGTGAGTACATCAACATCTCTCCAAAAGGTACCCAAGTGTCTGGAGTGGACACCATCAGCCCCTTGCCAGTCATTACTTGGTTCCCCTGGGGATGTCCCATTTCATTCTTCGGAATTTTCTTGGTCTGTGGACATAGCTTCTCAGCATGGAGACCAGATTACCAGTGGCAGTTTTGGCCAGAGGACTCTTGTTTAAGCAACTTTTTATAGACGGGACCATGAAACGTGAAGGATGACTCAGTTGGGTCAGGACAGGCTAGCTCTCTGGAATGTACCAAGGTGCCCATGTTCACAGGGACTTCATTGTGTAGGGGAAGGGGGAACTGCTCTGGGGTCTGAGCCAGCACAAGGATCCCCTTGTATGCTATTCTTGGAAGCATTCTTGCTGAGAAAGCTTGGTGTCCAGGTGAGGGAAGCTGTGTGTCATCTGCAGGTCTGACATTTGGTGTTGGGGGCAGCTTTGGCCTGGCTGAGAATCCACAGATTTCCAGTATGGACTTCCCCAGCTCCTTATCCCCATTTTACAGTCGAGAAAAAGGCTCAGAAGCAAAGTCATCCCTGCCCATCTTGGGCTGTTCTGAGAAGTGCCTCCAACTCATAGCTTTTAGGAAACACATATGCTTTTCTCTGCAACCTTGTATCTGCAACTCAGTTGAACAAATATAATGGGTAACGCCTCCCCCAGCAACGTGGGGTCATTCATGTCTTGTAGGTGGTTAGGCCTCCCCAGCATGGATCCCTAACTACTTCCTGTGTGAACATGGGATTAAATGACCTCCCTGCAGTTTGGGGAAGAACATCCTGGAGACTTAACAGTCGGTGGCCTAGAAAGCGTGGTTTAAAGGTCAGACAGATCGGAGTTTGAGGATTATTCTCTTACTTGCTTTGTGATCTCAGGAATATAACTTCACCTCCCTGAGCCTTTGTCCTAAAAGGACCCGTTATATTCCCCCCACCTTATATTGGGGATTTTAGAGCCGGGATGCTCTTTGTATCATCCGTTGCCTAAACAGTGCCTTAAATCAACAGCAATCCATTCGTGGATCCACACACTTGAAGGGACCAGGGAAGGAACAGACAGCTCATCCTGTCAGTCGGGTGATGGCACAGCATTCTTGACATGGGACTTGTTAACCCCACTCACGTGGCTGGTGAGTCATTGCAGACAGCGTCTCCACAGGGAAGCTTGGGCTTCCTCACAACATGGTATGGCTCCAAGAACCAGCATCCCTAAAGAGGAATGAACCAGCCTTGGAAGACTCATTTCTGCCATGTTTTATCAAAGGCAAAGATGAGCCCAGTTCTAAGCAGGAAGGGATATACATTCTCTTTATGCAGTTTAGAAGAACAGGACCTGGTGATCATTTAAAGATGCCTGCCATTCTGTTGACCTCCTGGCCCCCTGTTCCTTACCGCTTCCCTGCCGTCACTCCAGCTGCCCATTTTTAGCATTCGAGCTTCTCTGTCACTTTGCCTGTGGATGAGCCAGCACCCTCCGGAAAGCCCTGGGGCTAGGACAGGCCTGGAGGCAACCTTAATCAGACCCTCAGTGGCTTCTTCCCTTTCTGTCCTTGTGCTTTCTAGAATCACCTCCCATGTAACCACTTGCACCGTGACCTTGGGTCTTCAAGTGCTGATACCTGGAGACATGAAGACTGCGGAACCAAGAGCTTCAGATCCTCCCGCCATTTGCTGAACAGGCAATTCAGGTCCTTCTGCTCTGACTGCCCCGAGTATCAAAAAAGGGCTGACTGCTAAGTCCATAGACTGAGAAGATTCCCAAGAGTGACATTTAGGTTAAATGGACACCTCACAGCCTCTCCGGTGAACTTGGATTCCGGAGCAGGGAGGAAAATATCCATGCGGTGGAGACGCGCTACCACGGTCTTTTTATCTGAAGAGAAACCATTCGGTTATACGACTGCACTGTCTGCAGAACTTCTGGGATCCATCACAGCAGTGGCAATGTCCCCATGGGCTTCTGAGGACACCCCAGCCAAGGGTTGAGCACAGGACAGACCCCAGGGCCCGGATCATTTGTACCTGATGTGGCTTTGCTCAAGTGAGCTCTTTGCTCTAGAGCATCCCACTGGGGTTTGCTCAGACGTCCTTAGACCTGGGTCATTATCCACGTTTCCCCTCTCTGCATCCCGTTCTCCCCTTTATCAGGTGCAGCTGAAGAGCTTAGCACATGCGCAGTCACACGAGGGGGCGGGTCTCAATCAGCACCGCAAGCACCTTACACCGGCTGCAGCTCACCCTGTCCCAGTTCTTGTCTCGCCCACCTCTCACATGACGGCAGGGCTCCTCAGGTGACCCGGCTTCCCAGGGAGGTTCCACCTCAGCCCCTCCCAAGGGATCTTTAAACCATAATTGCTGACCCAGGATGTGTTGGTGCCGAGTTTATCAAGAAGTTAAATGCCAGCCTCCTTCCTCCAGCTCCAGAGCCAAAACTAATATAAACACCCCACTCCCCATTCGTTACTCTAATTCCATCAGCAAGCTGACCAGGCCTGACCCCGGCTGAGGCCGCCTCTGATTTATGGCCTCACCAACAGATGCAGCAGCCGAGAACCTAGCCGGGCATCTGGGTAGCTGGGAGGAGGGTGGGTCAGAAGACATGGCAGCCCCCACAGTCTGTGGGGGAAGACACACAGGAAGCCAGGGGCTTTTGCTGGGTGAATGGAGAGGCCAAGTTATCTATGTAAGGCAGAAAAATTCCTTTCTGCATCCCCTTTAAGTGAGCTGGCTTGGGAAGAGGGAAAAAGCAATCCCAAAGCACGTGTCAGTGTCCTGAGGCGGCAGATGACTTCTTATTCCTCTGCCACTCACATGGCTCCATGAGCTCAGGGTCATTTTAATCTCAGCAAATATATTGTGGTTGGGTCCTGAGCAGGAATCCCAGGGAATTTGTTTTTTTTGGTTTCAAAGTGTTTTCTACATGTAATAAACATGTAATAAGTGCAAAGATCGAGTCCCGTGCCTAAATGTTTATGAAGTGAACATGCATCCGCAGTCACGATGACATAAAGCGTCTTTATACTGATGTTAGTGTTCTCTTGAAAGATCTGCTTTATGGAAGCATATCCCTTAGGCCTCCCGAGAGCAGTCTCACTTGGTGCATCCGATTTTACGGGTTCCTGCTCCATGATGAGGAATGACCTTGGTCTGGGCTGGATGCAGTCTGGGGCCATTTGGAATTAGCGCCTGGCAGGGTTGCTCACTGGAATGCACGTTTATTTATTCCGTCTTCACTTCCATGTTTCAACCCCTCGAGAGCAAACTGTTCTCAGACAGCACTGAACTCTAGATCTAGGTTCTAACCCCATCTCCACTCCCCCTTTGCACCAAGTGCTGGCTTACTGCAGGAAACTGAACTTCAGCTTTATCTACTCGGTTTGTACAAAGCTGAGGTTTATTTATTGCCAAGAAACAAGGAAAAAAGGCAACTTCAGTGTCTCCCATGGCATCTGCTCTGGAATCCGGAAGTGACCGAGTGCCCACAGGATCCACCAGTAGGGATCCTTCCACTCAAGGAAGAGGGAGGCGAGAGGTCAGAACAAAGGCATGTCTGTCAAGCCAAGTCCAGAGGCAGCTGCTGCACTGCAGCGGAGCTGTGGCGAGGGCATGGATGGTCTCCAGTTGGCTCCATGGGCGCGAGGGAGCTGGAGCGTGGATTCAGCCTGCAGGTGTGGATTCAGGTACGCGTTCCCCGCCTGTGCGACCCACGTGAGGCGAGGTTCATCCCTTCGCAGTAAGAATTTGACCTTAGGATTAGAAGTGCCTCAGGAGCCAGTGCACATAAAAATGTGCCAGAGCCCACCCAGGACATGCTACAGAGACCGAGAACGCTAGGTAATTCCAACTGGTTAATGACGAAGCTACTTCTGACCTGAGCGTCCAGGTCATTCACTGGCCTTTTCAACCTTGGCTTAGTGGTAGCCTCAATAACAATGCAGTCAACGATTTCTACTGCTGGCGAGGGGCCCTCTACACAGCAGGGGCAGGAGGTGTGGAATCGGTGGTGGTAGAAGAGGTGGCACATGAATGGCAACTCTTGGAGAAGCAGGAACGTGACGGGGGTAACAATGATGCCAAGATCAGAAAGGGCATCTCTACTGGTAGAAGCACGGAGGGTCTTAACCAGTCAGGCGGGGGGCCCACACTACCATGGAAGAGGTGCTAAGTGTACAGACGCCATCCTAATGCAGAGGACTCTAGTGGAACCAAGGACCACATGCGATTTCAGGGACCATAAATGGTCAGTCCTCAGGCTGGAGGACGAGCCAAGCACAGGCCCTCTCCAGGTGGGTGTGATTTGGTTTGACTCCGGTGATCTATCATGCTGTATACCCTGTCCTGTGCTCCAGGACCACCAGCTGTTGGTCCTCACCTGGAAGACAGGGCTCCAGAGTCAGGGGATGCTGCCCACGAGGAGGCCAGCAGTGTGACAGAGGTTGGGGTAGTTAGTTCCTTTCTTCCCAGTGGCTGCATTCCTTTGTGGTTTTGGCTTCCATACCTCAAGCTCAGCTGGGCCCATGAGTATTGCTTTTGTCCCTGCCCTTTCCGTTCTAGTAGGGGTGGCAGTGGAAACAAAGTCCCAGGCTTCAGAGACACCGATCTCTTCTTGGTTCTCTCAACCCTGCCTACACCGGTAGCAGTCACCCAAGATGGATTCTATTTCCAGCGAGGATCCCGATGGAGAGGGGATTTTTGACTTGAGGATTCAATGCAGGTAGTGTGTTGGCTGGTGAGGAGCAGCCAGCTCCTGTGACAAATGGGTCATCTTTCAGGCAGTGGACTTCACAGAGTGGTGTCCTGTTCATCAGGGAGTAACTGGGATCCAAGTTCCTTCTTTCAACTTGACCAGGGCGTAAAAGGTTTGGTACCCAGAAACGTTAGAGTCGGATCCAGGGAGAAAATTCCATGTGTTAAATAAGCAGAGCCTTCTTTCAGGAAGAACTTTTCTTTAGGAGTTGGTTCAGGGAAAGTCTTATCCTCAGGTGAGGGTTAAACATTTGTTTCCTTTTGCAAAGTCACCTTGACCCCATGGCTTCCAGCAATCCCTTCTGGGAAGGCTACTGAGCAGAACCAAGGAGCACTGTTTATGCAGAGCCTGCTCCAATTCACGGGTTTGATTCCCTTTGCCCCCCAGGTTAAGGGACGCTTCCCTCGGTTCAGCAGAGGGGGCAACTTCTCCACTGAGACTATTCCCAGCAAGACCCCAATACCAGGGAATTTGCTTCTATGGTCTTGGAAATGTCCCAGTAGAGTGTGTACCCTAACATCCATGTGGGGATGACCACGACCTCAAAACCTATCTTCTAAGGTCCTTCTCTTGTCCTTCTGTCTTCTTCAAATAGACTCCAGGAGCCAACAATGTCAAGTGACGTCTTTGCCCCTAACCTTCTGTAAAGTTCACCACCCCCACACCAATCTCTGCTAGCACAGAATTCCAAAGGCTACCATCTGTTACGTTCATGGTCACCAAAACCCACTCTCATTAGCAAAAGCCAAGAAATGGCCCCTGAGGAACTTCAGCTTGGCACTCAGGGCTAATTGAGGGCAGAGGATGGACTGCCAAGTCCTTTAACTTTGTACCGCATGACTGCAGGTTTGAATGCGATGTCACCCCTCATTGTTATTGTCCCTGCAAGGGCATGAAAATTCTCCAAGCCACATGACTGCAAACCAAGCCGGGACAAATACCCCTGGAGTTTTTCAGCCCATTTCCCTCCAGGACTTTGGATGCTCATCCACTTCCGGGGCACAAGACTGCCTACCGTTATTTCAGACACGATTGACCTTTGTTCATCAATTGCTCCACCTCTTCCTGCCACACGCACGCTCATTTCCCGTCACCACCTCAACAGCGGCAGTGACCAGAGACATCATCCTGCCTCCAAGACCGTACCTCCAAGTAGGTGAGCACCGTGAGTGCCCACTGCAATCTGATCGTGGTGCCCTTGGTTGAGTACCTGTCAACTGTCTGCTGTCTGGGACACTTGGCTACTGTGTTAGCTTTCTGTCACTGTGAAAAAGTGCCCGAGACTATCAATGTAAAAGGAGGATTTTGGCTAATGGTTTTGGAGGCTGCAGTCCATGGTCACTTGGGCCTGTGACGTGGCAGTCAAGTCATTCACCTCGGCAGGCCCAGGACTGAGAAGGGGCCAGGGACTCGGTTTCTCCTTTCAGGGCATGCCCCCCACAAGGTGGCTTTCATCAGGCCTCCTGGAGGCTCCACAACCTCCACCTCAGGTTGGCCACCGAGCTTTGGTGCACGGCCTCTGGGGACGTTTCAGATGCACACCATAGCATTCCACCGCTGGCCCACCAAGGCTCACGTACATCTTACAAGGAAACGTGCATCCAGTCACCTTCGGGAGTCCCCCAAAGTCGTGGCAGTTCCAGCATCGCTTGAAATTCAAGTTCAAAGTCATCTCTGCAACTCAAGGCAAACACGAGCTGTGACCCCCATTTAAACAAAACCAAGAAGTGGGTTTCTTGTAAGATAAAAAGGCACAGGGTAAACATTCCCGTTTCAAAAGGCAAGAATAGGAAGATAGGAAGGATCAGACCAAAGGAAGACCAAACCCAGCAGGGCAACGTCAGATCCTGTAGCTGCCCCTGAGTCTCCCGGACGCCTGTCGCCGGATGCGAGCATCAAAGTGTGTGGATGGCCTGGCCCCTACAGCCGGGTTGGGTGATCCACGTCGCGGTTCTTGGGCTGGCTCGGCTCGCTGCCCGACGCTTCCTTCAGCAGATGCCACGTTCTTGGCATCTCTAACTTCGAGGTCTCCATCTTAACTTCGACTTCACTCTTACAGCTTCAAAGGCTGCTTCTCCAGGGCTTCTGGCTGGGTTTCTGACAGCAAGACATTGTTTAGCCTCCCTAGGTTTGCTTTGAAGTCAACCCCACAATTCTCACATTCAGCATACCTTTCGAGAGGAGCATCGTGTGAGTGAGGCCAGGGTGAACCGTACCTCGGGGACCCCTCAGACCTTGGCTACAGTGCTCCGAGTGCCTGAGTGACAACAGGGAAACGAATCCCAGGGAGACAGGTTTCCTAGGTGGTCTTGCGCGGGTAGTGCGTGCCGAGCCCGGGACGCTTTGGATTTTGCCCGTTGCCGAGATGCCCTCGATTTATCTTTTTCCTACTTTTCTGGAAAGAGTGGGAAACCAGGGCTTCGTGGGCCAGGGAGGTGCTCCCACTGACCTATACCCCCGTCTTTTGGCTCATTGTTAATGACCATCATCTCTTTTAAAAGTATTTAAGATTTCAGCCACTAAGGGTTTTGTTGCTAAACAAGTTTTCAAATCTTTCCACTATTTTGCTCCCGATGCTCACTGAAATCTAACTAGAAGCAGGCAGCAAGAGCCATGCTACCTAAATGCTATGTTGACTTGGAAGTTCTCCAGTCTAGTTCATCTCTCACCTTTAAACTCAGCCTCTTAAAAACCCTAGGAGGGACAGAATTAGTTCTTTGCCGAAGTGACACGAATGGCCGCTGGTCCAACTCGACAGTCCTCATTTCCATGGTAGCCTCGCCAACAGGGCCTCCGCCGTCTGCGTGCCCGTCAGGATTCTGGTCTTCCAAGATCCCACCAGAATCACCCACTACGCTCTGCTGATACCATTCCAGGCCACTCCAGCCCCACATCTCTAGACTTTTCCAAATTCCTCCCACAAACCCATTCCAAAGGCTTCTAAATCAGATCAGGAATAGTCCCAGCAGTGACCCCATTCCTGGGACCAGGTTCTCTGTTTAGTTTTCTGTTGCTGTGGCAAAATACCAGAGACAAACCATTTTTAAAAGGAGGAAAGATTTGGGCTCGTGTTTCTGAAGGTTCATGGTCACTTACCCCTATTGCTTTGGGCCTGCGGGGAGAGACACCAGGGCAGGTTGCATGTGAAGGAGCGAAGTCCTCACCTCATTCAGGAAGAGAAAGGAGGGTCCAGGGTCCTAACAGACCCTTCTAGGACGTGCCCCTAGTGACCCCACATCCTTCCACTAGACCCCACCTCTTAGAGGTTGTGACAGGCTGTCAACCAAGCTTTTAGTGCACCACCTTTGGGGGACGTGTTAGATAAAATGTAGCATACTATACATCTGCACTCACTCTTAGGTATTAACTTGGATTAAAAGACAGCTAAATTGATTTTTTTGTATTTTTGGATGTGTCTGTGAAGATGCCTCCAGAAGAGATTGAGTCAACTAAGCAGGGCAGATCTGCCCCCACCTGGAGGGGCCCATTCCATTGGTTGGGGTCCTGGGCGGAGCAGAAACAAGACGGTCTTTCTTGGGGTGGGATGTGCTCTTAATCCTGTTCTTGAACATCAGAACTCCAGGATCTCTTTGGACTCTAGTACCTACCCAAGTGCCCCTGTCCCCCGCGGGTTGAAGACTTTCAGACTTGGGATGCTAACAGTAGCTTTATCCAACGTGTCTGACTTTCAGATGGCCCATGGTGGACTTCAGTCCCCACACTCAAATAAACAAGATCTTTAAAAAAATTCTCATTTGTTTATATGTTTAGATATAAATATGTGTATTTGTGTATCTCCTGCCAATCTTCTCTGTAGAACCTTGACTAATATAGGTTTCTGTACCAGGGACTCTAGAGGAACATTTTAAGGATTAGTTTCATTAATGTTGGCATTTCTGAAACTGGCACTCTAATCTGATTAGCTCTAAAAATATTAACGATTCTAATTCCAATAGCGTAGAGAACACCAATAGTTCATGCCATGAACTGCTTAGGGGGATATGCAAGATTAATGTATTTGGCAATCCCATTTCACCTTGTAAGTGGTGAAATAGGACTCACTTGGCGACTCTGTGCATGCCTTTAAGCACTGGTGGAAGAGATAGAATACAATGCTTTTTGGGCAAATTGAGAATCTCTCTTTTTTGAGGTGATCTTTTGCTTCCTGCAGGTGCTCTTTCAGCTTATTGGTATTATTCATTGCCTGCATTTGCTCTCTTTTCTCATCCTTTGCTTCGTGAATCATCTTAATCATGTATAATCTGAAGTCCTTTTCTGACATTTCTTCTAACATACTGTCATTGAATTCTATTACTATAGAATCTAGATTTGGATCATTTTCTTCCCTTGTTTTTTCATGTTGTTCACATATCTTCCCCTCTAGCGCTGCAGATCTGGGGTATTGCAGATTTCCCCCTATAGGCTTATAGTGGTCCTATAGGTGTCCAAAACCCTTTAAGGGGAGATCAATATTAACAGTACCCAAATCAGACCCTATGCAATCCTAGATCAAATAGCCCCTATGGGGACAATAACATGTAAATAAGGGAGAAAGTGACTCTGAGGGAACAGGTAAACAGAAGGAAAAGAAAGCAAGAAACGTAAATAAAAAATATTTTTTTTTAAAGGAGAAAAAAGAAAATCTACTGTATAACAGTCATACTAATGAAGCCTCCTGATGTATAAGAGGTACCTGACAATGGGCTTCAAGCCTCCAGCAGGCGTCGAAGGATGGGATTTGCCCCACCCGAAGATCGGAGCTGCGGCTTCCAGGATTATCCAAGATGGCTGCTCTGGCTTCCAAATGTGTTGGCAAATGGGGAGCTGCAGCTCAGGGGTGGACGTGGTCAGCTGGAGGTCCTGGAGACAGGATGCAGTTGGTCCGGCAGTGGTCCTGGAGGTCGGGTGTGTTTGGTGTGGTTGTGGGATCCAGGAGGCCGGGTGCAATCAGTTGGTCTGGGTTCCCTGTGATAGGGCGCAGTCAGTTGGTCTGGGGGTCCTGGCGGCAGGGAGCAGTCAGTTGATGTAAGGGCCCCAGAGGCAGGGAGTGATCGGTTGGGCTGAGGGATCCTGCAGGTACTGTAACAGTGAACTTCCATGCAGCAGCAGGCAGCTGGTTCTCCACTGGCGGTCTACGGTCAATCTGCTGGCAGCTGTCGGACGATCGGGAGGTGAACCTCGAGTGTTGGGTGATGGATAGGGGCAAGGCAGGTGGTGGACAGGCAAGAGGCAGGCAAATGGCGGATGACAAACACCTGACAGTCACTTTTTGGGCAAATTGATCAAGAGCGAGTAAGATTTGTTTTGTATATAAATAGCCCGAGAGCTGAGCGTGCTCTACAGCCAGAACTGGAATTGATCCAATTAAACAAGCCCTGTGTCCCAAACCTCGTGAGACAGTTCCCCTCATAATCCCTGCTTCCATCTTTCTGGAAGTTATCAAACCTGTCCCTGAATTAGCACAATCATTAAGTGTTCATTAGTGAAACTGAGATGCCCTTTCAAATTCCTTGGTAGATCATGGGGTTTAAGGGTTTCAGGGATACACGAGGAACATCCATTGTGGTTTTTGGTTTGCCTGGGAGTACATTTTTCTTCCCATTTAAAGTAGTGGATGATGTTTAACTCTAGATCTTTCCTAAAAGATCTATAGACACATTTGACATAAAAAATCATCCCATCGTGATTTCCACATACCAACCTCGTTTTTCATGACTAATAGGTCTGAAGAGGATTATTCAGAACTGGGAAGCCACCCTTGGTCTAAGAGGCAGCCCCAGGGCTGTGCCAGAGCCATGTTCTCCAAGGCAAGTGGAGGTCGTACTACTCTGCACTCTTGGGTGATCAGCAATTAAAAATAAAAATCCGACTTTAATGACTGACCAGCTGTCATGGCCAGAGCTGTTAGAAGTCCCGCTTCCTGGGGTGGGGGGGCTCTTTTCCCAATGAATGTCAGGGTTCATTTACTGTGGAAAGACCGATCCTTCCAGTAAAACCAAGTTGGGACACTGAGAACTCTGTTCTCTTGGCATCCGGAGCCTTTCCAGAGTCAAAGACCATTTTACCAAATCCCTGTTAACTCGAGCCCCGTTTCTATGCTCCTTTACATTAAGGGATTCTGAGCCCAGGGGGGACTTCCGTTTCTGCATGAAGCAGCTGGGAAGGAGTCCTGGTCTGCCCGGAAAATTCTAGGAAGCCTAAGTGTGTATCAGGGGGACATAGTGGTGGTACCACAAGATTTTAAGATACCAAGTGGAACTAGGTTGAAAGTCCAAGAACCTGCCATCATTGGGAGCTGGAGCTCAGAGCAGGAGGCAAGGTCTCGCCACCCCCACCCCTGGCCCTGCCCAGATACCCACAACCAAGGATAATAGTCTGATTTATAGACATGCCTTCCGAGCCTGAGTCAGTCTCTATGGTGATGACTGGGATGTTCAGGACTGTCACTATGTTTCCTTTGTGCCGATTGCCCAAGGAGGACCAGGGAAAGAAGTGGCATACCATTATTTCTTTGTGGAAGAACCTCAAGAGCAAGAGGTGTTGCCCGAGCTCTCGGTCTGAAGGGGTTCTTCTCCAGCACGGTGGAATCCTTGGAGCAGCCCTGGATGCCAGGCAACCTGCATCCGAAGGCTCCTGACCATAATTACGTCTTTGTCAGTTTATCACACTCTCACCTGAGACCTGTGGCTCAGCCTTTCCAACTAAGTGATTGGCGATTCCTGTCTCGGGTCAGACTGACCGACTCAGCCAGATTCCTTTGGACTCTGCTAGAAGCACCAAAATCTGTTAGAACTGGAGTTTGGCAAGATAGTTAATGCCACCAAGGCTGTGGGGGCCGAGCCCACCTTGCTCGTTCCAGATAGCCAAGTTCAATACTATCTAGAGAAGGAATTTTGGAGGCATCTTCTTGACAACATATGCCTCCAAGTTACACACCCAATAATGCCGACCCTGGAAGCTACTAAAATGGGCTTGGGGGAGATTTTTACCACTAGTACATCCATAATGAGGGGTGAAGATCACATCCATTCCCAAAGTGAGATTTCTATTCCGATTAAGGGCAAGCACCTCCCCCTCCCCTTATACCATTTCTGGCATGCCTCCTTACTGTCACTCAGTTTTGCCCACACGTAATGACAACGTGACAGGTCAGAGTGTGTTCGTCAGGATCTGCCCCAGCATAGAATCACCTCCAGTCATAAGTAGCCATGGATCAATGGAGGTCAAATTATCAAGTCACATTTTCTAAGTAAACACTTATGGGGGGAAAAAAGTTTCAGAACAAAAGTCACAACATTTCCGGCTGTGGTGCCATCGAGATTGGAATGGAGGCCATGGAGATGGCGAGACCCCAGGACCTAGCATGGCCCACACCAAGTCTAGTCCGGCTTGCATGTGAGTTGTTAGTGTTTGAGGCAAAGGAGGCCCAATACACAGGTGCCCAAACTCCGGGTTACACTGTCAACTGGTCGTCTCACCACTGCACGAGGCTCCTGTGCCAAACTTGAACCCAGGAGGTCCCCCCTCGCTTCTCTCTTCCTGTTCAAGCCTGGATCCCCCCCCCCCGCCCCGACACCCTCTCCCCCATTATCACAATCTGACACCATGGAAGTTTCCCTGGAGTGCTCCAAGAGGAGTTGGAAATAATTCCCAGCTGGGGCAGAGTACCATTTCCCACACCCCCAGAGTCAGGGTCACCCTAGAGAATGCTACCATCTCCCCAGGGTCCAGATGGCCCAACTCAAAGCCACGAACTATTCCCTGGGTCTAGAAGGGCTGCTTCCCGAGCAGGCTGTTGCTCTGAAGGAAAGTGACCTGAGCAGGATAGTGGTAAGAAGGTGGTCATTTTTCTTTCATTATGCATTTCCTTTCCTGCAGACTAAGTCTGAAGTGAGGTCGGTGGCATAGAATACTCAGTCAACAAACAGAGGTGCCACCATATCACTCCTACCTCTGCGGAGGGTGGAGTTCCTGGCGACTTTGCTCCAAGCAGTAATTCTAAGCCACTTTGATAAGCCACACATGACAAGACCAATCTTTAGGGCTTCATCTGGATCTTTGCTGGCCAACTATGGGCTCTGGGAAGTCTTTTTGCCTCAAGGGAAACAGGTATTTCCTTTGGAAAAACAGCTACCCGTCAAGTGTCGTGTCAGAGACTTAAACCCCTCATCAGGAACAGCCGCCACAGCTTCCATTTTCCCATTTCCTCAAGGCAACCTAAAGTCTAAAATCAGTGGCATTGAGAGGCCAGAGGAGCAAAAGCCAACAGCAAATGAGACTAGAAAGGTCACAACCAGGATCAGGACTCTGGGGAAATCTTGTGTCCCAGTTGAAATATCTGAACCCAAGGGAGAAGCCCAGGGGGACCGTGGAGATGAGCACACTCGGGGCAGGGAAGAGTGCGCTTCCCCATCACGAGGCTGCTGGGAGAACACAGGCCTGGGTCCCCCTCGGGCGTGCGTACCACCCCATCTGGTCCCAGGCACTGAGGCATCTTACCCAGAGACCCTCCTTGCTAAGGGGCCAAGCTAATTTGCACCACAGCACCAGAGGCTGTAGGGCAACTGGGTGCCTCTGGACCAGAAATGTGATCAATTCGTTAGCTACAGACCTTTCGATGCCTGGAATTTGCAAAGTAGTCATAAGGCTGCTTGGGGTGCAGTAGACCATAGGGATTTAGCCCTTGTCCCTGAAGCCAGGCTTTGTTAGGATGGCATTACCGAAGGCCTGAACCCTTTAAGGATGGGGTAAGAAAGGAAAGGTCTAGCTCCTCTACGAATGGCGATCTGGCTCTGGTGTAATCCCTGCCTCACTCTCTGCTTTCAATACAGAAATAAGCCTGCTTGACAGAAGCTCTCCCTGGAAGAGGGCGAGATGAGAAGATATCCCAAAAGGTTTAAAAACTTGACCTTTTCTAAAAGCTAGTTCATTTTAATATTCACATTTTTACTTTAGAAAAATAAAATGACAAGTTTGTGTGTGGGGGGGCCATGGAAGTTTTATCAACTTTCCCGAGAATGGAGAATACAAGGGGGTGGGGAAGGGACTCCGCAGGAAGAGTCCAGGGAACGTGGGAATATCCGGTTCCGAGGACGGTCAACAAGCCAGTAGGAACAGTCGCCTCCGATTCCATCCACTGAAGCTATTTTTAAAGCAGAGAGAGGCCTGCTGGGCAAGGGGGCTTTAGCACCCTTCAGGGGAAGCATAATAAACGAGAGCCCAAGACCTGAGGAGACCTGGTTCTCCACCACACTCTGGACCATCTCACCAGGATACCAGGGTTGGTTTTAACCAACAGCACTAAGCATGCCCAAGACCAGTCGCGAGGCGTGTTTTAGCGACCCCTCATGTGCCGAGTCAAAACATTTGTCACGGTCCAAGAGGCCAGGCTCAAGACATCAGTGAAAGAAAATTAACATGGACAAGAGTGTGACGTGCCTGAGGAGTTCCAAGAACAGGATGTGTTTTGGGGTAACAGCCTCCTGTATTGGCCCTTCCACTTGGACAGGAGTGGCCTGTCCCTCCCCGCTGAGCTGCAGTTCTACAGAAAAACCTCCCTGAGCCCATGATGGGCCAGAATTCCAGCTTGGGCTGGGGAGGAAAAGACACCAGACACCCAACAGTGGGGTTGCCAACCGAGGCCTGTGGCCCAGAGGGCCAGGCTCCCTGCAGAGGCTGGGTCAGCAGTGGCTTCATGCCGCAGAAGCCTTGGTTCCTAAAGATACGAAAAGGAAGCGCGGTCTTCTTGCTTCCCGCCTGAGCACAGGTGTTCACAGGAGCAGATTTAATGAAGGGCCTCCAATGGCCAGCAGTACTAGGCAAGAGGGGACACAGGGCTGGTCAGGCTTTCCAACCATTCCCTACAATCGGCTCCACCAGGCCTCCGACAGCCTGCCTGCCAGCAAGCAGCCCACCCAAATGGGAGGGCAGGTGTCACCCCTGGCCAGAACAGTGCCATCTGCTTCACAATTTCAGTGCAGACTCCTGTATGAGACTGGAGGCCTGAGAGATTCAAGATGCTGGGTTAGAGGAAGTCTTTTTCCAGTCCTCTGGGGCTTGGAATTCAAGCGGAGTGTTCCCAGCGAGGTAGGTGAAAGAGGGAGTTTGCCGAAATTCAGTACTAGCCTCAAGTTTGGATGCATGGGACAAAGAACAAGGAAGTACCCTGGAGCCAAGCCCACTGTGGCGGCAGCTGCAAGGCTGGTCAGCTACAGAAGGATGGCACAGGACATATTTGGCATGGAAAAACCTAGATCCAAGAGGCAGCCTAGACTTTGCTAATCCAGAGGCTGCACAACACAACTGGTATTTGAAAAGTGCTTTTGACTCTGGTCAATGGAGAGCAGAAGCAGAGCCATCTTATTCTGCCACACTGTTCCAGCAAGTGCCCACTGTTTGCCTAGGGCAGACCTAGGAGAACGTGAGCAAAATGGTCACAGAAGATTGTACCTGGGATACTCGAGTCAGAAAAACAGGGGAGAGCAACTCACTTTCCCTTTGAATCTGGTGTCTCATGTGACGAGCTGAAGGCAGCTGGGAGACTGATCGGGTAGGTATAAATACGCTCGGGATCCAACTCTCCCCACGCTCCGCTGCCCATGAATACAGACTTCCCTGCGAGTAGAATTCTTGGGAGTCTCCCTAAGACCCAGGCTCCCAGCACAGACTGGCATCTGCCTGACCCCAGGAGTGGGTGACAATCTGTTCAGTAAAGATACCACCCAACAAAGCCCTTAAGACACAACTAGACCTAAACCCCAGATGCTGGGACACCCTTCATAGAACTGGGGCAGCCCTACCCCGGGAGTGCGTTGAGCTGGTCTGTCCAGACAGAATTCCATCGTCAGTACTTCTCACTCCATCCTCCTGGTGAGCAGGGAAACAGCCACTTCAACCTGCTTCATTTTTGGCCATTCCAGCTAGCAGCTCAGCAAGCAATGAGAAAGTGGTCACCACCACCCAGCCCTTGCTTTCTCTTGGTACATAGCCCAAAAGGAAATAGAACAGTTGGGCATAGGCAGTGCCATCTGTTCTTGTGGACCATTGACTCAGTGGAGAGTTCATTTTATTAAAAATCTTCCTTTAATGCCAGATATAGTTAATGGCTATTGGTTTTGCTGCTGGCAATTGCTGACCCCGTTCCCGTTTTTGTAGTGATTCGGGTTATAGGCATAATAGGCTCTAGGTATTTTAATGCTGTATATCGTTTTTGTTTTCATTATTGGTATTGTTCCCCCCCCCCCCAACCCCTGTTTCCTTTCAGGTGCTAAGGATCTAAGCGAAGCCAAGTTCACAGGGTAGAGATTGTGCCGAACAAGCCAGAAGACAGCAGACCTTGCTCCACAAATTAACTACACTCCAACTTCAGCTATGCTTTAACACAGAATGGGCAAGACAAAAGCCCCAAAGTAACAACCAGGCCTCAAGTTGGATGGCTGGAGGGCATCTCTCAAGTCCCACTCCTGGACATCCATGTATGGCAAAAACAAGCAACAAAGGCTGTGGATACCATACCTACAAGGGTTTGCAGTCTAGATAACTCTAGGACACTTTGGCAAGAGAAGACTGTGCCCTACAAAGCCCCACACATAAGAGTGGAAGAGAAATCCATCCCAACAGATGCATAAAACCCCTCACAGGAAGATAATAGGAGCAAGGTAACCTGATGCCTCCCCTGAAGTTCATAATCCACCAGCAACTGACTCCAAAGATACTGAAGTGGATGAATTAAAGTATTTGAAATAAAAATGAGAGAATTCCAAGAAAAAAAAAAAATTGAAGTCAGCAGAGGATGAGAAATTCAATAGGGAGATAAATATTAAGAACCAAACAGGAATCTTACATGGAAGACTATTCAAAATATTCAGTTAAAAGTCTAATAGGGTAGACTTTGCTAAAGACCATCTTGGAGTTGGAAGATTGGCCAGCCTTGAATATTCAGACTATTAAAGAAAATAAGCGACTGATCAGAATATAGGAGAAGTCTGGGACAACAGTAAAATTTAGGAATCTACGTAAGTAGGATTTATAATAATTGGAATTGACCAAATACTTGAGAAGGTAAAAGAAAGGAGCACCTATGTTGCTGGGTTTGGACTATCATGTGACCATTGTGGAATCCAGTATGGGGTTTTCTCAAAAGGACAAGGAATGGAGCCACCAGGTAGTCCAGATGTACCACCCCTTGGTATTTATCCTCAAGAATTGAGGTCATCATACCATGGCCATACATGCATCCCCATGTCTGTAGCAGCACAATGCACAATAGCCCAACTATGGAATCAGCCTAGGTGTCCAATGGATGAATGGATGGATAAGAAAAACACGGTATTCATACACAACGAACTTTGGTTTCTTTTGCTTAACATAGTCTCCAGTTCTTTTTGGCTGCCAATTTTTCTTCATGGCTAAAACTAAATTTGTGAAGTCAAGGGTCATATGTTTTCTCATGTGTGGAATCATGAGATGACAAGGAAAGATCTGGGGAGGTCTTGTGAAAAATCAAAGGGAGATCAGTAGAGGAAAGGGACCAGGGGGCAGGAAGAGGGGAAGAAAATCTGAAATACCTGTGAATGATTATTTTAATCAGATTTTCTACCTCTGTGACCAAAAGACTGGAAAAGAACAATTTGAGAGAAAGAAAGTATTCTTGGGATCATTTATCAGAGGTCTCAGTCCATAGACTGCCAACTCCATTCCTTAGGGCTGGAGGCGAGGCAGAACATCAGGGTGGAAGAGCGTGGCAGAGGAAGTGGCTCAGGACAAACAGCTCCCTCTGTTGCCTGGCCAACAAGGACACATCCCCAGGGACCCCCCCTCCAGCCATACCCTACCCGCCTACGGTTACCTCACAGTTAATCCTCATCAGGGGATTAATTCACAGACTGGGTGAAGACTCTTGCAACCCAATCACTTCACCTCGACCTTCTTGCATCGTCTCACATGATTTGGGGGGACCCTTCACATTCAAACCGTAAAGGATGTTGGCCAAATCATATTGCTGCATTGTACGCGTGTGTACGCAGGCCACAATAAATCCCACAAAAGGGAACACTTCAAATCGCTCTTCACTCCTGCTAGTCACGGGAAAATTTGTTCAGGCTTCAAAGTATTCTGAGATGGAAGCGACTTCAATAGCTCAAGTGGGAACTTCCCTGCAGCCCAGCATCCTGAAGGAGTAAGCAGGACTTTCCTTCTGGGGGCAAGTCCCTCAGGCTACAGACTGGGACCTCTGTGGTCCAACTTTACATAAAATATGTTTGCAGGCAAAGGAGCGTGTTCTTCCCTCTCAGGACAGGATTCTTAAAAATTCAAGGTTTTCTAAATCAGAAGACCTCAATGGTTTGACAGTGGGTTAAAACCAAGGAACTGCCAGCATTATGTCACATGTGGCTTTTCTATATTTGTTGGTTAGAAAAGTTGAAGATCGCTTCCCAACTTCAAGTGCATAACTTTGCATGACAAGTGTGGAGGTACAATTATTCACGCACTATGTTTAGGGGACCACCGTCATTGCGTACAGGTTGACTTGCTTCTCGTAGGATTAAGCTAAAAACTGATCTCCCTTTGATATTTGGGTTTTCGTTGGTGCATTATGGTCCCGTATCAGTGGGATTCATGGTGGTGTGTTCACACATGCACATGAATGCTTTGGTCAATGTGACGGGCTGACAGATTTGACCCCATGGAAACGTCAGAGGCCAGGTTATAGGGGCAGTGATCAAGCAGACTCCGTTTTGCTCTGAGACTCCATGTTATGTAGGAAATGCTTCTCCCATCAAGTTGCTTAGTGTGACAGGGCTGACAGTACAAAATGGCAAAATGACAATTCTCATAATGAATCGTTTTCGATTCCTATTTCTCTTAAACCATGCACCATGTCAACGGTGATAACAATGATTGCGTGGATGTTAGGTACAAACTAAAGAATGGTCACTAGGTAAGGGTCACTTTGACCCACTTCCCCCTCTAATGATTTCCCGTATGTAATTTCAAAGTCGTAGCAATTTCAAAAGTCACAACAATTATGATTGATGCAATTTTTGGTATAAGAACTCCTGCAACCATATGGTCGGGGTCGTTCTCCCAATAGCCATTTTTTCTTTTTTGACGGAGGTTGGGGGCACATTGTGAGAGTCAGCTGGCCAGCTTGATAGAGACTCAACCTCGGAGTTCAGTGGTTATTTGTCTAAGTTGCGCCCCATAATAGTTGCATTCTGCTCTTCCTATCCCACTCCCTTCCTCTGTTCCTCTGATTTTATTCTTTCTAAAACCACTTTGATATGCTCATCAGAAAGCTGCACATTCTTAACTGATGAGTTTGGTTCATTTTTGTTTAAATTGCTGTCCTGTGAACCTTGGAAATGTTCTATATTTAATTTCTCATGTTGGATCAGCAGTTTATCATTTTATCAGGATTTTTAGTCAGATAAAGCCGTGCACTGGAAGGATTGGGAGAGTTCAGAAATTCCTAATCCCAATTACTGATAGGTTTGGGCAAAAATCCTCAAAAAATATTAAAGAGAAGTTCATGGAGGAAGATATTTCTCTGGTCTCCCCTCCAATCCTGTGATTAATGGTCAGAGTTTTAGTATTATACATACACATTAAAATAAAGCTCAGCTTGTTTAATGTGCGTAGTTCTTGCAGAAGGTCTTGGAATTATGGTGCCATCAACTAAACTTGGCAGGGAAGTTATCATGGTGCTAGATTCAGGTCTCAAAACAGCCCTCAGAAAAGCCAGGACTTTGAGAGTGAGTCACACTGAAAACAGACTGTCAGAAGAGTCCTGTATAGCTACTTAACCAATTGGGGTTCTAGAACATTCTGTGGAGGCCATGGATTCAGGAAGGCAAACAGGTTATTGGGTAAACTGGTCAATACAACCAGACCAGGAGGAGAGTTCTGAACCACCAGCCCTTCTGCTTGGCAAGCTAAATATCTGAGGGTGATCAATGCCCAAAGCCCCAGAGCAAAAGCCGTCAGCTGACATTAGTACTGATCAGTTTATCTGTGGGCCTGACCCCTTGAGCTCATCTTTGAGGACCCTGGGAATGCTCGGCTCGATGGGACCCGTTTCTGTTCTTCGGGGTCTGAGGCTTGGTTTCCTGTCATGGCATCTCAGGTAGAAGCTAATGCTCTGCCCTCCCAGCCTCTGGTCCCTCTGCTCGGATGCCAGTTGCAGGTCCTCACCAGTGCTCCTGAGAGGACACAGTTGCCTTGTCCCAAGAGATCCACGAGTTAGAAGGGGAAGATGGGGGAATTCACAGAAAGGAAGCTGGGCGATTCTCAGTCTAGTTCTTTGGGAAGGAATTCTTCACCCTGGGCTGATGAGTAGGCCTTGGACAGCCTTAAGCTCTTCATTGGCTCTGGTGGCTTCCCAGACACTCCCCCGCAGAGACAGGAGAATCAAAGCCGAAAAGTCAAAAAAAGTAGCATGAACAGCTTCTCCAGGTTAAAACCTAGAACATGAAATACGTGGTTCCCTTCGACTGAAAGGAAATTTCACTGTCAAGTTCTTCTCAGCCCAAGGCTTTATTATGTGAGTCCCCTCTGAGGACAAAAAAGAAGCCACCCCTGTGGGTAAGGGTGGGGGCTGAGCTTGTCTTGCCATAAGTGGGTACCGCTATGGGCCACAGATGACCTTCCTTGTCCTTTGGAAGCTCCTGCTTCAAACACAGGAAAAGCCACAGGCTTCATGGGACACTGGAGGTTCCGACTGACCAGAAATAAAGTGGAAGTCGATTCTCTCCATGGGGCCAGGAAATGGTCTTCAGCCACTGGCGATGCTTCAGGCCGTCTGCCCTTTCACTTAGGACTTTCGTGTGGGGAGATGACCAAGGGCCATTGGCTTTCCGTCTGCTTGTCTGGAAGAATACTCTTTCGGTCATTTGGTAGCAGAAAACCTGGGCCCCCGAGAAGCTGGTATCGCTAAGGATGGGCATCAAGGACGGTGGAGGAGGGACCTGCAAGCCAGAGCCACCGGCTCCACTGCAGTCAAGCCCTGGGGACTGAGCTCTGTCCCACGCTGCCCTTTGAAGGGCAGACGTTCTCTCAACGTCACAAAGCTGAAAATGATTCGTAGAACCAGCAGACCCAGAAGCACGCACCCTGACAACACGGCCAGCAGGCCCTTGTCCATCCCTGGAGAGTCACAGAAGGGCCTCCTTCATGGCTGGTGTTCACGTGCACCGATCCAGAGGGAGGTTTCAGGAACAGGGCGGGAAGAGGGAGGTACCAGCACGGCATGCCACCAGGCATCCCCAGCCTGCAAGCGGCACTCGGGCGCACCGTGTTCACAGACCACACTTGAAATTGGACCCTCGTCTGTGTCATTCTTGTGTTCTGAATACACCGACCACGTAGAGGGAACAGTGACAGTTTTGTGACCACCGAGAAGTGGTTGGGATACATCTGCCGAACCTGCCTCGGCCACCAGCTCTCAGATGGTGACCTAGGAGTGACAGCAGACCCAGTGGCCACAGTTGGCTTGCCAGGCACCATGCACAATTCACTGTAGCCTCTTAGATGCCTGCATCTCACAGGGCAGCTTGGGGGGCCCAAGCAGAAGGCACCCGGCTCTCATGCCCCACTGCAGGCTTCGTTCTGAGCAGCTCACTGAAGGCCCACGCCTTTCCCATGAGATTTCTGGGAAAGGAAAGTGTGGGCCCTTGTAGCTAGTGAAGGTCACAGGCTGGGCTAAGTTGTACCTCACCTTCCTGCTGCTGGGGCATGGGATCAGCCCAACCCTTCCTTGCAAGCAACCCGCTTGGGAAATAAACGCATTTAGATTGACTTTGAGAAGAAACCACCTCAAGATGGAAGCCTGTTAAGAATGGTCACAACTACTTTCATGAGAGTATTTGAGAGACAGAAGGAAAGCACCACAGGGAAGTCCCCAAGAATCCCAAATTTCAACCAACAGCTGCTCAGCAGCAGGGGGTATTTGTAGGCGATCAAGGACCCCAGTGACAGAGACCCATGAAAGATGACAGGTCTGTCCAGGAGAGGGCACAAAGCAATGGCAGCTTAAAACCTGGGGGGAAAATGCCAACTCTACCCGGCCCTCAATCTGCTTGAAGGCGTGGGCACAATCCCTTCTCAGAAGGCAGGCGACGATAGCAGAAGCCAAAGCACCCAGGGAAATACTGGGCCATTCAACATCCTTCCTGGAGGACCTGCCTCCCAAGGCGCTCAGGAGGCCGAGAGAAGATGATCAAGGTGGAGGTGCAGAGAGCAGATCCGTTCCTGGTCCCATCACTGATATGCAACCGAGGGAGGAAAAAACCTCAACTGCCTCTTTCCCAAGAGGTCCTTCTGTCCCCTTAAAGTTGAGAATGAGGGACACGGGTTGTGACTTATTCCTCCAATCTTGTGACACCCAACATCCTCATAGGAAGAGAAGGGCGAGTTAGCAGTGTATCCGTAACAAAAATGGAGCTGCAAAATGTGTCCCCTGACCAAGATGAGAACAGACTCCACCATCTTAGCCCAAGAGAAAGCACGGAGGCCAGCTCGCCCTCCTTGGGAGTCCAAGGTTCCAGGAGAGCCACATGGTGGTCTGACGTCTTTCTCAGCTTCCTTTTCACAGAAGTCCATCCACGATCAATAACCGATGGCACCACCCACCCCACACTTGACCTTGCCGATGGACTTGTACAGGACCAAGGACCCGGGTGTGGGCTCCTCCCGCGAAGAGGTATTTGACTCATCGTCCGATGTACCCGAAATTTGGCTTTGCAGGGACCTGCAAGAGCGGACGGGAGAACACAAACTTGCTGCTCTGCACAGGGAGACAGCACGGGGAGGGGCCGTTAACACTGCCCCCAAGGCTCATCCTGCCTTGAATAAGGAGGAAGAGGAACCTGGGCCCTGTCACTAGGCTATGTCCTGCCTGGTGAAGCCCAGGGGGCTTGGGTTTTAAAGATGGCGGCCCTTCTTTGCCATGAACGTAACCAGAGCCAAGGTAGACACGCTCAGCGATTACCATTTATACCTCCTAGGTGGATACCTTGTGAAGCAAGTTTTAGAATTTAGGCAATGTCAGTTCTACAGCATTTTACCTTCTCGGGGGACAGGGGCAGTTATTTTACCACACGCTGGTTTTCTTGGCCACAAGAGCATCTTTAACTTGGGATTCACAAGAGCACTCAGTAACTTCTAGGAAACCCAAGACGACCAGATCCTGCCCCGTGGCTTTGACAAACCCCAGCATATTTCTCTCCTGCAGTTATTTTTTGTGAATCAAGGGATCTCCATTTGAAGACTGGATTTCTGGCAGTGTCCTCCCCTTGGATGTGAAGGTTAGAGCATCTGCAGTTCTAAGTTCCTTGGGGACTCTGGTTAGAGGACCGCCTTTGGTTTGCCTGAACTCCCCTGATGAAGCCATGCATGGGCACATAGGCCACCTCCACCCTCAGCGAGGGACATCTCCATCAAGCCAAGGCGCTCTCGGGGGATGGGCCGATTCCAACTCGAGTTCTAGATACGTTTGAGTTGGTAAGAGCCAGAATTCATCATCCAAGTCTGATGTCCTTGAAAGTGGAACCAAATGATGGTGCCCAAGTACAGCACGGCACCCTCTGAGAATCTTAGTTGACAGACACCAAAATAAATGATTGGGGACAAGGCGCGGTGACTCTTCTAGTCTAAGTGACAGAGCTGCGGACTTGCGGAGCTGCAGAAGGGCCCGACAGCTCGGGTTGCAACGCATAACCCGCATCCTGGCGACTGTTGTGGTCTCGGTTTTCCACACATCGTCGCATGCTACTTCCGTCTGGTTTTGACCTTGTCCTTACAGAATCATTGTTCAGGGCTGAAGGATAATGGATCGTGGAAGGCTTCCAATGAGACTCAGGCGACACCCAGCTCCCCTCGCGTCTGCTCCTTCACCAGCACCGAGCCCAGCCCAGCTGAATTGCTCGGGTCTCACATTCCATCATGTTGAGCTGCGCTAGCGCCACAGCTTACACCAGCAACAAGGTCAAGAGCGGGTCCACCGTTGCCCGGGAAGCACCATCAGGACATTCACCCCCAAAGGCCGAGGGGTCATTGGGAAGGTCTATTCTAAACCACATTGGGGTCGTTTTGATGACACCACGTTAAACCACCCAGAATCCAAGACTAATTTCCAATTACTTTGGTTTTCACTGCTGCCGAGACAGGCAAGGATAGCCATCTAGAACAGTGGAAGCCATTTCCGGTACAGCTCCCTCTCCTCCCCTGTGGTTTCTATTCACTAAGGCATCATCCCAGTCAACAGGAGAGAACAGGCCTTGGCAGCACCCGTCTCGGGGTTTCCTCTTTCTAGGTGTGCAATATGACATCTTTCCAGGTCCTAAGGCCTGGGTTTCCCTGACATGGAACTTGGAATTCTTCCATGCCAGCCATGAGGAAATGGGAGGCATCCCAAAAGATCTATAGTAGATTCCCAATATGTTTATTGGGTCATGGAAGAAAATTCTCTTCTGAAAATCCTACTGGATTTACAATGAGAAGGTGAATGGATTCGGGTATGGCCCTACAGTGGCATTAAATGGAACAAACCTAGTTTTTAAGAATTCAAGCTGAGTTGATGTTACCTGCCTGAGTTGATCATTTCCTCTCTTGGAACTAGCACAAACTGGCATGGAGACCAGATTAATTTGGTCCAATTCTGAGCCATGTGGCCTGGTCACATCCCTGTCCCAACTGGATAAGATTTTGCTCACATCCAGTAAGCACAGTGTGCAATATTTAGACATTCATGAAAGAAAAATCTAAGGATAGTGATAGAACAAACTGACTTGCAGAATGGAATTTCCACACCAACCTTGGTCAAAAGTTTTTGGTTAGGAATGAACACCCTCATCTTGTTCCCAATTTCAGAGAAATACTTTGCATTTCCTTCCATTCAGTACAGCATTGGCTGCATTTTATATATCCTACATTGGCTTATTATCCTTTTAAACCCGTTTTTTTAGGGTTTACCATGAAGGTACCCTGAGTTTTCAAGGGAGCCAATTTTCTGTATCTGTTGAGATGATTGTCTGGTGTTTATCCTTGATCACATGAAACGCATTACATTTATCAATTCGCACATGTCAAAAAACCTTGCATCCTTAGAACGGTACCAACTTGATCTTGGTGTATGATCTTTGATCACTGCATTTTATTTCAAGTATTTTATTGAGGATTTTTGCATTTATGTTCATCAAGGATAACCACCTCTAGTTTGTTGTGTTCTCAGGTTTTGGTAGTTGGACAATACATCAATTCTGTTCAAGCTCATGAAACCAGTAAGTTCTTTAAAAGCCTGGCAAAATTCAGCAGTGAATTCACCCAGTCCTAGTTGTTTCTTTGGAGACTTACTGCTTCCATGTCATTGCTAGTTATTGATTTGTCAGCATTTCAATATCCTTTTAGTTCAATTTTGGTAAACCCTACAGGTCTAGAGATTCGTCTACATCTAGATTTTCCAGTTCACGGGTATCATTTCTCAAAATGTTCTCTGAAAGTCCTTTGGATTTGGACGTCCTCTAATGACCTCCCTGCTCCTTATCTCCTGGTTTGTGTCTTCCTTCTTTTGGATAAGAAGAAGTTTTGTCCATTTTGTGCATCTTTTCCAAGAACCAACTCTTTCCTTGATCCTTTGCCTTATATTTTTAGCTTCTTTCTGTTCTGATCTTTATTATTTCTGGCTGCCTACTAATTTGTGCTTTAGTTTATTCTTGATTTTCTAAGACCTTAAGATGCATTGTTAGGCTATTTTATAACTGTTCTGTAGGCATTCAGCTATAAAAGTCTTAGAACTTTTTAACTATGTCCCTTGGGATCTGGTTGGTTGTTTCCATTTTCATTCGATTCTAGGAATTTGACTCCCCACTTCAATGACCTACTGCTTGTTCAAAGCATATTGTGTCATCTGTTTGCATACGATTTCTACAGCTTCTTTTGCTGTTGATTTCCATTATTCTTATGGTTTGATAAAATGCAAATAGTATTCAAGTTTTTATATTGCCAAGACTTGCTTTATGTCCTATAATCTGTTGAAAATTCTGCCACATTAAAATAATTTTGTAGCCTTTTCATGAATTATTCTGTAGTGTCTGTTAAGTTACAGTATAGATCAAATGGAATTAGCCGATTGACCTAAAATAACTCCTGGATATCTGAAGCGATCAGATCAGAGTCAGCAGAGAGAAGATACCTGCACACACCTTTATTGCAGCATCAGTCACAGAGCGAAGTTATGGAATCAGCATAGATACCTGTGACTGAATGAAAACGTGGTATGTGTATACAATGGAGTATTATTTAACTACAAAGAATGAAATCACATCCTCTGTAGAAAAACATGAAACTGGAGAACTTCGTGTTAAGCAAAATAAGCTAAACTCAGACAAGTGCTCCATGTTCTCATGTGGAGTCTCCAAAAAGAGGACATGAGAGTACCAGGGGAATTTAGGGAAGGTGAAGGGGTCCAGGGAGGAATTGGTAAGGGTTGTAGGGTGGTTGGCTATAACTGAAGTATAGAAACATGTACCAAGATGTCAACGGATTTCACCTACTTGCACTATCCATTAGGCACCAATTTAAAAAGATTTAAAAATTGACCGTTTACTCTGCATGTGGTCCAAGAATCTGGCCACTTCTCATTTCAGTTGACCCAGGATTTCAGTAAAAACTGACAGGCGGAGGAGCAGGCCTCTGCTGAGGTCAGGGCTCCCCTGGAGGTCCACCTTGGGGCCTGTGTGTCCAATGGCCAACACTCCTATTGGACTATAATCGATTGTAGGCGATTGACCTTAATCCAGAGACAGGATGGTCTGGTATCCAGGTTCAAAGTTTAGGCAAAGCCACAGATGGTCCAGCGAACTTGGAAAAGAGGGTGGGAAGAATGAGTGGCGTTTTGAATGGAAAGATGGATTGACCCTGCTCGAAGGAAGCTGCTCACACCGGAATGACTGCTGTATTTGAGTGGACAAGTTTGGTTGGGACTCATGTGTACCCCAAGGGAAAAGGGAACATTAGGGGTTGGGGCCATCGTGATCCCCCCAGCACGGCTGGCAGGAGAAATCCATGGACCGAGTTTGGGAAAGTATGGGTCTTTAGTTTCACGGGTGGGCTGTGGAGACCTTGGCATAAGTGGATTCAGAGAATTGCTCTGTGTACCTAGAACTTCCAGATCCGGTGCGGTATTTGGTCTCGTTCTTTTGTCTCATCTAATTTTAGGTATTTGGGTTAGGAATGAGGAGCCGGGACATAGGTTCCTTTGCTAAGATTTGTTCAACTTGGATCTCTGCTGGTCAAACTTCTAGCCCACCCAGGAAGGTGCAGGAAGAGGGACCATTTTGCCATGGTTACGTCATGACGTTCTGAGCTGGCCTCTTCTCCAGGTCCCCAATTCCACTGTCAGGAGACCAGCAGCCAGATTCCCTTGCTTTCACTGGAAATGCTGGATTCTATATTGGGAATTAAATGGGAATTGCAAGGTTTAGAAGGGTAAAGGTCTCCTTCTGCTGAAGGATCAGTCCATTTTGGGAACCTGTGACTTTCTGCTGTTACAATGCCCATAACAGGCAACCCACCCCCCCCCAGAACAGTGTATTCATAATGAACTTAGAACTCCAAGTTCTAAACATTACCACTACTAAACGGAACCAGAACATCTTAGAGAGATGTGAACTACAAGAACAAGCTTGAAGTCCAGTGATGTAAGTTTTAGAGGACAGAGTGGCCAGCTTGAAACCGTTCCTCCTGGGGCTGGGGAGGTAGCTCAGGGAGAGCACTTGCTTAGCATGCCAAGGCCCCGGGTCCCATTCCCAGAGGACACAGGGTTCCTCCCTGGCTGATATGGCATGATTTTAGAAGAATACTGATATCCTGTAACTATTGCTTTGAGAGCACACACACTCTTGGGCTGGAACACTCCAAGGTGTTGTGCAAGCGCAAATGAAAACAAGGATAACTAGTATGTTAAATATTTTCACAACTACTTTGGACTAAGAAATTCAACTTCTTGGAGAAAAAAACCAGTATTTCAGTTTGTCACTTCTGTCCTGCGAGGCACATTGGGTCCCACGTCTTAGAAGGGAGAAGGTAGTGACCACCCACTTGTAACCAGATGCTGAAGTGGCTCCAGTATCTCCTTGTGAGCCTCATACTTAAAACCAGAAGGCAACCAGGCCTGGTGGCACACGCCTGCAATCCTAGCCACACAGGAGGATCCCAAGTTCAAGGCCAGCTGTGGCAGTTTAGCGAGTCACTAAGCAACTTCGCTAGACCTCAAAAATTATAAGGGCTGGGGATGTAGTTCAGTGGTCAAGTGCCTCTGGGTTCAATCCCCTGTACCCGCCCCCACCCCAAAAAAATAAAGCCACAAACCCTGAAGGTAGTTTTCAGCCCATGTTACCGCATCTTGATACAAACAACCGTCCTTGGCACAGGACTGAGCACCAACCAAGGCGGTGGTCTGTCGAGGAGCAGAGCCGGTCCAGCACCAGAACAGGACAATTCCTGCGGCTGGTGAACAGGCCCAGCCCAGACCGTCATGAGCTGCTGCTCTCAGCAGAGCTGAGCGCCCAGCTAGGCATGGAGGCTGGAGGAGAGCAGGTCAAAGCCAGCTTTTCCTGCTGGATGGCTGGCTCTTCCAAGTGCACATTCATGTCTTGGATTTTTAGAAAAAGAGATGACTTCAAGGTCACAGCTTACTATGAAAGAATTTCCTTGCCATTAGCCTCAACTTTGAGAATAGAGGCTGCAAGTTGGGGGAGGGGGAGACTCCACACGGAACCCCCATTTTAAGCAATGCCAGAAGATTTGGAGAACACCAGGCAGCTTGTCAAGACCATCTGCCTTCACGAGAACTAGTGAAGGGGACCGGTGTGAAGACAGACTCCAGTCCAAGGAGAAGAGGCGAGGAGAGCACAAGACATCGGAAGGAGACCCAGCTCCCCGCTGCCCTCAGCCCTGCTGAGGTGCTGGGGTCAGCTTTGATTGACAGCACTTTGCATGCACAAATGCCCCAAACCCTGGTGCCAGCAAATCACTCAGCACATGCCGAGTCTAAAGAACAGTCCCGTTGAGACCCAGGAGACCAGATCCAGACGTCATTAGAATCGACACTTCCGAGTCTAGGAAGTGACCTTTTGCTGGCAGCTTCTATGGTTTTATCATGAGTAGGGTTTTCCCCAACTGATAAAGACTTAATAAACTTCACATTGGCAGAGTTCAGAAATTTACCATCCTGACAACTTATGGGTTTGGGCAAATCAAAGGGGAAAAAGTCAAAAAAAGGTGGGCATTATATTCTTATGTCCCTGGGACAGGACATGTGGGGTAGGGGTGATCTGCTCTTCTGTAGCAGATGCTACAGGCCTGAAGATAGCCTACACTGGTCTCCTTGGCCAGAATTCCAGCTCAGGCTGTTGAGAGGAACACAGCAGTTGCCACCTGAGGCCTGTGGCCCAGAGGGTCAGCCTCCCCGCAGACAGAGGCTGGGGCGGCTGGGGCGGTTGGGGCTTCATGCTGCAGAAGCCTAGATTCCTGAAGGTACAAAGGAAGTGCAGTCTTCTCGCTTCCTGCCTGCAAATGTCTACCCCTGCTCCCAGAGCATGGCGTGTGCCCCCGAGGTGTCACAGGAGCAGAGGCTTGGCCCACGCTCCAATGGCCAAGGTGTATCACATCCCCGCAGTTGGCTCCAGCAGGCACGGATGGCTGAGCCCTGGGGTCCTACCTACACCCTGCTGGCCTCCCTCCTGCAAGCAGCCCATGCGCCATGGGGTGGGGGTCAAGGACGGCACCCCTGACCCCGGCAGGTCCGTCCACTTTGTAGGTTGGAGGACAGACTTAAAAATCCAACACTTGAAAATTTTCTTTAGTTAAATCGGATGGAATGCTTCTATGTTCAGACTAAGTATTTGAAATCAGAAGGGGCTGTTCCCTTCCCCTTCCCGGAACATAGGATTTGGAATATATGAAGTCTTCAAAGTTTGAGACCTCTTGTTTGACGGTGAGTTAAAACCCCAGGGCACTCTGCCAGTATCGTATCCACTGGTAACCATTTCCTGTATGTTTCCTGGTCTTGAGTACATTGTACATCAATTTTTAAAGCATATAAGTGAAGTTTTTCGTCTGAAGTATTTTGGGTGAATGCAGATTCAATTGCATGCAGGTCGTTTTCTTTTGAGTTTTTTTTTTTTTAATATTTAGATGTTGATAGACCTTTATTTTATTTATATGTGGTGCTGAGGATCGAACCTAGTGCCTCACACATACTGGCAAGCGCTCTACCACTGAGCCACAACCCCAGCCCCACCTTTGATTTTGAAAACTATGAGGCCATGATTGACATCTAAAGGCTACACATTTGTAATGTATCAGTTGATGGGCTTGATTTTTTAATGTTGTGCACTTAAATTGATAGTCCTGCCAGTATTAGAAGTTATCTGTGGGTCACCTCTATGTTGTACCAGCAGTTTCTACCATAGTTTCATTATGGGCTAACTATGTGCTGGAAAGAGTTCAGAAATTTGTAACCATCCTGATGTGCAGATTCTGTCAATAATCTTCAATAAATGTTAAAGTGGGAGGAAGTTCACGGAAGAGGATATTTCCATGATCAATGCCCTCTTCAACCCTGCCGACATTAGGTCGGGTTTCTAGTACTATGGATCCACATTAAGAAAGTTTGGCTTGCTTGTGCTTTTATTCTTGCAAAAGGTTGTGGCATTATGGTGTCAATCACCGTCAACAAAGTTTTGAAGGGCAGTAACTGGTGGTATTAGATTCAATAGGTCACAAGATGACTTCAGAACAGGACTTTGAGAGGCTGCAAGTCACCCGGAGACTAGACTGATCAGAAGAAGTCCCCTTACATCCTAACCAACTTAGGTTCTAGAAAGTTCCATGGAAGTTATGGACTTGGGAGATGAAACAGGTTTTGGGTACCTGGTCGATACAACCAGACCAGGTTCAGTTCTGAAGTGCCAGCCCCACTTACTGGGCAAGCTTGGTTATGCTGAGGGTTGTCCAGTGCTCCAAGCCCCAGAGTGAGAGTGGACATGGTCAATATTGACACCAAGTGAAAGTGACCACAAGTCTAACCCCTTGAGCTCATCCTTCAGGCTTATTCTGAGATTGTAGATTTGGTGCCCCTGGACTTTCAAGTTATGAAACGTTCTTTGAAGAGAAGCTACTCAGTCCCACTTGGAAAATGAAGCAGAGTTCACATGTAAGTTTCCTTTTGTACCCATTCCAATCTTAGGATCATCCCATGTACTTGGTAGGTTGGTCTTTGAGACCCAGGTTTTTATTTTAATAATGGATTTCACAAGCACGTGAACAAGACCAGCCAGGTTTTGTCTGTATCCCTGGAGACGGTCTCCTTTATGGCGCTGATGTTCACATGCCCTCGTCCAGATGCAGGTTTTAAGAACAGGAGGCAGGGAAGAGGGACGTTCTACTGCACCATGCCACCCGTTGTCCCGAGCCAGCATGGGACACTCAGGATCACCCCGGGTTCAGAGACTCAGCCTCAAGTCATTGTTAGAGAGACATTCCATGGACGTTATGGAGAAGCAGAGTCAAGGTCAGTGAGATATGTCCACAAGACAAGGGCAGAAGCCTCAGTCAGAAAATGATCAACTCAGGTGCAGACAGAACTGGAGAAGGTTGTGGTCCCTTCAGATCCAGACCTTCAGTCAATAACTCCAGTGTCATGAAATGCCCGTCAGACCCTCTGAGCACATTTTCAGGGTGGATATGTGCTGTCCTCCAGGTGGTCACTACCTCACTGGTCACATAGGACGACAGCACGTTACAGAATGAGAAGAACCTTTCCCGTGGAGATAGGCACTCACTCTTACTCAGCGAGTATAATTGGCCTTTCCTGGCATGCGCCTCTTGACACGAGGAACACCCCATTGCCTTTACGGGGTTCTGTTCAGTAACCAACCGCATCCTAATCAGGAAGAGCAATGGCTTCCCAAGGGTATCAGTCTTGCAGAAGTTTCTGCATTAGCCCATCAGGAAAATTTGCAAGACCATGGGAAAAGCTGGCACTGATGCCATCTTAGGTCGTCACTTCCAGGAATGTGCTGGAGAATCTTGGCGGTGGCCAAGGTGAAGACCACACGTGAAGTCAGACACCGTCTCCCACCCACATCTGTGTCCCAGACGTTTTTAATATAAGGGAAACTAACAAAGTGTTGGAAACATTTCCTCCAAGAACCAGTTGTGCTATGTCTACCAAGCCCGTCTCATCCTGACTTGATATGGTGACCAAGGAGTGACAAACTAGATCCACTGGCCATTTGGCTTTCCAGGTACTATGCGTAATCAGCCACAGCCTCAAGTTCCTCATAGGACAGCTTGGGGGACAGGGGTAGTAGGTATAGCCCTTGTCCTGACCAGTCTTCATTCTGGGAATTGACATTGAAGGCTTGGACCTTTACCACAATGACATTTCTGAAAAGGGAATATTCTGGCCCTTCCTGCAGGGAGTGAAGGTCAGACTCACTGGAAGAGGCGGAAGCCCAGCTTCACCCACCTGGTGCACATGGTGTAAGTCAGCCCACCCGGATCTTGATCGTCAGGGGCCCACACATTCCCTGGAAGTCAGAAGGCAGAGGTGAAGGTAGGAGAATCACCCCAGAAGAGCTGAGTGAATCCAGTCCTTTCTTCTAGGTGACCAACTTAAAACATGCTCATGTTTCTTTTGACTTCAGAAAACTAGAAATGACCAAGATGAAAGCTTTTTGGCAGAAAGCATTTTCCTGCTGTCAGTCTCTACTTTGAGAATGGATATCACAAGAGGAAAGGAGTGGAGCGTGGGGAAAGCCCAGGGCAGAATCTTCAGGAAGTCCTAACTGGAATCTGTTAGTGGAGACTCAGGAGAACCGGCATCTGGTCAACCAGACTCCAAGAGCCACAGTGACAGGGATCAAATATTCTGGAAGATGGCAAAGCTCCTGTCCAAAGAGGAGGCCCAATGCAGTGGCACCCAGAACCTTGGAAGAAGGCACACCTTCCTCCATTGCTCTTGGAATCTCCCCTACAGACACTGAAGGGCCTGATGTCATCAACTAAAGCTGAACATCAAAGCCCAGAAATCAGATGCCCCGGAGGACATCTGATTTGAAGATGTTCCTTCAAATCCGAAGAAGGACCCTGTCATAGTCAAAGAATATACAATGATGTGCCTCAAAATGACAGGATGGGGGATTCTTTACTCAAAGTCAACGACAGCCTGAGGCACCCGAGAAAATATTTGGTCATAAAGCTGTGGGACATGGTGCTTTCTATGTATTTCCAAGCAAGGGGATTAAAACAGCTCTAGACCATGCCACACTCAAGTTGTTTTTGCATTTTTTGGGGTAAACAGTTTAATACAAGGCTCTTTCCTTGGCATTTTTTTCTGTACTGGGGGGATGAACCCAGGGGTGCTGAACCTGAGCCACATCCCCAGCACCTTTTATTATTTTGAGGTTGGGTCTGGCGATGTTGCTTAGGGCTCAATTACAGAGGCTGGCCTTGAACTTGTGATCCTCCGGAGCCATTGGAATCAGGTGTGCGCCACCAGAACTGGCAGAACATCAGGGAAGTTGAGGCAAACCAAGGACAGACAGCTCGTAGACCGAGCATGGGTCGCATCTGACACTGGTGACCCAGAGGCCCCCTATCTGAGTAGGGGGGAGCTTCATCCAGGATGGTACCGACTCCAGAACCCTGCCCTATGTGATCAGGATGTGCCCAGCGGGTCCACGCTCAGGTGGATTCCAGAGAACGTGCCCTGAAATCATAGTGCCCAAAGAATACCCCAGAAAACATGTCCTGGCCTCATGACGTCCGCATTCACGGCCCCATTGCCCGATTTCTTCTGACCTGAAGAAGGTTCAGGAATTCTTGAAGCTGCTTTTCCTCCCTCCGCAGCCCAATCAGGTTCAGCTTTCGGTAGTGGCCGCCCAGGCAGACACCAGCTGCCTTCCAAGCCTCACCTTCTGCTCAGGCAGCCAGCAGCTCCTCAGCCTCCCCACCCAGGACATGCCTGCCCTTTTTCCTCACAAGAAAAAGCAAGGAGTCAATGAGTTAGACTCGATTACTTACAGTTCACAGAACTGGACTCGAGAGGCAGTCATCTTGATCCCTACTAATTTGGTGCAGCTCCCATTAGCCTGGAAGAGATCAGTGGTGTCCCAGGCTTCCCTGTGGAGTCGGAAGGTTAGAGAAAGTGGGAGAAGTCAGGAGAGTGGACAGTAAGAAACAGCTCCTCCGTGTCTGGACCTACAGGTTAGACACCGTTCCCTCCGCCCGAAATGAGCTCTTCACTGTCAAAGTCCTTCTCGACGCACGTTTTGTCTCAGACCATCTTGCCAGAGACAGCAAGAGGCCAGATGGTTGCAGGTAGTAGCTGAAGTTTGTCTTGCAATGACTCAAACCCATCACTGCACAAGTGTCATTGTGTGAAATTTAAGGTCTCCACCCACATGGTATAGAAAGCCGTAGGCCGCTCGTGACTACATCTGATGATGTATGGGAGATAAAAAGTGGGGTTCTCCCTGTGGGGCACGAACCCCTTCTTCTGGCACTGGAGACATTCCCAGGCTTCTCCCCGCCTGAGGGTTTCCATGTGAAGGATGATTCCAATGTTCCCATGGACTTTCTATTCAATGCTTGTCTGGAATGTGTGTCCTGTTTTGGGGTTGCACAGGGCCAGAACCCATAAGCAGCTGACACCTTCCAATGTAAGCACCAAGGACAGTAGTGCAGAGGCCATTGAGCCCAGTGAGGACATCCACTCCAAGCACACAGCAGAAAGCCAAGAGCTATGCTCAGTTCTATCCCACGTCCCCCACCCCCACATACCAAGCAGCCACTCTTAATATTCAGCCCAACTGATCAGGGACCCAGAAACCAGGAGACCAGACCAGAGAAAAACCAAGTTCAACTGTGCAGAAAGCAGACATTTGTCTATCATGTACTCCTAGATTCAGACAAAAGTCTAGTTTCTGGCCCTGAAGTTGGAATGAGCTAAAATGAGGTTTTTAAAACCAGAAGGTGGGACCATGTGGGTCAGGAGAGCAGTGTAGTTGTATCACCCTTGGTGTGGAGTCTGAGGTGGGGGAGAGATGCCCAGACATCACAGATCTGGCTTTATACTCAAGGAGAGCCAGGGTAGACTTGGGAATGTCAGATAGTTGAGGCTGACGAGATGTGCCCAGAGACAACCTCGAATTGGCAAAAACACAAAGGCAGGTTTTTATAGTGATCTCACAAGGTACAAGGTAGGATCAAAGGACCAGTCCCTTTTCCTGACCTGCAGCCTCAATAACCATCGGAGAGTTAGGCTGGAACCTGTAACTGGGTCCCTCAGTGACCACTTCTTTGGGCTGGCTGGGGTCTTGGCCTCATTCTGGTGTGATTGGCACACCTGATCACACAGGGCAGCAATATAGCCCCAAATGACAAATTCCACCATGCAGAGTGCCATGTAGGCAGGCATAACTGTTATGCCAGCAGTTGGCTGGCTACGTCCCCTGTTCGTCTGTAGAGGTGGTAGGCAGAATAATTTCACTAAATGCCCTCATCTGTCACGATCCCCAGGAATACATGGAACAGCTGCCACATTGAGCAGCAGCTCACTCTTCATTGAGATCACAAAGGACAATACAACCAGATTCCTTCTCCCCGCTGGGCATCGGTACCCCAGATTCCTGGGACGTGATGTACTGCGATTCAGTAGGGATCCGGTAGAAAACTTGCTTAGACCGAGCTTTTACTCCTTGTTAGGAATGACATTACTTAAGCAATCGCATTAAGTCTGACTTGCAATTTGGTACCATGTTTTAAAAAGGTAAATTCAAAGCTTGAAGCAGTAAACTCACTTCCAAACTTACAAATATTCCCCACTAAATGTAATCAGCATATTTTAGAAAGGCTAAGAATCTGCATAAGAAAAATAGGAGTACAATTGATGTGCCCCACAGCAATGAGATGCAAGAGGACTTTTAGGTTCTATTAGGTAGATGCCAGTTTTAAGAGGGCCCCAATTTATGCAGAGTTTAGACAATCACAGGAAAGGCATGACGTTGAGTGAACAAGCTCGATGTCTTAATGCTTTTTGTAGATGGGGAAGAAACACTTGGTAATTTCTCATTGATCAGTATAGATGGAGAAATTCAATCTACTGGAGTAACGACCTAGAAGTCTTCTAATGCTGTCCTTCAGTAGAACAAAAATCCTTTAAGGATCAAACATTTTTCCACACGTTAATTTAAAAGCAGGAAGTTGAAACTTTATAAAGGACAGAGGTTCAGATGAACCCAGTAGCAATCTCAGCCTCCCCAGGGGGAGTACACCTTAGGTAGTACCACATGCAGAATGCCCGTTACCTTAAGATTTTTGCCCAAGTGCTAAGCTGGCCCCTAAGGTATCAGTGAAGGGCCTAGATGTTAGTCTAGCAGATTGTTCTACATTCCGAATTACCTGCCATGAAAACTTGGGAAACATGGCTAGGGCTGGTGTAGACCTTCTCTAAGGTCTCATCTTCAAGGAGTGCTTGTAGGTGACCAAGGGGGAGGACTTGAAGTCGGACACTGTCTCCCTGTCAGTACTATCACCAGATGAGCATCTTGAAATGTAGATGAGCTCAGTAACAACTGAGATTTGACAGTCTCCATTGGGCAGCTGGGATTAAGTTTTGATCAGCTGGCTGACTGAGCTGGTGACCAAGTGACAAGAGCAGACCCCTGACCCGTTGGCCATGATCTGCACTGCCTCCAAGCCTCAACTGGCTTCTGGGATCAGAAGCCTATGGGGACCCAACTTTGAAGACAGACCATCCCCTGGGGTGAAACTACAGTAAGACCAGCACTTTTTCTACAACTGTGAAACTGATATAGAGTCGGGGCTCTTCAGATCATTGGAAAAAAAAAAAAAAAAAACTGATTAAATAAACCCTAAAACTTTTCACGCTGCTGCAACATTCTCAACATCCAGAATGGAGGAAACTTGGGTGTTGAACTGCACGAAAATGCTAACTTCACTAGCAGGCTGAAGCTTTTGTCCTTGACATCCTTCATTAGCAAGATCAGAACAGATGGTCATCTGGTGACCCATTTATGGTAAGTCTGCATTTCTTCCCCACCTCCCCCCAAAAAAAGTCACGCTAGATTGTCACCGGTGCATCCAATTTCTTGGTGCCTTTGTACGAGAGCCACAAAGGCATTCAAGAGGAACGATTACATTACGAGGGACACGGAACCCTCTGGTTTCCCGGGACAGTTTCTTCACCTGAAGACTCAGGCCCATACCTTTTGCTCTCAGGATTGGCAGAGTCAGATTTACTGGGAATCCTGTGGCATTAGGAACTTGGAGAAAAATGGGTCTAGTTGCCCAAAGAGCTGTGTTGACGTTAATTTTTACGGCTGCTATTCAAGAGCCTGAAGCAAAGTCAGCACCTCATCTTGCCAAGTCGGTGCCCAGTGACCGATTGTGCCTTCTCCTCGCCCCAGCCCGCAGTGCGACACAGGAAGCCCTTTGTGTTAGGCATAGGATTCCCCATATCACCACTCCTGTTCCAGGTGGGAAAGAACCTCAAAGGAAAGCCAGTGCCCGAGGGTTCCAGGGAATAGTGGGAACAGAACCTAGAGGCGCGTGAGCACAGGAACACGGGCCCTGGGAGCCACCCGGGACATCCGCAGGATAATGGCCATCCTTCACTGATGGGGCATGGGCCAAGGTGGAGAATCCTGAACTATGGAGTACCCTTGTGAAATCCACCCAAACCCGTGGGTAACATTCAGATCCTCCAGTCGCCTCATGAGTTTTACTTATGAGGATCTGACGCTTCACTACTTGTAGTTTTTGGCAAGGTGTTGCGATTTTGGCTTTAGTTGATGTGTGTGCATACACCACGATAGGGAAGAAACGGGTTCCACGTTTGATGCAGACTGATGCAGGTTGGGTGGAAGCACGAGACGTCTCCCTCTCGGCAAACGCGTTATTGGGGAGACGCTTCCTTGATTTGTATTTAAGTTTCCTGAAAGTTTTTAAGAGCAAAACCGAGGACCTTTCCAGGCCACCCAGAAGACCAGGGGATGTTCTGTTCCCATGCTTGAAGCATCTCACTTTTGCTATAGCACCGACCTGTGTCACTTAATTCAAGGAAAGGACAAACTTGGATTAAGAACGCTGCATGGACGTCCCATGTGCGGATGTTAACTTCAGCATCATTGATGGCTTTGTCCATTTGGATTTTGCTAATGAAGGGTGTGAAGGTCACCTGGCAACTCCCACTTGGGACAAGCCTACATTCATTCCAAGAAAGGCAAACCGAGAAGGGTCACCTCATGACCACTCGCCAAACCCCAGCCCATCTCAAGTACACAGCCCAGTGACAATGCCAAGACGTCCCAGCCAATAGGAAGGGCAGACTCCAACTCGGGATGGTGCCACCTTCCGCAGGGGGGCTGCCCTCCCAACAGGGGGCCTCCCACCATGTCTGCGCGTGTGCATGAGGGATCATTTGCAGAGGGGAACCTGCCCTCCCTCTAGACTCACGCTTCCTGCCCCAGATCCCGGGGGCATACAGCCCTCTTGGCATCATACCTGTGGGTTATAGCCACCGGCTTTTCTGCTGGAGTTTTAAGAACTAGTGTCCTTATGACCAATTTCAGAATGGATGCTCGGTGCCAATCTGATCTGATCCCATAAGGCGACCTAGAGCCAAGAATGGACCAACTGATGCTCAGAGCCAGAGAAGCCTGGAACTTCGTGAAACCCAGGCTGACCAAGCCCCAGCTCCCCCAGGGGGTGGTAGGCAGGAGAGCCGTTACTTTCCTAGCTGTTTCTCCTGCTATGAGCTCCAAGAACACTCAGCAGTGTCTACTGGACAAGAGCTCACCATACAGTGCAAAAGTCATGGGAGACAATGACTGCTTCCTCTTCCTTGGCCATTGGTACCCATGCCACCCAGAGTAATACTTGTCACAAGCACAGAAGGAAAATTCTTGACAATTTTTCATTTCAGAGGTAGATTTCTAACACATTAAGAAAATTGAAAAACTTTTCAGGGATCTTGAGCATTTGACACAGTAACCAGAGTGACGGATTGAAAAACATGTTCGGGTTAACCAAGCGGAGATGGCTACATCCCCAGTGCTGGGACACCCCAACCTGGGCCTGTGGATAGTACATTTTAATTCTCACCACTTCGGGGTATTATCAAGCCTGAAGGGAAGGTACCAGGGGTCTCAGTTGTCTTACAGCTATCCCACATTCTGAATTAGCCCGTCATGAAAATTAAAAAAAACAGATGGGGCTGGTATAATTCTAAGCTCCTGTTTAAAACAGGCGATAGGAATACTGACTGGGAGGTAAGCAAGGTGAAGAGCACACTTTCCACCATATGTTATCTCCCTGTCGAGACAGGCCAGGGAGAACCCTCATATCCTGAGTCTTCCTGCCCAACACGAGCCGCTTTCAAAAAACTTCCACCAGTGACCAGGTTCAGGAGCTGCTGACCCCGCCCGAGTTTTTCTGAAACCCCCACAGGCGCAGTACACCTGACCTTGAAAGTGTGACCTTCCCGAGATGGTGATACTGAACACGTGCGTTTGGCAAGCCGTGTAGCTGAACCCAGTGTGCACGATTTCTATCTCCAATGGAGCAGAAGAACCCACAGCTGATCTGGGAACACCAGCAGCTCAGCTGGTAAACAGCATCAAAACCACCTCCATATGAACTTGACGATGATCAGGAAAACCAAGTAATGTCGCAGAGGTTTTGGTAGCAGAGCCCCCAGAAAGCAGCTGGGGTGCACCTGCCAAGCCTTCATCACGCTCTAGCAAGAAAAAAGTGACCAATCCAGATCTGTGAGGCCAATCGGATATGATTTGGAAAACCTATGACTGGCTCCAAGCTTGAAGCCCAGGTGGGGCCCTGCCTTGCAGACAAAGGCAACCTTGAGCTGAAGCCACAGGACAGCGAGCTTGTGTTCTCTCCGCCCTACCGTCAGGCTCCTTCTGTAACTGTTAGACGCTTAAACGGTGAGGGCTTTCCATCTCAGTGCCATTTCCAGTTCTATCAAAATGTGAGGTGGCCCAGGTTGGCCTCCATGTCAACTGCTGTTTCTGTGTCTTGGTAGGATAAGCACCAATGCCTCCAATGGGGACTGCTAGCACTTTTCTGGTACTGGGGAGTATCAGATGGGGTTCTTTGGAACATTCATCCTCCACGATTAGGGGATAGATATTGCAGATTTGCTTTTCCAGTCTTCTACAGTCTTTTTGGTCTTTTTGGACAATATAGCCATTAGGCTACTCCAATTTCAAATAAGTTCAATCTCCATCTCAGGTCACAAACAATAGACTTAATAGCTCTACCTAGCGTCAAGCATCCTAGTACCAAGCAGTCCTTTACTAACCAGTCCTGAGAAGCCAGGGAGACTTATTTGGAGATGCTCTTTGGTAACTTCAACAAGATGATTTAGTGATTGTGTGAAATCATTTGCCTCAAAGCAATAGCAAATCCAAAATGGTCAAGAAGCATTGTTTGGATAGACCCTAGATGGGAACAGCTGTTCAGCAATGGAATCCAATCCAGTGGCGCACCCTGCACCCCCAGGGCTAAGGGACCCTCAGAAGATTATTAAGTATCACCTTCAAGCAGAGGAACACAATTCAGATGCTAACAGTATCCTCAGTCGCTCCTTACTATCATCCCCCATGAGCTTGTAGAAATCTACGTGACATACGACATCAAGCCAGAGATGTCTCCCAGGAGTCACGGCAGGGAGAAGGCTCAGCTAAAACCTGGTCAGGTACCCAACTAGCTCAGTACCAAGCGACTTCCCTTCATTTCTTCACCCAAGACCTCAGATTGGCATCTTGTGCCCGAAGGTTGGAAAGTTAGATTTAATGGGAAAGCCTATTCAGAGAAGAGCTGAAGCAAACATCTGTCTACTTTAGGAAACAGGAAGACAAGTTTATTAAATTACCAGAGGAAAAGATGGGGAAAACCCCTACGGGTAGGGGGCACTTGTGATCCCAACATGCACAAATGTGTGGCCAATATTTGGATCCTGATTTAAAAGTCAATGATCCTTATGAAAGTTTGGCTCGACTCTCTACATGTTACTGGGTAACAGAACTGAATTTGATATGCTAAAAGGTGTTGTCAGAAAGTTAGACGCACATACATATGATGCTTAGGTATGCTGCAAATGGAGATGTTCATTTGCCTTGAGACGTTTCCTCACCCACCTGTGTGGCTACAAGACACTGAGTCACAGCTGTCAGATGCGGCTCGAGCACATGATGGGTAGAGTCACTTTTCTGACTAGTTCTGTGTATTTCTGAAGTTTTTACAAGTTTTTAAGATGTGAACACAGACTTTCAGGCCACATGGAAGACAAATGTATACACCTTGAGCTGTTTCTCAAATCCCCACAAATATTCTGAGGTCCTAACCTGTCAATTCAAAGTGACAATCTCCTGGGTGTAACAAGAGCCTTACGTTGACATTCCACATGATCAAGTTTCACGATAACAATGCTTTTCCCACTTTGTTCTAAAAGGGACACTCCTAGAGGGCAAATTGGACGTTCTCATGACAGGTCTGCCCACGTACCAAGATAATTAAGGTCAAGGAACGGTCACTTTAATCAACATTGACCATCAGTTCCACTTCTGACACAGGGGCCCTGTGACAAGGACAAGGTATCCTCCATCCAACAGGAGGGGGCTCATGCCAGCAGGGGCCTGCCACCAAGTCTGCACTCAGGTGGATTCCACAGTCAAGGTGAGGGAGAGCTCATCGAGGGACAACGGAACCCACGGGAAAGCCCGCCTCCCAGGGCACAGACCTCCACATGGATGGCCGCAGAGAACGAAGCCCAGGACTTCTCAGAAGGACCTGGATGACGACCCTGGGGAATGGTCACCTCAGTCGGAACCGGTTTCTCCTCCTCGGTGGGGTCTGCACTTTGATTGACATCTGGGGCAGAAGACAACTCCGCCCACCTGTGCTCCCAGGTCAAGCAGTTTCTCACTGGATCTGGTGAACACTTTTCCCCAACGAGAAGCTTCAGGGTTTAACGAGGGAAAAGGTGAACGAGGGGAAGAGGTCAGAGACTTTAAGCTTCAACTAACAAGACAAAAAAACCACGGCTCATGACCCCCACTAAGGTGTACAGTTAGGATCACCCTGCAAGAGCTCATTGCTCTGCCTTTCCAGAAGGATTCCCAGGCTCCTCCATGGAGCTGGGGGAACTAGAGGAAGCGGCCCAGGCCCATTCTTACTCCAAATGTCCTCAGCCCAAGAGACAATATGTCAGGTGAATGGTCGAGGGTGGTAGCTGAACTCAACTGTCTTGCAACGACTCAAACCCGTCATTGCCAGTGTCTATGACATTTAGGGTTGCCACTCCAAATAGTGGAAGCCACAGACACTCGACCTTAGATCTGAACACAGAAAAGGGAAGCAGGGCTCTCAAGGGGACAGAAACCCTCCCTTCTGGCACTGAGTCATTCCCAGGGCTTCTCCCCTCCTACAGGATTCCACAGTAAGGACAACCATTTGTGTGGAATGCTAGTCTTTTGGTCCAATGGGTACATACTGGACCTGACCCCACAAGAAACTGACACCAAGGACAGTGGAGCAGGACCCCTTGTACCTGGCAAGGGCACATCAGTATCAGCCACACAGAAGCAAAGCCCTAGGTGACCTCAGTTTTATCCCTTTGTCCATCTGAGGCAGTTTAGGAGAAAAGACCAATGACCCAGAAAGCCAGGAGACAGTAGCAGTTATCTTAGTCATGCGATAAGTGGACATAGTCACCCTGGCTCCAGATTTAGAGAAAGAGCCAACGTCTGGCCCTGAAGATGCCAAACTCAGATATGGGGTTTCCCTAGCAGAGGCAGGTGACTGAACGTGTGACGTAGCTATAGCACCAATTCTAGGCCTAAGCCAGGAAAGAGACACCCAGCCCTCCCTTCATGGGGCCTCGTACACAGGCACCACCTGAGGACCTTTAGGGAAAAACTATGGACATCGCCCAGCAGCATAATTTAGGTCCCTGAAATGTTCCCATAGGGGAAGACTTTGCAATGGCACAAACCCAAATGCCAGGTCCTAAAGTCACTTCACAGGTACAGTTGAGAGAAACAAGGTCCCTGCAGTGCTAGAGCTGAAGGTCAGCCACCAGCCACCAGTATTTGGCAGGAAGCTGGACATCAGTCCCTCAGTGGGCAATCTTAGGACAAGTTCCATGTCATTCTCTGATGTCACAGCTTCTAGGTGACAGGGCAACACTCCTTGGAACTGAAGAGGGAACTATACAGGTAAAGTCAAATAAAGGCCACGCAGCTTTGGAGAACAGGCTGGCCAGTTCCCTGGCTCATCCACAGAGCTCATCAGAATGACAGTCATCTCACCTTCATCTTGCCATGATTGACATGAATGCCACTAACAGGTGCCATCCTTTGGAAACTCCTTTTATTGTGAAATCACGGAAGCGTGGTCAGATACCTCCCTATTGTGCATAATTATGAGAGTATGTAATCTTCAATATGGCGGACACTTGATTCTGTAGGAACTTAATCTAAAATTCCCCTTTGCCAGGAATCTGGGTCTCTTACATAACCAAAGTTCTACGATTTCTTGAAACCCCATATTTTGGGGTAATAACTTCATACATCTTTAATATTCCCAATGAACATATGTTCAATGAAAGTTGAGTCTTAAGTTACAAGGTGATCTTGGATCAGATTTTGTCCAGAGAGTGCATGAAGAATATCTGCTTACATCAAGATTAGTCCGTTTGAAGAGCCTTATTGTCTAAACAGGGTAGTTTAGAAAGTAATCATGAAAAGGGTTACATCAGTAACCGCCTGTAGGTCTATTGTAATTTCCAGAAGGAAAACTGAAGAATTTCCTTTGTAAGTGTAGAATGTACTTATAACATCTGTGGACGGGAAATACCTGAAAGTTTCAAATTCTATAGTTGAAATAGAAAGTCATTTAAGGATCTCAAAACTTTACCTTACATATTAAACCACAAAACAAGGACTTGAACATTTATAAAGGGAGAGACTGTTGAACTTAACCAAGGAGCAATCTCAGCATCCTTAGGTGTGGAACACCATGGCACGTGCTTCATCATGACCCCAGATGAAATGACCACCACTTTCCTTAGACTCTTGCCAAGTATTCAACTGGAGTGAAATCAGAAGGAACCAAGTAGAGTCCAGATTGTCTTATAGGATATCCTACATTCTGGATTAACCTGTCCCGAAAATTTGAAAGCTGCTGGTTTTGTAGGGTTGGTATAGATCCTTGACATCCTGTCTTCTAGGTGGGTGGCAGAAATGCTCAAAGGACCAGTGATTGAACTTGAAGTCAGATACTGTCTCCTATACATACCGCTTCCATGTGGACCTAACGTTAGAACAAAGATGAATCCTTAACTCTCAAATCTGGGAGTTTCATGGGGCCATGATGTACCAAGTTTTGTCCATCTCGTGCTTCTCAGAGCTGGTGACCAACAAGTGACACAACCACCTCCATCTGACCCACTAGCTGCCACGTGGCCCTGCCCAAGCATCTCCTGATCCAACTCTTGGGTCAGAAGCTAGGATGGGACCTTACTGTGAGGACAACTGCGGGTGAAGCTTTGACAAGAGCAACTTTCATACTGCCACCATCTTATACCTTCTAAGCGCTTACATGTTTACGTCTTTAAAAAAGATCAAGAACCCTTGAACTGCAATGTGTCCAGACTCATGTGATAGGAGTTAATCCTGGTCATCCCAATATATCAGCTACCTGCCTCAAGTTGCCCTTGCAGGATAACTAGGAAGGCATTAAGGAGCAACAGTCACATACCACTATTGGTGAGGAGTATCTGTTCCTGAATACATTCTGTCATCTTCCATGGCTGCCAGGAGGGAATGTCCAGCATTTTCCCAAGTTCACCAAGTTCCCCAATGGAGGAGGGCAATTCTCCTATGGGTTCACACTGAACAGGACAGAAAACCATGGCCTTCCTTTACCGAGACTGCGGCAGATAGCAAAAAGCCTTTATTTTGTGCCTAAAATTCTCTTCCCACAAAATCCCTCGATTTGTCCCGATCAGCCACAGAAGGCTACTTGGCACATACTCCCAGGTAACACGGTTATGCACCACGGAAGGAGTTGGTGGTTGCCATTTGACTATCGACGTGGAATACGGTTTTTGGAAGATGCATGTCAAAATATTTAGGGAAGAGACTTAATGCCAAGGATTCAGCCCTATTCTAGAAAGGCTTAATGGAGCAATGAAGACAAAGCTGCTCAATTTCAGAGCTGAGGTGGACGCTTCTTCTGCTGGTGGGGGTATGAGTGACTGTCAGTCAAACTTCACAGCAGCAACCTCCACTGTTCTTCCCGCTCCACTTCAGGGAGTTTCTCAAAGCTCAAATTGTCTGGGTTAAGATGGTGTACGATGGGTGGTAGATGTCTCCCAGGAGTCAAGTTGGGGAGTGGGCTCACCCGATTCTCAGGCACCCCAGCAGCTTTGTGCCCAGGGAGATCCAGCCTTCTGTTCATGTTCAGTTTCCTCTCCAAAACTCAGGCCAGTGTGTTGTGCTCTCAGGGTTGGAAGAGATCAGATTTAAAGGAAAAGATTTCTGTATCCAGAGGGCAAGGAGGGAAGAAATTACCAGGACACTATTGTGTGGTTACAGCCAATTTCAATTACCATGGAGGACCCTGTAAGCTCAGTCCATGCCTCATCTTGCAGATCTGGTGCCTAATGGCTGATGTCCTCTTCTCACCCCAGTTCTATGGAGTGGGGACACCTTTCTGCTTTTTAGACATAGGCTTTGTCATATCACTACTGCTCCAGGATGTGGTAAGAGAAAAATCCCAAATGGAAAACTGAAAACACAAAGACAGAATGCCTGTGCATACCAAGAAATGGTGAAGCTATAGCTTTGGATGGACATGTGACCGAGGAGTCAGCCTGCTATAGGAATCTTTAGGATATGAACCATCATTTACAGCAAAAAATATACGTGTAACATATACATGTTATATAAGGGAAAGGAGGAGAAACCCTTATTACAATTAAGCACGCTTGCGATAACACCCAATCAAACTTGTGGACGGTATTTGGATCATGATTTAAGTACCTTGAAGAAAGGCATTATGCTATTTCCAGGCAGCATGACTGCTTACAGGTTACCCACAACCTCTTTATTAACAAAGAGGTGATCATGGTCAAGTTGTTTAAGACACGTATATATTCTGCCATATGTATGGAGGAAACGGCTCCAACCTCCGCTTCAAAATGTGCAGGAACAGGAGCGAGTGAACGAAGAGTCAAGACTCACGAGTCTGTTTTTGGACACGGGTCTTGGTCACTGGAGGGAGGGCCCGTTCCAAGTTTCCTGTCAGTTTTCTAAAGCAAAACTCAGTCCTAATCAGGCCAGCCAGAAGACCATCACATGGTTCAGTCCAAGTCCTTTCTCAAGCCTATTTTAAACTTTCCTATCGTCCCAACGTGTGCAGTGTGTCACTTGGCTCAGGGCAAGTAGCATCTTGGGTTTTCCAGGAATTCCATGGTTGACATTCTACATGGAAGTGTCACCTTAGAACCCAGTCTCCTTGTTTTCTGGGTTTTGCACGTACAGCCAGAGACTCATCACAGATGAGTGTGGACACCAACAAGCCAAAGGCAAACCAAAGATGGCCACACTTCAGGAACAGCCTCTAACCCATCTGCCAAAGAACCCAGTGGAAACAAGAGGGGGATGTCGTGACTCAGCAGGGTGCCAATATTGGTAGGGGCCCTGCCAACACAGCCAGGAGGCTCTGCCAGGTCCGTTCCCAAGGTAGATTCCAGAGTCAAGGTGAGGGGGACGTTTCCAAGGAATAGTTACGGGTGGTCCACATTCATTTTCCAACATCACTGGTCATCTGAGGACCGTGCTCAGCAGTTGAGGTTAGTAAGTGGATGGGGACCTACATCTGCACTGTGGGGTATGTGGCTATTCTGCCTGAGACCCCAGCACCAGAAAGCTAACTGCCCATCTGAGTCTCAGCCTCCGTTCTCGGACACCCAAGCTGTTGCTCAAATAGCCAGTACGTTGAGGTCAGGCGCATTCTCCGAACTGATCAGGAGAGAAACACAAATTCAGGAATCAAGGCCACTGCCGCCATGTTGTGGTTTTGAGAAGGTGGTGGTCATGGGGGAGCAGCTGGACATATCTAATTATAGAATTAGGGAAATGCCAAATTATATACCCGATTCAGCATGTTAATAGAATTCAATGAAGTAGAGTATCTTCAAGGATCTCATTTATTCCACATGAAAACCAGCCAGCAGGGGGAAGAATCTTTATAAGGGAAATCTTAAGTTTCACCAAGGAGCAATCTCAGTCCACGGTGCGACAGCCCCAACACGCACCTCTGGACAGGAAGCTAAGAACTGTCCGTCACCTTCGTAGTCTTTCCAAGTAGTACTTGGGACCAGAACCTGGTTAGAAGGAACCAGAACTCCATCAGGAGGAGCCGGCGAAGAGTCCAGCTTGTCTCACAGGTTCTCCTACATACTCAGCCTCTCAAGAAAACGTGACAAGCCACTTTGTTGGTAGGACTAGGTAGAGATCTTGAAGTCCTGCCTTCCACACAAGGTAGAAGTGCTTGGAGATGGCCAAGGTGAAATCCTACCTTATTAGGAAGAAGACTGTCTCGTTCGTACCATTCCCACAAGTTCCTGACACTGGACATACAGAAAAAGATACTCTAGTGTCTGAGGTTTGAGTACATCTACCATGGCTCCAGCATCTGATGGAGCTGGCGATTGAGGAAGCGATAAAAAACGAGGCCCCTGTGGCCAATATACTTCCCCTGGCACTGCCTTCTTGGGACTTGGAACCAAGCCTAGGTGACTGTGCTGGAGTAGGTATGTGTCCATATAACCAAGCTGAAGTCAAGGAACTCAGGTTTACCATAGGTGGCCGAGAAGTGGCAAGACCATACCTAATGGTGTACTGTCACCGAGGAGAATCGGCATTTGTGCTTGGGTAAATTGTCAAGCACCTTCCTGAGATTTGATACTGAGATGTTTTTGTCTCACTGGGGACTTGCTCCTACCTATACAAGTGTCCGATTTGAAAGACCATGGTTTCAAGTTGGTGGGGGAAGGTAAGATTGTTAACTGTCGCATCCGCCAGATCATTCTGCCGAGAGTGGAGAATCACTCCTCCAGAGCACATGCATGGGAACACGTCAAGTGACTTACTAGCTCACCTACATACAAGGCGATATAGCCCAAGATCAATGATAAATGTCAAGAGACAGTGACTAAGTGACCCGAGATTGAGAAATCCAGCTGATCAAGTCACTGACTGTTGCTGGCTCTTTGCGGTACCAAATCTGTGGATATTTGTCACCGCCGGCAGCAACAATTTGCACGGGTCTTATGGGTGGTGGACTGGAAACTGAGCTACTATCTCTGGGCTGCTTCCTTGCTTGCTTGTTTATAGAGGATAGAGGAAATGAGGCTTACTTGCTTTGAAATTTGTCAATGTCTTCGATACTTTCTATTTTGTTGGAATACAGACTTTCAAAGTAGCTTCTCATTATGTTCTGTATCTCAGTGGTGTCTGTCGTGATATTTCCTTTTGCATCATGTATTTTAGTAATTTGAGTCTTCTCTTTGTTAGTGTGGCTAAGGGTTTATCTATTTTGTTTACTTTCTCAAAGAACCAACTTTTTGTTGTCAATTTTTGAATAGTTTTTGTTTCAATTTCATTGATTTCAGCTCTGATTTTAATTATTTTCTGTCTTCTACTTTTGCTGTTATTCTGTTCTTTTTCTAGGGCTTTGAGCTGTAATGTTAGGTCATTTAATTGTTGACTCTTCATTCTTTTCTGGAATGTGCTCCATGCAATGAGTTTTCCTCTTAGTACTGCTTTCATAGTATCCCAGAGATTTTGATATGTTCTATCATTCTCATTGACCTCTAAGAATTTTTTAATCTCCTCCCTGATGTTTGTTATCCATGTTTCATTCAATAGCATATTATTTAGTCTCCAAGTCTTGGAGTAATTTCTTTTTATTTTGTCATTGATTTCTACTCAGTCCATTATGATCTGATAGAACACAAGGCAGTATCTTTTTTTTGCATTTCCTAAGGGCTGCTTTGTGGCATAACACAAGGTCTATTTTCGAGAAGGTTCCATGTGCTGCTGAGAAGTGTATCCACTCGTTGATGGAGTGTTCTATATATGTCTATTAAGTCTAGGTTATTGATTGTGTTATTGAGTTCTATGGTTTCTTTGGTTGGATTTTGTTTGGAAGATCTATCTAGTGGTGACAGCGGTGCATTAAAGTCGCCCAGAATTATTGTGTTGTGGTCTGGCTTACTTGCTTTGAGAGGAGAGAGGCTTTGCTTATCGGAGAGAAAGGGACTTTGCTTAAGAGAGACAGAAGGACAGGCTTTGCTTAGAGGAAGAGAGACTTGCTACGCCTCACTTAAGGTCTGCTGCTTCTTACTGGTGCGTCCTGCATCCTGTGAACTAAAAGGTGCGTCTACCTAAGGCGCTTTAGTGATGTGTCCCGCGTACTGCAATCTGCCTATCTGTGATCTGCAACTTAAAGGTGTGTTCTCAGTTCTCCGCTCTGCGATCTGCCTTCCACCGCTGCCCCTACTTGCTGCTTCTATCTGCTTGCTGCTGCTTCTTTTCTGCTAATGGCTTCTCTGCACTTTTTGCTAGCTGCTGCTCTCTGCTGTCTTTTCTTTCTGCTTGCTGCTTCTTTCTGCTAGCTGCTGCTCCCGCTTTCACTGTCGTGCCCTGCCTATGGCCCACTTATATCACCTCCAGGAAGCGGAGGGCAGGGCCACGCCTCTTATGCAAAGATTAAGCAAGACACAATGTCCGAGCAGGCATGATCAGCAGTGCTGGAGAACACATGTGCATGCATTGTGTGCGTGGATGATAAATCACCCAAGTGTGCTTATGTCAATTAACCTCCTTGCTGCCGATGTGGTCAGGTGCTGTTCTGGCGCAGTCCGCGTGGCACAGCCCAACAACTGACTAACGATGTGATGGAGAAACTGATCTCTTTACTGAACAGCTTCCAGCTTGGTTCTCATAAGACCTTGAATGGATGCTGTCTGTGGGCTAGGAACTGAATTACCATGACAGTCAATGAAGACTCTGCCATTTTATTCCAATCTAACCGAACTAAGCATCCCTAGCAAGGGATAGTAGCAGCTGACTGAAGTGGTAGAGAGATTCAGGATTAAGGTCCTACTTTTTCCAGAAGCATCTCTTGTTCGATCAGAAATGATTGCCACCATTCCACATGGTTAGTTTAATTTAAAGAATACAGGGCTGGAGACGTGCACCCAGCCAGTATGCAGGGTTTAAGTATTCCCCACTGACGGGGGTCAAAGACATTCAGAGGCCAGTTATGGGTTTGAGTGGGAGAAACCCAAGGTGAACGTGGAAAAGTTGTGCTATAAAGTGAGAAAGTACGCTGGGGATTTGGGGCAATAGCAGCCAGGTTAAAAGGGTGGCAAAGAATCTTGACAAAGGCACTTAGCAAAATCTGAGTCATACCAAGAGGTAACACTCAAGTGTACAAGAGATAGAATTAGAAGTATCCGACTCAGGGAAGACGCAAGGATTTGATGAAGCTAGATATGTCATTTAAGGGATCAAATACTCAGATACCAAAGAGGTTCCTTCCCATGGACGTTCATCTAAGATGAGCCCCTGGCCTGTGCTTCCGGACATGCTGCTGTCCATACCAGCCATATGGATTCTTGCCAGATGCATTGGCCCGAACCTGGTTTGGTGAAGTCGATTTTGGATGAGGCCAGTTAGCTCTTAGATTGTTTTTTCTGAATCATGCACATTTGAAAATACGTGGAGCAGGAACATGTCTTTGCAAAGTCTTTTCTATACCATTGCTTGGAAGGCACATTTGGAGGTGACTGAGAGACCCTAGTACAAATCAGACATTGCCCTTCACATGTTCCAAGGGTCAGGCCCACATGGAGGTGGTATGACAGGAGAGAAGCTCACACGTGCTATGTAGTCCTTTTAGTGCCAGGGACCCGAGAATGGTCCTAGAGGTTGAGGGCTGATGAGACAGGGCTTTGCTCTCTAGTCCCCTCCTAGCAGAACTGAAAGGACAAGAAGGGAAACATGTAGTCTCCCGCCAGTTAGAGGAGACCAGGTTGCTTTGTGTTATTGAAATAGACTGATGTGCTTGGGGTCGAGGAGGACAGTGCCTCAGTCAGGGCAGAAGAATGAGGCTGCTGCTGCTAGTGGTGGGGACAGGTGGGAGGTGTCCCATCCTCCCATTGAAGCCCATGTGTAGGAAACGCTAGTGACATTAAGGCAGAAAATTCCATTCCTAGACCCATGTCTCACTTTGAAAATGGTCAGCAGCCTTGGCAAGAAGGTTCTTTAGGGCATCTTTTCGTTTCCATGGCAGCAAGGCAATTGTCCCCCCCCTCCTTGTCTGGAGTGGCTTCAGAAAACTCCAGAGTATCCTTCCAGGGCCAGCCAGTTTGGGCAGCTGGTGAGAGGAAGGGCAGTGGCGGCCACAGCAGCAGCCACGACCAGTGGTTTAAGCTACTTCGTGGGCCATTACCTGCAAATGCAGCGTCATACCCAGGGGAATTCCCACAGGGACCATGGGCACAGGGTACACAGTGTCCATCAGTCTTTGTACAGAAAGCATGCAAGGGTTGAAGTCACTTCCAAATGGCAAGGAAGTAACTGCATGGGGGGCTTCAGGTGGAGCAGCTCCCTCAGCTGGGGCAATTTTAGGGGGTCCACTTCTTGACCAAGTCCAGGGTTACAGAATGACAAGGCTCAAGAACAGGACAACCCTACGTGGATTTTCACCTTGAAGGTAGCACTCTAGTCCACGTGGGTCCCAGAGTCAGCAAAACCCCACGAACACATGGACAGACAACAGGCCAGAGAGCATCTCAAGGAGGAAAGAACCACAACGTGAAAAATGGGAGAAAGGCCACCTCGTCCGAGTCCTGGAGCTCTTTTTATAAGTATCCAAATGAAGGACCATCAGGTCACTGTGGTGGGTGCTCGGCTTCCAAACAGATAATATCCAAAGGCTTGGAAACGGTCAGCAAGGAGGTTTCTTGGCTAGTCTGGACATCAGCTTTGACTGACAGCCACCCTTCCAGAAGGGCGAGTGTAGATGCACAGCTCCACTCGTGACTTCTACAAGAGCACGGGTGGGGACACACTTGGGGTGACGACCCCATTCGCATGACCACAAGCCATCCACGTGTCCATCACGGCTCAGCCAGCTCCTGAATGACTTTGTCTTTCCCCCCAACCCCATGAAGAATGGCCACAACCATAGCCATTACTGCTTAAAGTGCCCAGAGGCCCAGGGTTTTCCCACCCAATTCCCCCTTCCTAGCTGGCTACTCCCTCTCCCGACTGTACTTGGTACATGAGCAGCTTCCTGAAACTGCTGGGGTCTACAGAAAAGGCACACAGTGCTGCGGACCACACCTTCTCCCCAGCCACCATCTTGGTTTTGGGCCGTGCCATCAATATCAGCTTCTCCCTGGAACTGTGACAGGAAGTCTGTAATGGTCAACTTTCCCCTCCATGGTGGCCATGATCCTCCAAGCTTCAACTCTGGAGAGACCCTGGCCACTCTAGGAAGCAAAGACTTATTTCACTACAGGGCAGTTGGCTATTCAGGTTGCTTCCGACCAGGAGAACCTCGTGGGTGTGGAGCTTGTAAGACATACTTTGGTTTCAGATCCAGGACAGTGTGACCCTAACCCTCAGTGGAGCTGGGAATGGGGTGCACAATTATTTACGGTCTATTCTCACTTCATTTGCATTCAGCTTGATCTGTACTGTCACCTAGTTTTAGGTTGTGATCCAAGCAAAGCTGACATAGCCTTGGTTGCTTTGGGAAACTAGTCAAATGCAAGTGTTCCGAACAACTTGAATCGTGATTTTCTTGGTGTAGCGCAAGACTAATTTCTGACTGGAAACAATTTATGAATTATAAAGCCATCATTCAACATCAATGGTAATCATACAAATTTAAATGCCTTGGCAGGGTATAATACTTTTGAGACTCTTCTTGACCAGGAAGCTGAACTGAGCAGGAACAGGAAGTGATATTCAGGGAAATGGTGTCCGTTTATCCCTCATGGACATTCGGACAAAGACTTTGGTGTGTCCTTCAAACACGCATATTTCACGTTGCTGTGGGTAGCAAACTGCCCTGTAGCAACTACAGCCCTGCTTGCTAACGTGATTGGGTGGTGTCCAATTAAATGTTTTAGGTCCTTTTTATAAGGGTCCACCAGCTAGTGGTTAGGGAGTAGTTAGTTCAGTGGTCGAGTGTGCACCGGACCTTGGTTACACCCACAGCATAGCTAACGGCATCCTTAACTTGCTGAAGTGTCTAGTCTCACGTTTCCCTTGCTGAAGGAGATGGGAAGCAGGTGTGGATAGAGGGAATCGCTCCCAGCAAGGAATCAAGATGAAAGGAAGCAGGCCAAGAATTCCAGGGAGCTTGTGTTCACCGACTAGCCGATGCAGCAACAGGGCTCTCAATTCCCCTATGTCCTTCATTCTGATGAATTTACTAGCAGACAGCCCTCGGCGGTCAACTCCCAGGGGAGTGACTGAGCCAAGAGATGGATCTTCCATGCCTGTCTCCAGCCACGGTCCCTGCTGGTGACAACCTATGAGGGGCCCAGTGCCCCAGCTCTACTGGGGTCATGCCGTCTTCAGAACATCCCACCTAGCCGAGGCTCCCTCCCTTCCAGCAGGTACATTTAATGGCATCTCTTCTGTCATCCTGTTTCCTTAGGTACCAATCCCTAAAACACTTCAACCCAGAAGAGGGTTGAAGGCATCCGGGCCTCCCTTCGAGATGGGCAAAGATGTGTGGAAGGGTCCAAGCCCAGGCCAGCATCCCGAGTCCCAGTGCCAAGGGTCTTGGCACCTCTGTGCCATCTCAGGAAGTGTCTACCCACCACCAAGGGTCATCCTGGAAAACCGGATCTGCCAGGCATCCAGAGGATGTGCCTATTCATTTTATTCAAACTTGATCAGGATCCACACACCACCTTGGCAGAGGGGCCTCCTGGACAGCCTAAGATACAACATTCCTGTGGATTTAACTGAACCCTACCCCCACCTTGGTAAGGTCAGCATTTCCAGAATCTTGGGTAACTCTTTTGGGACCAGAACACAAGTTGCTTGGTGACCTGTTCCCAGCACCTGGTATATTGGCACTTCTCAGTTGATAACAAACGTTATCACCAATTTGTCCTAGAACACTGCGGCCACATCCCTGGAGAATAGGGAAACAATGGAGATGGCCTTGTCCCACCTCTGGGGCCCAAGTTTGTGCCCGATGCCAGTACATGAAAGGCCCAGGCATCACCTGGCTGTCTTCTCTGGGTCCTAAACCTCCCCAGGCAGAACTTGCATTTCGAAAGGCCCTCCATGGGGTATAGCCACAAGATGGCGGCCCAAGGGCTTTGCCTTCCAGACTCTTCAGAGCCCTTTTAGAGAAATAAGCACACTCAACATACCTGTGACTGCTTTTCAATCAACATTCCCAACTTCTCCACGTATTTATATAATACTCATTAGTCTGCCCTATCAGCTGTTTTCTACTTTCTCTTCAGTTATCTCCAAGGTATTGGATAGTGACATTTTCTACTTGCCCCCAGGAACTGGGCAAAGAATTCATGTTGGATTCAGGGTCATCTTTCCTGGTTAGGGGGAGCCAAGATTCTAGTTTCTTCACACGCATCTTTCACGGACTGATCTCTTATCTCTAGAGATCCAGCTCTTACAACAGGACCGCGAGGCCAAGATCCCAGGTAACAGGACAAGAAGCTTTCAGTCTCTCGTCGCCACCTCTGGAGAAACCTTGCATGCCAGGCCTGGATACATAGCAGATACTAGCCCGCTCTATCCTGGGTCTAGTTTCCCTTGCTAATGGATCCTAAGGAGCCACATGGACACTTTCATGGAGACCGAGTCCAACGTACAGCCCACAATGAGGTGGTCATCATGTAGACACATCCTCAAAGCAGCTCCCCAGATCCAGAGCAGCTCAAAGAGCAACCCCTCTAGAGCAGCTCAGCCAGGCCTCCAAGGCCCTGAACAGCCGTGAAGTATCTCATGCCTGAGCTACCTGCAGCCCAGGGGACCCTGTTCAGAAGGTTATCAGTCACCACCTTCAACAAGGGCAGACAGCAGAAGCATGAGGGGAACAACCTCAGCTACTCTTTTCAGAGGGAGCAATTAAGAATTCCCACTTAAAGATGCACGACACATGGCCAGGAGTAGCCTGAAGCCCGATTTTTAGATGGTTCATCAGCTCGGTATCAAGGGAGAGTGAGCCTTTGCATAGGGGATTCTAGAAGTCTCCTCACCCTTGACCAAGAATCAAGTCATGACCTTCAGCTTAGGTAGGCCTAAAAACGCTCACTGCCGGCCCTTTACAGAAGGGCTCAGGATTAGAGGAGTCCAATTTAATAAGAAGCCTCTTGTATCCAGAGGGCAACTGGGGAAGAGCAAGATCAAGAGTCAAAGGGTTCACTCTGGTGGTGTCCGAAGACAGGCTTCCCCTGGGATTTAGGGGACCCACAGGAGGGAGGGCCATAGAAGAAGTCTGACAACTTGAACAGGTCTTCCACTTCCAGATCTAGACCACCACTGATGCAGTCGTCACCCGATGTCAACTCACCGATCAGCTGAGCCTAAACTTGTCTCAGAACCACTTCTGAAATAAAGCTCAGCCATGTCCCTTGTCCCCACAGGCGGCATTGTCTTAGTGAATGGAGATACAGGTACAAGTATCTGCCTTTCAGGGGCTCCAACTACAAACCTAGGTAAGCCACTAGGGGGCTTGTGACCCTAGATCTGACGAGGTTCAGAAGAGGGGAGGCAGAGTCCCCTCTCAATAGGTCAGGAAACTGCATTTGATTGGAGATATTCGCAGGCCATCTGCACTCCCAGATTAGAATTATCCTACATGGAATTCTTTCCCATCCCATGGGAAGATACAACATCCAGTCACTTGTCCAAAATGCTGGCTTTTGTTGGTCTGGGTGTAATGTAAGGTTTGTGTTCACAGAGGACATCTCTGGGGACTGGAGTCAGGTCAGATCACCCCCACAGCCTCACAGTCCTGGAGGTCGACATTATCCCAAGCTGCCCCTTGAGAGCAAAGGCTCAGTGTTTAGAGTCTGATGGTTCAGAAGTCCAGGGGACCAAATTCCATAAACTAGTGAGGCTTTGGTACAACTTTTCCCACAAACTTCTGGTCAGGTTCAAGGAAGGTCCTGGGCTAGCCCTGAGGTTCACAGGAACACTGAAGTTTCCAGGTCAGCAGGTATAGAATAAAAGTGACTGGAGCTGCTTTGTCCACACAGCTCTGGGCTTAAGTCCAACAAGGAACTTTCAGATATAGTTTTGGATACTCAAGTGGCAAGGCCACATCCCAGGTGGCACTGTCACAAGGTTTTAAACTCTGTCAGTCCCCCAGCTACTCCTTCAGTGTCAGTATGTACTGTGACATTCCACTCAGCTCAACTGGTCACACAGGCTGACCTAGGAGCTTGGGATTGAGGACCAGATACCAGGCGACCAGGACTAAGCATGGCCCAAGTTTGGGGAAACCCAACAGATTAAGTCACTCAGTACAAGGTAGCTGAAGAGACATTGCTCTTACTGGACATCTAACTCCTTAGAGCTCCAGTAGACAGCATTGGTTAAGGGACTGAACTACCCATGACAGACTGGAGAAAGAAGTAGCATTCAACGCTGACTGGCAGTTGACTAAGTGTTGATTGGCATCGACTAAGCTCTCCTGGAAAGAGAAGGAATCCACTATGTAGGGATGTGGCAAAATTCCGGGTTGAATTTCCACTCAGTCATTAAATCCTGCTTTATCCACAACAGTTCCATATGCTTTGTGGTTTATTCCAGAAGTACAGGTCCTGGGGCAGTGCACATTCTCTGCCCACATGGTGCCAAGTCACTCTCCCCACTCAAGGGGGCTAAATCATTTAGAAGAATGTCAACTGTAGCTTTGGATCCAGCAACATTCAAGATGAGTGCTGGCAATATTGTGCCCTAGAGCAAGGAAGTACCCAGGGGTGACCGTGGTCAACCTCAAGGGCTCTTGGACAAGGATAACATGAAGGCCACAGAAGTGCTTGTCTATAAATCAACACTCAATGTTTAGATGATTGCTTCTTAATAGAAGCCTGTAAGTCACTGACCCAAATCCTTCCCAAATTCCTAATCCAGGCAATCAGGCAGATCACTTAGGTATCCGATGCTCATCCCACAGGTGGATCAAAGGAGAAGAGATCTCTCCCGTGGCCAGATGTTCAGCTAAGACTAACCTTTGCCTTGCCAAGTAACACCTCCCCTGCCGTGTCCCCCTCTGGATGATACCATAGTACCCACCAGCTGAACGGGTTCTTGCCAACATGGCCTGACCCTGAATGGTGTTAACATTTACTCAAGTCCAAGTTCGTTTGCTGGATCATTCTGGAATTAGGATATTCTCAGTTGGGGAAAAGCATGGGGGTGGGGCTAGTCTGGTCTTCAAGGCCCTTTTACCCATTTGCCTGGGAGGTAGTAGGCTCAGAGGTGACCAAGGTGGAGACCCCCCCCACTAGAAATCAGATGTTCCCTTTCTTCACACGGGGAAGGTTCACATGGAGGGTTATGATACAGGGGACAGACAGGGGACGCGTGCTGTTGGTCCCCTTTTGTGACCAGGAGACAGGAGAGCCTTCACAGGTGGATGGGGCATGTCTGACTCTCAGATGAGTGAATAGCAATCAAGGGAAAACCCGAGTCTCGTCTCCAGCCAGGCGGAGACCACCAGGGTGCCTCCTGCCTCTGCAGGACCTCTGTATAGAACGAGTCCGCTACGTCCTGGGTTGATGAGAACACGTGGGGTTCAAGAGCAGAAATGTGGGTTAGGATGAGGGTGCAGCCACCTCAAGGTAGAGGTTTCTCACTGAAGAGCAGTTAAACGTCCAAATGCCATGGTAAAGGCTACTTTAACTCCTAGCTTTGACATTGGTTGTTTAAAAAAAATGTTGCCAGCAGCCAGCCTCTGGGGAGTACAGATGCTCAGTTTGAGCTATTGGGGCCGCCACAGCAGCACGGTGTCCACAATACACCGTCTAACTGGAATGCCCCCCAAGCACACTAGCGAGCACAACTGTAGTTGCTCCAAACGCAGTTTGATAGCCAGCACGTGTCCCCGGCCCGACAAAACTCGCCAATTTAGAAGTTGGGAGGCAAAGATCACTTTGGTTCCAGAGCCCCTCATTAGTGGGCCTGGGAATGGATGGGCCATTTTTATAGTCCAATCTGTTGGGCTTGGTCCATGGCATCCGCCTGGATTCAGGCTAAAAAGGTCCAAGCCAAATTAATGCCGAGCCTGGATCCTGTTTTGAAACTCCACCTAACTGAATCATAAGCCCTGGAAGACACCAGATTGGATCACGTTTCTCTTGGGCTAGGACCAGAGGTGGTTACTTCTTACCTTTGAAAAAGGACAATGTTCTATCAGCCACGAGGAGCAATAGTCCTCGGCATAGCTCATCCAGTCTAATGGGCTTTTTTTGTTTTTTTGACCAGAACAAACCACAGGAAGCAGGAAATAACCTGGGGAGGAAAGCACCTGCTTATTCCTGGGGATGCTTTTGCAAGGACAGGTGTCTGCCTCAAACATGCATCATTTAAGGCATCACCCCACTGCCCCACGACTCCTGAAGTCTCCAGTGTCACACAAACTTTGCTAAAGCCGATAGGAAGGAGGGGAAGTGGTTTGAAGCTGTCACTCAAGACCCAGGTTAAAGCAAAGTGGGAAGAACTGACAGATCCCCTGCAGTGGCCTTCATTCTGGGGGCCTCTCCTGGGGTGGAGGACAGCCCTCAGTGGTCCATCAGGGGGTTGCTTGAGTTGGGGACTCCATCCCGAGTACATGCCCACTTCCTGACATGGCTCCAGAGGGGAGCTAGTCGACAGCAGAGGCCCAATGCTTATGCCTCTGCTCAGCTTGTCCATCTAGAGTGCCTGGCTGGGTTGGCCAGGGCACCTATCAGCTCCCTTTTTGCCCAGACCTGCTTCCTTCTTTGTTTCCATTAGGTTATCAATCTCTAGAACATTCAACAGCAGACAGGGTTGAAGGCATCAGGGATGCCGTCCGAGAAGGCCTCTTGTAGATGAGGGAAGGTACGAGGAGCCAAGCAGAAACCAGTACCCAGAACCCCAGGGCTCCTAGCTCTTCTGCCGCAGCACTATCTCAGGACATGCCAGTTAACTGCTGCAGGCCTGGTGGAGAGCCAGCAGCGCTTCCAGAAGGGATGTCTCTGTGGTAGAGACGTTCACACCTGGGGCAGCAGGGCATAGCGGGCAGCCTCTAGTGACAGCGCCTCTCCCATAAGCTGATCCATTTCCAGAAGCCTGTGTCCTCCTCTCAAGGGAAGCTACCCACGCTGCTCAGCAACCCGCCGAGACACCAGAGCAGTCCAGTGGAAGACCGGCATCTGACATGTTTAACATCACCACCAACGACTTGTCCCAGACCATCTTGGCCACTCATTGAAGGTACAGGGAAGGAATGGCACAGGCATCCTGGGGCTTTCAGTGTAATGTCCGATACGGCGACAGCACCAGGGATACGCAAGTCGGAGCCCCAGGTGGCAGGGTACCCACCCCATTCTTCCTCCAGTCTCTCCGTCTCCCGAGGCCACCTCCCCATTGAGCAAGCATGCTGAGCACCAGTAGGACTGATGGCACTGGACCATGTGAGGTCCCCAACCCCGAGGGCAGTCCACCTGTGGGCAAGTGTGGTGGAGCACGCACCCCAGCCGGCCGACTGTGGGCCACACGCAGGTAGGAGCAGGTAGGTGAGCGAGCACCTGCCCTCCTCATGAAGTAGGCGGAGCAGCGGGAGACAGCTTCAGACACCAACTGGGAAATTTGATGCCGAAGGAAACATTCAAGGAATGATCCAAAAGGGTCCCGTTTTGAATCCTGCTTCTCCAGTTCGAGTCTCCAGGTGCTGGAGGTTTCTGTTAGGTGTCTGTGTTAAAGATGCCGGGAAGCAACCCCTCAGTGGTCTTTTGGGCTTCCGTTGATGCCATTCCCTTTTCCATTTTGCATCTGTGTTTCTACCCCTTCCCTGGCTAACGGGAGTTCCCAGCGTCACTTCAGTTTTTGGGCGTGTAGCAAAATAGCGGACTGGGGCATCACTGTATTTGGATGGAAATCCCGAGTCCACCATTAGAATTTAGAGATGGGCATTTTGCTCCATGGTCATTGGTGAGGTGGGGGTGGGGGGTGCTGAAGATTCAAGGTCAAGATTAGCTACTAAGCTGATTTGATGTTGGGGCCTCAGGATATGGAGCAGCAAGGTCAGGGCCCAGCCAGCTGGTAGAGAAGCCGAGGTTCATGGTGTGCACGGATCTGCTGCCTGTTCTAGGCCATGAGAAAGATTGGTCCTACCTCTCAGGAGCTTTGATGTTATAAATTTGGATTCCTGGCCCTACTTTTGGCAGTATTGCACCTGAACTCTGAAGGCTTGTCCTTAGCGAGCTACTGATCAAATCAAGAGTTTAATACTCTTCCTGGTTCCACGTAACATGGGTCAGCCAGAGGGCTTCCCCAGGGAATGAGGTTGGACCCATGGAGAGACCGGACACTTCGGGCCTAGTTCAGCCTTTTCCTTTCCAGCTTCCTCGTTCAGCCTGGGAGCTGTTTGTTCAGAAGTTCAAACGGCTATTTTCTCGTGGTCCCTTGTGTTTTAGCTTGAATTATTTGTGTTCCGAGTCTGGGTGCGAAGACTGATACGGGCCATGGAAATCAAGGTGGCCATTCCGGCAGCACCAGCTGCCGACAGAGTTGGCCGAGCTCGACGAGAGGGGCTGTCCCCAGAGGAAATAGAGTCACTTACTCATGGCTTGATCTCAGTCATTAGATCACGGAGAAGCATCTTCGATGTCCCCTTCCTTTGTGCATCCCCAGATGAGAGCGCAAGTCAAGAGAGCCCACAGAGCTATGCTTTAGAAGATGAAAAGCTAGGACATTCTTCAGAAGTGCAAGAAGCCCCAAGATTCTTAGAAAAGCACCCAGTAACCACCTTCTTGTAGAGTAGGCTTGGGGTTATGGAAGGCCTACCTATTCAGCAGGGCTATCCAGAGCTCACCCGTGGGCCATAGCAGGTGTCCCACTGTCCTTACACATGTCCAGCCCCTCAGCTGTGGTGGGAGGGCATCTCTGTCCAGGAGCTGGGTCTGAGGATTCCCAGTCGTACGTCCACACCTTTCAATTTTAATGCACTGAACACCTTCCTCAGCACGGCCTGCACTCTTACCCAAAGCAGAGTCCGTTCACAGAGCCCGCTTTCCATGGGGCTTCACTGCCAAGGCCCATGGTGATGGCAGCCCAGCTCTGGACAGCTCGCTCAGGCTGGATGTGTGGTTCTCGACCCAGGAACCCTGTTGAACCGACTTGACTCAGGACATGCTGGGAGATTTGGTCACAGTCCTTTCAACGTGAGCTACTAAACCATTCACGTGAACTCGTATTGAGAAAGCCATGGTTTTACCGCATCATGTAGCAGTAAAAGTTAGTGGCAAGAAGCAGTAAGAATTAGCGGCAGAATTCACCACCTCTCGTCTATGACCCAAAGCAATGTTGGAAGTACGGTCCCTTCCTGGCCAGCATTCAGCTTTCAAAAGCACCTCTCTGGGTCTGAACTTACTCCTGGATGGAGAAAAATGCCCCATGTACTACTGCCCAGCCAATGTCCCAGCCACAAGGGGGCCACCTGACTAACCTCAGGCCTCCATGCGAGGTGTCCTCTAACTTGCAAGGCATGGGTGAAGGATGGGGCAAGTAGACACTGGTTGCCATGGCAGCTTCCAGAACCCTAAGCAAGGGCACAGGACCTACTCCCTCCTGCAGCTCAGCACAGAACCAGGAAGAATGGACAGGGCAGGGCACCAAGCCCACAGCAGCTGCCGGTCGGTGCCCAGCACTTGGATTCTTTGACCACACAGTAGACAAAGGATCTGTGGCCTGGAGGACCCAGCCGGAGAATGCTGCTGAGGGGTGGGGGCACTTCACCCAGGGCGTTTCCAGAACTACAGCTAAACGGGAGGCACACTGCCTCCAAGTCGGGCACCCCCCATCAGCAAGACATCTCAGCTGCCGATTGGCCCTTGTAGACCAAGACTTGGAAGAATGCAGTCCCAATCTCTTGGCGCCCAGCTGAGGGGACAGTTGGGGATCCCGTGGGTCTAAGATGGAAGTCACAAGGTGGTAACTGTCCCTGAATTCAGGGACCAACCCGTGCTCAACTGACGTTCCAGGCATCTGTTCCTGGTTGGCAGGAGGCAAGGAATAAAGTTTCTATTAAGACAAAAGAACTGACCTCTACGTTTGAGAAAAACAAGCCCAGGTCAGTCAAGCGTCAGAAGTAGGCAAAGGTGCAAGAAACCAGATGAAGATGGAGAAAAAGTTCCAGAAAGTAGCTGCTCAACCCGCAGCATACGCTGGAGGGATGGAGGACCACAGAGGAAGAGGCCCAGAAGCCCAGACGCTGCTCCAGGAACACGCATTCTGGGTTCAAGCCGCCTCTGCACAATCGTGATGAAGGCCAACAGACCCGGGCACCCAAGCTGGGGAAGGACGTGGGCATGCAGCCCTGGGAGGGGCTACCACCAGGGTCACTGCTCAGGTGTCCAGGCCCAACAGGGAGTGAGGTTCAGGAGCTTCGAGGTCCATCTGTTCGGATCAGCCGCAGCGGGGGCGCCCCCGATCTCCGGGCCGCCCGCGTCCGACTGCTCCAGCATTTGACTTTAATCCTTTCTAAGCTGATGCTAAACAAACACCATGCTCCCTTTCTTCTTCAGGGATAGGGACCCATTTGTACCTCCTGAACAGCAGGGAAACAGACTTCTGTCCTCCCGGGTCAGAGAGCAGACCCTCTAGGGATGGCCTGCTCTCCAGCCCCTGCCCTCCCTCCAGTCCCAAAGCCAGAGACTGGAGCCACTGTCAGCTCTCATTAGAGTGGCCGAGTATCTTCGCCTCCCTCCTTAAAAAGGGCAGACGCTGGATAATCACCTCCACAGGGGGCCGGGATGGGGGCAGGCGCCCTGGACCAAGCATTCAGGCTCATTAAGGTCAGACCTAGGGGATATCACTTGTCCCTCCGCACCGAACGGTCGTGACTAGCTTTGTTCTGGTCCCTCATTGTGGCCGAAAAACTAATTGACTCTGGGCGTGGAGGCTCCCTGTGAATGCAGAAGCACCATAGAAGAGACAGGAAATGAGAATAAGTGTCACGGTTTCCCTCAAAGTGGCCTACTACAACTTCCTGTTTGGCGCTTTATTCCATTTAGAGGTTATGGTCTGGTCAGCCCAATTGCAACAGGCTTGGAGAAGTTTCAGCATCTAGGTACTCCTGTTGTTTGGGTCATACTGTTCCCAGGCCAACGAGAGCCAAGAAGACACGCAAGCCACCCAGCAAGTCCAGTGGCAAGAGCCGGAGCTTGAAGGACATGGCCGATGTCTCGCGTTGCCAAGATCAGGAGCCCAATGCAGCACGGTAGTCCAAACCCTTCCAGAAAAGGCTGGCTCAGAAACCAGTACACTCATGTTCCAGGTGCAGAAGGTTCCAGAAGGGCGGTTCACCGTGAAGCAGATATACCAGCCCCATCAGCTGGGTAGCTAGTGAAACCGAGATGAGCTCAAGTCAAACCTTAGCCTTTTTCTGATGTAGGAAGACATCGTTTCTTCCAGCTATCCATTCTTGAGTTTTGGGGGCGAGGGACCCAAGTTCTAAAACATCCCCAAAGATGAAATGTAGCCCCAAAGCCAAGGTCTGTAGGAGTCTCAATGAATATTTCCCATAAGTTCAGTCCAAGGAGGTACCAGGAGGTTCAGAAAAAGGCCTTGTACTGGATCAAGATGGCAAGTGTTTCCCCACAAGCCAGAGACGAGACATGCTGATAGTATTCAGGTGGCCAGCAGGGTCAGCACAGCTATCCTAGCCCCAGAGGCCAGGGCAGTGGAAGTGACAAGGTAGGACCCTGGGGAGATCTGCTCCTGCCTCTGGTGGGTTCTTGCTGCAGAACTGATTCGAGGTGCTGGGTACCTCACCGTTTCCTCCCCGCTTGGCTCAGTGTGAAGGCAGATGCTCTCACCCGAGGGGAGCTTTCCACCATCCCTGGAGGACTGTTGAGGGATTCAAAGAAAGAAACCAGACTGAAGAGGGGCCCACGGAAGGAGGAGCCGACGGGTGTGGGCGGATGGTCTGATGACGTGTTTGCAGAATTTGAAAGTCCTAAGCTGTTTGGTGAACGTCAGTAACAGCTGACATCTTAGGTTTTCACCATGCCACGGGCTGGTTAAGCGTGTAAGTGTACATTAAGTATTTATGGTGCAGGTTAAAGGCTTAGTTGTAAAGCCCCATTTCAGTGTGTGTAACAGGCTTTAGTGGACACTTAAGGAAAAAACCCATTTGCTACATGCCTGGCACAAACCTAAGCCCTAGGTTTAGGTTTGTGCGAGAGTCGCTTACCCATGCTAAAGTGCGTCGTGCTACTTGATCCCATTTACATCTGAGAACTGGTTAAGTCATTTACCACCTATGCCTCAACACGTCAGTGGCCAGGGAAGATCTTCACCCCAGACATCTGACCCACCATACACCCGACATTGAAGTCAAGCTCTAGCTGGCAGAGACGAGCTCGTCAGTGCTAGTAAGAGGCAGAGGTATTCACAGGCTCATTCCTTTGGATGATCTAATAGGAATTGCCAGATGGTAGAACCGTTAACATGTTTAAACATGTTAAAACAAAGGTAAGGCCCACTGAACCTGTCGGGGGTGGGGGGTCATAGCATCCCTGATGAACTAGGGTGCTTCCTTTTTCATAGGATCTAGTTTCTATGCAACTTTTTCAAGAAGGTGCTAGTTATTCTATGCTTGGGTGGCCAAGGTGGCTGCTGAGATCTGCCTGCCCTGGGGTAGCATGGCTATCCCTGCTAACCTCGACCAGCGCCTCTCCAGTCACCTGAGCGCTTACAGTCAGAACATTAACAAGCACTTTCTATTATTGGGGTCATAAGTAGGACAAGATACCTTAAAAATGGGATCTTCTTCCACGAAATGGAAGGGTATTTGTCAGACTTCTGAAGTGTATCTTCCTGCCCAGACGGGGAAACGCACCAGGTGGTTTTATAGATGGTCCCAGCTCTAACGTTTCACGACGCCGATCTTTGTTGGATCAAGATTCTTCTGCACGAGGGAAGGAGCCGCTTTCTGACTCATCAGGTGGCAATAATGCAGTTCAGCATTTTAGGAACCAGGAAAGCGCTAGAGAAAATCAGCGGCCTGGGTTTCTTAGAGTGAGACCAAGTCTGAAGGCAGAGCCGCCTCCGGGGGCTTCCGTGCGACACAGAATCGCCATTCGCACTTTGCCACCCCAGCAGCGCCCTCCGGTCTGTACGCTGTATGAACTGCGCGTTGCAGGACCCAAGTTCATTATCAGCAGTATCTACTGTATACAGTTGTTGAAAATGGATCCTGCAGATGTGGGACAGCTGTTTGTACTTAGCAGTTAAGTGTCCCTGCAATGCCGGGGGCCCCTGACAAAGGCATTGTTCTTTGCAAGGCATCCGTCTCTCAAAGACTTCCTAAATCAGGCCCAGATGTCCACACGCAACTCATGTTTCTCCGAGGATTCTTCCTCCTGGAGAAATAGGTAAACGGAGGAGGATGTGCAAAGCGGCAGACGCATTCCCGAGGATGGGTGCTGGGGACGCTCACATAGTCCAAGTCAACCCACACAAGTCCCCTCTGGGAGGATGGGGGTACCAAGATCCGTAACTTGCCGAGGACAGGCAGCATGCCATGGTACTGGTTCTAGAATTCTAAGACCATTGGCCAAGTTGGCCCCAAGGTTCAGTTGCTTCCCTGGCCTGCCCCCTCGAGTAAGTTTCCCAGTTTTAGCTGGGTAGACATGAAGGCCAGCAGGCTGAGCTCTGCTCGCAGCAAGGTGCATTCACATTAGTTACTGAAGTTCTAGCACATGGACGTAGGTCGACTTGAGTTTAGGCTATAGAGGTACGCCCTTCACTCAGCCTTCTAGCCAAATATCCTAGCTGAAATCCAGGCAATGGCTGGAGCTTCAGCAGCTCTCGGGAGACACGAGGTGACCTTGGAATGAACACCTTACCTAACACGGTCCCTTCATCCATGGATCCTGTCAGCCCTACGCAGACTATGTCCAGATCGATAAGAACGACTTGGTTAGGTCAGGTTGCTTTCCTTAGGGGTTTGCCAGGGATTCCCACCTAAGCCTAATGTGAAGTAATTATCACCTCATTATCAAGTGCACTGGAAGTAAGGAACGCCTGGTCGTTAGAGACCTCTGGGTCCTCTGCTGGCCACCTTCCCTAGTACTGGGTGAGAGTATCAAGAGGACCTTGGCAGTTCCGAGTACATACAGACCCGAAGGTGGAATAGTGAGCTTGCCCGAACTTTCCAGTTCTAGCATGGCCTGGCCGGGTCATGCCTGGGTAGAGGGCAAACCCCAGATTTCCACATCCTCATTCGGAAGCTGGAGTGGGGCATGTACAGTAGATGCTGTACACATCACGCGCTCAAGGGGACAGCCGGGTGTGAAGCACAGGTGTGCTCAGGCAAGTACGTCCCTTTTAGGCCGCAGGGAGCCCTGTAGGCAGGTGCACTGTCTGGATGAACCTGAACCTCACCATTGGGCTTCACCGGGCTCGACGGCCTGCCGTGCTCCCGACCATGCTGCAGTCTGAGCCTCGGCCAGCCTCAGCCCGTCACGGACGGTCCTCATGGCCCATGGGCCAGCCCCTCCCGTGACCATGCACTGATGCTTTACAGATAACAGCTCGGGGGTGCCATTTTGTCCAGGTGGGATGGTCATGGTATTGGGAAAGAGGCATCGAGGGGGGCAGTTGGTTTCTTGGCTACGAGATGCCACTTGGTTTGGGGGAACTAGCAGTGTTCTCCAAGGAACAGGGCCAAGTTAGGAGTCGAGCTACCGGCTCGACCCTGGTTTGAGTCTCCAAGCAGACCCCAGGGCTTTGCCGTCGAGGGAGCAGCAGGCCATCAGCAGGCTCACCTGCAATCTGTTGAGGAATAGGCGTCCCTGGCATCGCCGCAAAACTCGGGCCTACTGTCTTGCTGTGGTTCTTAATATCCAACCTTGCCCCTTCCAGACAGTTGTGTATCAGACATTGGGGCAGACGGCTCCAGGGGCCCCCTTTCTCCATCTCTAGGTCTTCCCACAGGAAAGGGGCCATGTGAACCCCAAACAGCTATGGACCAGGTAACATGAGCCTGGTTCATGTCCTTTGTATACATCTTGATCTTAGTGACCATCCCATTTTATAGGGTGCTGGCCTTTAAAAGGAGTGAATACCTTATCCAAGGTCATAAGAGTCAAAGTTTAAGGTTTTCTAATTCAGGGAAAAAAGCTGAGCACGTCAAAATTGAAGCCAGAGCTAATATTGAAAACGGGTAAGGACCCGATTATAAATCAAGATCCTTAACAGATACAAAAATCCTCAATAGAATACTTGGGAAGGAAATCCAACACGCTTCGTTATGTACCATCAAGTTGGTTTCGTTCCAGGGATGCAAGGATTGTTTGACACGTATGAAGTGATGAACATAAGGGCACATATGTAGAATCCAGGATTTATGACAGATGACATGATCTCAGATGAAGATGAAACTATCACTTCTATTATGCAGTCCTGAAGAGGCCAGGTGTAGCCTTATTTTGAAGGCTAATCATAAGTGGCAAAATTTCCTGTGATCAGGAATGAGAGTGTCCACTCATTCTTGTCCACAGCACTTGAAGTCTGAGTAACCAGGCCAAGAGAAATGGTATACAGATGGCAAAAGTCAAATTATCCCTGCTGGCAGGTAGTATTCTAGAGGCTCTAAAGGACTACCCGAGACTTAGAATCAAGTTCAACGAAGTAGCAAGATACCAAACACAAGGCAGCTTTTCTATACACCAATGATGAACTTGATGAAAATATAACCAAAAAAACCCCAGGAATAAAACTGACCAAGATGGCCAGTGTGTTATGCAATGGAAGTGACCAAAGCACCGGAGGAGAAACTGGAGATGACCCAGAAGACCTCCTGTGGTGGTGGTGTAGGGAGAACATCCTTTCAACGTCCACCTTGCCGAGTGATCTAGAGATTCCACACAACGCCAAGAACATTCTGCATTTAAGGAAAAAAAAATCCTGAAGTTCACGTGGAAGACTCAGTTTCCAAAAATGCAAAGCAGTCCTGAGCAAAAAGAAACAGCAATACTGTAGGCGTCACAATAACCGATTTCCAATTATGCTACCGAGCCATAGGAAGGGCCCCAGCACTGTTGGCATGGAGACGGATGCGCAGACAAGTGGACCATCCAGAACACCCCGAAACAAACCCAGACTTCTGCAGACGTCCGACTCCACGAAGGTGCCGAGACATGGTAGAACAGCCTCTTCAAGTGAGGCTGGGAAAACTGGAGAGCCCCAGAGAAGACGGACACTAGATCCTTCACACTAAACCCAAAGTGGGTCAGAGACCTTGACGCAAGACTCCGAACTTTTGAACTGCAGAGAAACACTAAGATACAGGCACAGGCCCTGCTCTGAGCAGGACTCTAAAGATGAAAGAGCTTCTGCACAGCCAAGGCAATGAGAGTGAAGATCTTGACTGACAGTTCATGTCTAGAACATGCAAACCAAGTAATCCAGTGAGTAGGTAATGCACCAGAACAGACTTCGGAAGTAGTTCAACTATCTAATGTGGAAAAGATGCTCAGGTTTGACAAGGAAATCCAAGTCAAGATTACCTTGAGTCCATCTCACCCCAGTTAGAATGGCCATTATAAAGAAAAATTTGTCAATGTGGAGAAACCTGCCCCCCCAAACATACCACTGGCAGGAACCCCAATTAGTATAGCTGTTATGGAAGACAGTATGCAAATTCAAAGTAAAAATAGACATACCATATGATCCAGCTATTCTGCCTCTGGGTATATAAAGGAAACGAGGTTGGCATACTAAGACCTGTATACCCATGTTTATTGTACTACTAACAGACAAGTTATAGATCAGCCCAGGTGCTCATATGTACGCACAAGATGGAGTAGTGTTCATCCATGAAAAATGAAATGTCATTTGCAGAAAAATGACAAACTAGGTCATGATGTTAAGTGAAATAAAACCAGACAAATAAGGCATCAGGGGTTCTCTTAGGTGGAAAGAGCTTGCCCAGTATAGAAGAGGCACCGATAGGGAAGGAGACAAGGAGGCAGGCCACTAGGGAGTACAGATGCGATTGGTGCATGGTGTACATAGCAATGTCAAACAGCAACCTGGAGCGGGATGTAGTTCAGGGGTGGAGCACCTGCCTAGCACTCATGAGGTCCTGGGTTTCATTCCCAGCACCGGGGGAAAAGGCTCAGCTTTAAGGAATGAGCCAGATTTCAGTGCCCGAGGAGGGCAGTCACGGTGGGCCTGGCCCGGGGAATGAGATCACACGTGGCCACTGGGAACTCCAACTCGTCTTCTCACCCTTTGGCCCAAGTGCCTACTTGGATTAGTCCCCGGCAGACCTCCGGGGAAAATTACAAGCAAGTGTTCAATTTCTCCTTCCACGGCGGCTGGGCTGGGAAATCGCTTCTCCCCGCGGCCTTTCTGCACCCGCAGCCGGGGGCCTGCGCCTTGTCAGTGCCTCGCCAACAGGTTGGAAATGAATGCATTTCCTGCAGGTGGTCGTGGGACGGTCGCATGTGTGCTCGCCGCCTGCGCCCAGGCGGAAGGCAGCCTCTGGGCGGACACACGGGGCCTTGGTGGCCATCTGCCCAGCTAGGGTTTCTGCAGGAGAGGGACACAAGGTGGCTGACCACTGCCGGGCCCCTCACGGGCCATAGCAGGAAGCACTGGGGCCCTGTGTGCTTGTCAGGAGGTAGAGTGGGTCAGAGACCCGACTGGTGTCTGCCCTTTTGCCAAAGGTGAGCTGGGGCAGCCTGTGCTCCCTCCACCTGTCCAGATCCGCTTCCGTTTGCTCCATTCTCCTGCACAGGCCGGGCATTCCAGGATGCGTGTACGGGGAAGGTCGGCCACCTGAACTTCACCCGTCTGTCCGAAGATACTGCCCAAGGCTTCAGCAGCAACAGGAGGCACTTGGAGCAACGACCCCATCAGTGTCCAGTGTTCTCAGAACGCTCTCCCTCCGAGCCTCGCCAAGGTCTCGTTACGCCTCTGCTGGCAGCGGGTTCGATTCCAGCGACTGGGAAGCTGGTCCCGGCTCCTGAGACGTCCTGTTCCTGGTGCCTATGACACCTACGAGATGGGGCATTGCAACCTCGTTCTCCACTGGACTCCGGGGACAGGAACACAGGCTCGTAGTCACTCACACGAGCAGGGGCAGGCCCCAGGAACCAGAGACCCCGTTCACTCCAGAGCTGGCTTCTCTCCAACAATACAGGCTCAGAAGGCAGTGCCCGGTCCGAAGCATAGACCTAGGCAGGACGAGCTCCATCTTTTGACCTAGGACCCCGAGGTTCACATTGACATGCATTTACAGGGAACTTAGCTCCACAAAACCATGCAGTGTGGACACCGAGGACTGTCCCCGGAGCCGATGCCACGGTGCTAGGAAGGCTGCCCGGATGTTCCCCTGTAAGAATTAGTGCCGAGACTCGTCTCCAACGCCCATTTTTAGTGAAAGACCAAGATTCTAAAGCAATCATCCCGAATGGAAGATCCCAGGAAGCCATCTGCAGACGGACAACCTGTGCTCATTCGTGGCCGAGGACATGCTCAGGGCTGAATCGATCACGTCCCAATATCCACTAAGGGTGTTACCATCCCACTACAGAGAGCTGTGCTGGACATTAGAACAGGATTAGATGCAGGCGTCTGGGGAGGGGGCAGAAAGGAAAAAAGACTTGAACGAGAGCTAGCCGACCGAGCTGGTAAGTGAATTTTCTGCCCGAGGACAGATTTGATTTTGGGGGCACCATTGACCACTGTGACTCTGGATGGCATTGTTCGGATCCATCAGCTGGGCACTCGAGTCTTAGGTTTCTTCAAATCCACGCCCATAGGCGGACTAGCCTCATGATTTCCCATCTGGTCGCCCTCCATTCCTCCTCTCCAGACAGTCCGCCTTTCCATGTCCTTCATGGGGCTCAGGAGGCCGACCTCTCCAGCTGCCTCCATCTTGCCCTCTTTGGTGGGAATCAACTCAGGGCAGAGAACGAAGGCCGAGAACTTCTGTTTTTTTCTAGCCTCCCGTTTTGACAGGGACAAGGGCCATTCTCCTTGGGGTCCCAGCTACTCCCGAGTAGCTGTGGTCCTACAGTCACAGCTGTGCTGGAGTCAGCCCGGGGGAGGGGGTGGCATTACTCCCCTGGGGCCGGCCCTCAAGTGCTCTGCCGCTCTTTGCGAGCTCCTCAGTCCTGCTCAGGTGTCGTCCATGGTCCCTTCGTTACGCTATTGTCAATTAAACCCCGAGCCAGGTGCTTCTCTTCAGGACCCTGGACTGATTCACTCAGAGTCAGTCACATAGCTTACGGGATCCAACAGGAAACATGGTCCTTTTGCCTAAAGATTAAGACAACACTAACGAGCACAGGACCCCTTTGACTATGCAGGTCTCATGAGCACGATGTGGCTCTACGCTCAATGCGAGTGTCCCCTACTAGCCCCAAGCCAATCGTGGGATAATGTGTAGGGTTGCCAGGCTCCACGAGGACATTATGGCAAGATCATGCACTGGACAGTTGGGATTCCTTGCCCGAGATGAGACTACCAAAGCTTGCAATTGGCCCCAGTACAAGAGCAAAGAGATCTCCCCGGTAACCGGCTCTCCTCAAGGTGGCTGGGTTGGGGGGGTTGGAAAATGGGAAGAAAGGAAGGCTTCCCAGATTCACTGGTGGCAAAGACACGGGTAGGAATGGCCGACAACCATCCAGCTACGAGCTTCCTCTGCTTGCTCTAGACCATGCCGAGCACTTTGCAGGCATCCCAGGTTCATTCCGAGTGGAAAGGGTAGATTCATTCACCAGTTAGCAAAACCAAGAAGTGATGGGTAGTAGTGTGCATAGCTTTGTACAGGCCAAGATGCAACTTCTGAACAGCCTCCCCAGAGTGAGCATTGAAGTAGTTTCTCTTCCAGTTAATCATTTTATATACCATGTACCAAGTCCTTACATCCGATTTTGTGGCACCTTAAGACACCTTGAGTCTTCTGGGAGGGGTCCTAGCTATGGGGTCTGCATTGCACCATGACTTCTGTCCCCATCCATGGTCAGCTCCCAGATGCCTTGCCAAACTAGGCTGCTCAGTGGTCTAGCACACTTCTACTTGGTTTCTCTTCACTCAGACCTACATCCAGATCAATGGCCTCCAGCATTTCCCCAAGAGGTCTCTCATGTGTCAAATTGTCTTAGGATCCAGATTGAAAAATCTGCATGTCCACTTTGGAACTAGAGAACAAAGCTCAGACTGTCCAAGGCCACAAAGCAATATGGTAGTTGAAGCCAGGTTTATTAGAGTCTAGAGCCTGGTGTTTTTGTGACTAGTCGAAGTAATTGACTTAACCCCAGACCATGTGGTGGTGTCCAGGCAAGTCAGTGCTGTGACCGACAAGCGCACCTAGTCCTTGGGGCACTGGGAAGCTGAAGTCAAGTTCTAGAACTGAGGGCCATGGTTGTTTATGCAGAGTGGTAACAGGGATCTATGGTGGAAGCTTCTCTGCTCTGGTGTTGAGGCTCGTCTGATGAGGCCTGTGCTTTGTTGAGTAGCCTTTGTCAGCTTGCTACTCTCGTGACCTATGAGCTCTGCATGAACATGCCCAGACCAGCCTGCAGACTCTTCATAGCCATAGACAAGGGAGCATTTTAACCCATTTGCAGATCTGGAATGGGTGTAGCATGCTTGTTTTTCACTCGTGTGTACTTCTGTCAGTTTTTAGGAATTTAAATTTTTTCTGGTGTCTGAAGTTGGCAGTTCACCCTCTACGCGTTTCCTAGTATGTAATGGGGAACATGTAGCATGTAACCAGGTTTCATTGGCAACTGTCCCCTGCTCCCTCTTCCAATTATTTGGAGGGAAAGCCCTCCACTTTTAAGTTTTGGTTAATTGGTTGCAGGAGGGAAGTCCATCAAGATGTTTCCGAAGAAGGCACCTCTGCCCGAGGCCCCTGCCCAGAGCCCGGACTGCCTGTGTGTTATCTGACTGTCCTTTAGCTTCCAAATGTCCTTTGTACTCAAAACCAAGAAATTCTACCTCAAGTTTTTTCTAAACCAGTTTTGAAGAAAACATTGCATCAACTTGTTTCCCATATTTCCCAGCTGAACCTCAAAAGCAGCATAGACATCTGATCCTGGAAGTTTTGGTGAGCCAGCCAGGAGCAGCAGCCCCAGCCCAAGTGGCCTGGCATACAGTTGGAAGTGGGCTCGACTGCTCTTGGCTAGCCTTGCCTGTGTTCAGGACTCTGGGGACATCCTGGCAGCTGTGGGGGTCTTTCATCCCAGGTGCTTCCCCTGTCCCCTGCAGGTGGCATTGGCAGCCTAGACACTTTTAGAAGGAAAAGGTCTCTGGTACAGGGAGGGGAGCCTGTCAGGCTCCAACCTGGGTACTTTACGCCAGGGATCTTCTACGTCTACCATTTGGACCTTCAACCACTTTTTAGACCTTGAATCATTTTGCAGTTCCGGTTGGTGAGAAGATTCAGGAGGAAAAGTAGTGCCCAGGAAGTTTGGAGAGCGGTTTGACTTTTCTGACTACTTCTCTGGAACACGCAACTTGGTCTCAATCCCAAAGTCCTCAGCCACATCAACGGGCTACCTAGCTGTCAGCTCTAGTCCAATTGTCACGTTAGGTTGGTAAGATGTGGCTGCTTAGTGGATCTTTTGCAGTTGCAACCGCAATCCGGTCCCCTAGGTGCTAGGCTTTTGTAGTCCTGCATGACAATTGTAGTGGAGGAAGTTGGGTTGATTTAGACAGTGGGGACATTATTCCTCCCCAGATAGGACTCTTAAAGAGACCACGTTTCCCCTTCAACACTAAGGCTTCCCCAGTTGGTGTTGGGAACACAGCACCATTGCTTCCCCCAGATTTAATCTTCGGCGTTTCCATCCTGCTCCTTCTCTGAAGCTTGCCTTTTCAATCTTAATCAGCACAACCTCGTCCTCTAAGTGGAAACCGAGTACCCGATCATGATGCTGATGTTAAGAGGTGCACATTCCTTCCAAACAAGAGTGTTGGGGTGTCTGAAGAGACCCTAGGGTACCGAAGGGCCTCCTGGGAACACAGCCCCTCCTGGGTCAGAAGGAGCTTTTGGTTCATCTGGATGGATGCATGAAAGGTGCTCACCTATTCCAGAACCTCCCCGTTTGTTCCATCAACATGGAGTGTAGACGAGACACGGGAGGAAGCCAGCCTGCGTTGAAACTGGCGAAAGCTACCTCCATAACGGCACAAAGTCGATCCAAAAGCAAATCCCAGTGAGCACAGAGGGATACCATTTCCAAGAAAAGGGAAACCATTAAGCTGGGGAATTATAACTAATGACTCGGTTTTATGTTTGGTGTAGTAGGAAGTGATATTCCTAAATTGGCGTTTGTAGATCTAGAGCAACTCAAGAAACCAAGGTCTAATGCTCCCTTAGTTTGAATGGGTATAAAAGTTGTTCTTTTCAGACTCATGGAGGGGCTACATCTTATCAGAGGCAAATTAAAAGGACTAAATCTGGCTGACATTCCAGGGGATCTTAAAACTTTGTAAGAGACTTCCATTCCTGTGGGCTTGTCTTTATGAAGTAGGGAAATCTAAGATGATAGCAAGTTAAATCTGCACAGTAAGACTCGTCTCTGCCTTAGCCAAGTCTTTATTCATATTCCTCTTTCAGTTGTGTTTAGATCAGAATCTGCATTCAAGTTTTCTACCTAGTTTCCTTTAAATCACTCCCTTGGGAATAGTGTTAGGATTGCTCAGGAGATTGAAATCTGACGGGAAAAAACCTGAAAATTGGCACATTTTTGGTCGACAAAGTTGAAGCTGTAGCAATCTGTTGTAGATGGCATTATCCAGGTGCCGAGATTTAGGTGTCTCCACAGTACCTATGACAGTCCTGAAGACAATGGACAGCTTACAACTCAAAAGGAATCTGGGGGGTTCAGCTTACCTAGGGATAACCGACTAGGGTGTCCCTTTACTGTTGACCTTCAGAGCTCATGGGTTTCTGCTGAATTCACATTGGTTCTCTGCTCCTGGCTTCGTTTTGCTAGATTGGCGACTTTGGGCTCCGATTTTTTCCTACCAAGATAATCCTGAGCACCTTCAGCAACTGGTCATTTCTGCTCCAAAGCCATGGGAACATGGCTATCGAGAGCTCCGACTATTCAGGATGGAGGGGTAAAAAGTTCCTTTAAAACCAAAATACTGTATAAGAATTGACAGTCTTACTGAGACTTGCAACCAAGAACCTAAAGTTTAAGCAAACTTCAACTTGGGTCAAACAAAATTTGAACTATGAATCTGGTAAGTTTCTATTGCTATGTTGCTTTGTCCTGTTACTAAAATTCTAACAAACGGGCTAGTAAGAGGGATGTCGTAGTGTTTAAAACTCAGGCCCCGTTGCTTTTCTGTATCTTAAGCATGGCCATGTTTAATTTAGTTCTGTGCCAAAGTAAAAACCCTAAAATATTGTGTATGTCTCAACTCCATTTCCATGGGTGATCTGAAGAGTTGGCAAGTATAAGTTGGATGTTTATAAATATACATACAGAAAACCCGAGTCCTTTAAGTACACTGAAGTATTAACCGCCAAGTTCAAGAAAACTCGATTCTTCAAACCTTTAAGATTTGAATCTTTCATAGGTTATGTAACACCACAAAGATTCTTTTGAAAACTTCTAGACAACACATTTAGAAGAAGTCAACTTTTAGAGTACGTTTTTATCTAACGGGCTGATAATTTTCAGAATGAGCTTTGAGAAGACTTGATTTAGGATCATAAGTTACTACTCCAAGAGCAACAACTTGTATGAGTCAGTTTTGGGGCAGTCTTTCTTTGCCGTAAAGGCCCATTAGTCTCAGGTGGAGGGAGCGCCACCCTGCCTAGCCTGCGGATGTGGGCCATGAGACCAGAGGGCGTAGCCCGTTCTGCGGGTGGATTGTGTTCCTATCTCACCCTTGCGCAGATTAGACTCAAATCGTTTCTTGCAGGGAAAACCTTTCAAGTTTCAGGAACAATTCTTTTGATTAGTGTGCAGTACTTAAACCTAGATGGTACCTGTAGTTTAGATTACAGAAGTGTCAGCTGGTTGAGAAGTATTTGCATCCGTTCTCTCATACCGGGTGTGGACAGACCAAGTCCTAAGATTACAGTTTCAGTCAAAATTCTTAGATTTAGTATTTCTTGCCTTATCCCAAACCTATAGTAGGCCAAGATATTCCAGCATGGGTAGTTAGGTGTGGGTTGACTTTTGAAATGGCATTTGGTAACCTAAAGGATTGTGCTTTTGTTATAGCCTTGAAGTACTTTTGGAATAACATGAAGATTTGAAGTCAACATTTTGGATGAAGTTCGGAGAATGTTTGAGCTGGGCGTGGTGGTGCACACCTGTAATCCTACTTGGGAGGCTCAGGTAGGAGGATCACGAGTTCAAATCCAGCAACTTAGTGTGCCCCATCTCTAAAAAGACATTGGGGTGACTTAGTGGTCAAGGGTCCCCTGGTTCAATGCCTGGTAACAAAAATACAAGGTTTTGGGTAGAATATCTTGAAGGATTTGTCCTAAAGTAAGACTGTTCCAAAGTGAAAGATGAAAAATAGAACTGAAGTTGTAGATAAATCGAAGTGAAGATCTTGAGGATGTGATTAAGTTGATTAAAATTTAGGGTCAATGACACCAATAAAAACCAGTCTCATCCGGTTGACTGCATGACCACATGATCCTGCAATATAGTCAGAAATGATTACACTATGTATGATCAAGATGTATAAGTGCATTATGTAGAATTAGAACAAATGCAATAAACCAAAAATAGCATTGCTTTAAGCAGATCAGCTCCTAGGAAAGCTTCCAGGAGAACTAGCTTAAAGAACAAAGATTGTTAAGGCGATTTTTGTTTTGTTCTTTAGACTAGTTATAAGAAAGACTGAGTTAAGGTTAAAATTTTGCTTTTACTGCATATAGACACCTAATGCTGAGTCAGTACAAGATGTGATCAGAGTTCTTATTGGTTAGGAAAGATTTTATAGCACAATGGTTTAGCAAAAGTTGATGCATAAATTTAAAGTGTTTTGCCCAGCTGGTAGTTCACCTTGGTTTGCATGGAAAATGAGCACTCAGATACAGCTTTGATCCCATTACACAAATTGACTTTGAAAGAATTGGCATTTCTTCAAACTTAAGTGAAGCCTGGGCATATGTATAGTAGAGTACTTGCTCGACACGTGCAAAGGTCCTGGGGTCTTAAACAGGGCAAAACACGTTGGATTTGTTTTCACTTGGTTTTGACTCATTTTCCTTGGAGGATATTTAACCGTCGCCCATTAACATCCTGCAACAACTTCCAGCTACATTAGGCAAATGTTATGAGATATTAGACATTGCCTACAGGACAGGTAGGGTGGAACTTAATAGACTCCAAGACCCTTTCAAACTGTTGCTTGTATTTAAATAGGGTTTTGACACCAACTCGGTCATTTAAGTGGGACCCAATCAGATACCAGCATATATCCAACCAGGAACAAGGGACAATTGGTCAGACCACAGACTTGAACATTGTTTTGATCTGAAGCGTCCCTCCAAAGCTCACGTGTTGAGCAATGCAGGAATGGTCAGAGGTGAAGGGATCGGATCATGAGGTCAGACCTCCGTGGATTCATACATTTGATTGGCTGATAATTTGAAAGAACTGGGTGATACCCATAGGCAGGTGAGATAGCTGGAGGTAGGTTGGGCCCTGGGGACTATCAGTCCCTTGTCCCTTCCCATCTATGAGCTGATCATCTTCCTCCACGATTAGGTTCTGCCTCACTGTGGGCCCAGAGCAACAGACTTGTCCGACCGTGGACTAAAATCTCGGGACTAGTCAGACTACATCTGAGTTGTTCTTGGAGTATTTTGTTAAAGCTGACCAGCATCCCAGTGAAGCACACTGTCCAAAAGAAATAAAATGGAGTCACTTGCGTCAGTCTCCTATCAGGAAGTGTGTAAAGCATTCCTGGGCACGATCTCCCGACGTGGAGGGAGAAGGGCTCTTTAGACCCAAGTCTCTGGTTCCTTGTACTTATGTGCATCAGCCAGTGTGCAAGAGGCCACAACTTGACCCCTTCTCAGGTGCTAGACTGGCCCTGTCTAGGCAACCTGCAAGTATTTCCAAGTAAGCATTGAGCAGTTTCCAAACCAGAGAGTGGAGGATTAAAACCCAGAGGATTCATTTGAAACTGTCCCTTGCCCACCGTCTTAGGCCAATAATCCAGCCCTTCCTGAGGTTTTAGTGGACTGGCGGCAGGAGGCCAGAACGTCCATTGACGTTCCAGAGCAAAGTCACCCTGGGATGACCCAGCCCTCACCAGTGGCATGTGGATTTCCCATCTCATACCACCCGCCCCTTCTTCCTTCCTATGGAAGCTCTCCACGTACTGGGAGGAGTTTTGACATGGAGCAGTCTCTAAATCAACTGGGTTCAAGCAATCTTCCTGCCACCAATCTGGCTCCCAAGTTCTGGGTTGACCAGTGAGCAGCGTGGACATCCATTCCCCATACCCGAGTCTGCCGATTTGTCCGGTTGTCACCCATCCCTGGGAGTCCCTTCTCATGCTTCTTGAGAGAAGATGTCACTTGGGCCCTGTGGAGGTTTCCCGACGGCCATCAGCTCTGCTCCGGCTCCCTTGCCACTACGCAGTTGCAGGCCTTCCCGAGGGATTAGGACCCTCACCTTTGGACTTCCTCACACCCCGCTAGGTACGTTCTAATCACTGTGGCAGACCCCGGCTGTCATGGGTCGTTACTTAAGTATATTATCGTGGCCTGGCCTGAACCAGTAGGGGATTAGAGCAATGACTATACGGACAAGTGGCCAGTGTTAGGACTGTTCTTACCCAGAGGGCTGTGGGCAGTGGGGAAGCTGCAGCAGGAACCCTGCCCACCCCCCACTTCCCCACTGCACAAGCCCCACCCTGGTCTGGGGACGGCTTCTGCTCTCCAGCAAGGCCGCTGGGATTGGTCCAGCTCCGAGCCCTCAAGCTTAGACCTGTTGCCTAGCAACAGACAAGCTTTCACTCAAACCTCCCAGGAGCGCCAAAGAGGGTTCTAGAGGCAGCATGCTCCCCTCACATCCACTTTAGTAGTTCTAGAAGGGGTATGTTGGCGTTCGAATAGGGGTGGGGGGCATTGATCAGGACATCGACAATGTAGAGCAGAGCGACTTAAACAGTAGAAATCAAGGTAATGGGCGTATGCACGATTTCTGTAACTTGTGCTCGGCTGAAACGCCAGATCGTTACAGAAGCAGCTGTATATGCAGGGTAACAGGGTCCCGCTTTGCTTTTACAGTGCAGTGGAACCGTTTTGTAGAAAGCCACTCTTGCGTCCTTAGATCAACTATGGTTGTACTGAGGAAGAGGAGCCCGGGTGGACCTTCCGAGTCCTTCAGAACATGGAATTCACAGATGTGAATGGAAAGGTTTTTTTGGAAAACAAGGCTAGCCCTGCTCTTTAGAACGACAGCCACAAACTCTGGGCTCAGACCTGGGATCCTAGCCGCATGTCGTCCCGTTACTGGAGGCCTATGCACGAGGAACTCCAGGACTTCCTGAAGGACGAGACTCCATCCCTGGATGGTGGTTCTGCCCAGTGGGATCCATGGTCGTTTCCAGGACAGTCTTCCCTAGAGATTCTTGCTCTTGGCTTGCATGGGGGTGTAGACAGTGTGCCACCTAGGGATCAACGCAGGAGACAACGTCAGGCAAGAGCCTAGACTGTGAACCCAGCAGAGTCGAATCCAGCGGCGACTGCCGTCTCTCCCTGCCGGCTTGCAGGAAGAGGAAGCTTGAGCTCATTTCCGCCACTGTAAAATGGCAATACCAATGTCTACCTCGCGTCTCCGATTAGAGACCAGCTCAGTACCGACCACGCCATCATGGTCATCCTTGACCAACGTGGGCCAAGTTGAACGGGTCTCACTTCCTGAGATCAAAAATCGTTTCCCAGCCGTCTTGAATTTACGAAGCACCCTAGTCACTACAGACTGATTTAGTTCAACAAGAAAAATGAAGTTTTAGCCCTTGATCCCCAGGTTCTTGTGCGCTAGAACACCGACTTCGCATTTCACTTGGCCTGTGTTTACCTTTACTCTAAACACCAGTACGAATCTCAAGACTGGCAAGCACTTCCCGTTCATCGACGCAGAAGTGTCTTGGACCCACGCGTCTTTAATCCCCAAGCTCATGCAGGTGTGGCTAACAGCACCAGGCCTGTGTACACCTTCGTGCGACTTTCTCCAATGTCACAAAGGCATGAAAAACAGCTTCAGTTTGACCATTAGGAAACAGTTAACATCTGGAAACTCAATGCTCAAAGGGTTTTCATTGAGGAACACTTGGTCACTAGAACCTGTTTAGTACCTACTTTGTGCCCAGGTGGAAGTTTAAGAGTACAGATAGGAGAATCCAACCAATAGCCCTGAGATCTGAGAGGCCAATCTTGTTACCTATGGTTCTGGATGAGCAGCTGCCTTCTGAGCATGTATCACTGTCTAAAACCCACCCCAGCCCAGGTCAGTATTGGAGGGACATTTTAAAAGTCAGAATAAGCCCAGGGTGTTCCAAGAGAGACCAGGAGACCTGCAGGTATGTCTCTGCAAGTTCCCCACAGAAGACACAAAAGGTTGGGAAACATCTACCCAACTGGATAGGGACATGTGGCTTAAGATTTAAGCTGGGAAACAGCTGTGAGGTTACAGGTAGTACCGTTGAGAAAGGAAAGCCATGTTAGAATCACTGACAGGTGACTAAGGAATGGTCAACTTTACATGGGACTCTGTAGGACAGGGCCTGAGGACCCAGCCTCCCACACCTCCCTTGTTTTAGGAAAAATGAAAGACTTGGATTTGAGTCAGGCTGTGCTTGGGCTAGTAACCTGGTGGGCTAAAAAGTTAAGGTTGTCCATTCCTCCCCCCGACCACCGGCACGCCTGGTCATTTACCAGGGGAGCACGTGCTAGTAAAGCTGTTCCAAGTGTAGATCAAACCCTTGAACTGGGCCAAATTCAGGCTTGTGAGTGGGGGGCCAGCATTCCCACACCTAGATCCAGCACCGTTCCAGCAGCCTAGCTTCTATGAGCATCTGCCACTGGTTTGACAACGTCAACCACGTCCGTGCTGGTGACACCCAGACGTTCTCTCCACACCTTGCTTTCTGGTCTCATGGACCTTCTGCCCTGTGGGCTTACTTCGTTTTCTTCTGGGATGCTCTCCTCACTTAGCCCATCCAATGCTGCCTGCTCCGGTTTCTAGGAGGGTATCCAGCCCCAGAACTGTCTGGTTTCTCAGGCTAGATCCCACACTCAGGAACCCTTCGGGTGTATTCACCTTTCCTGGGACCATCACCCTCGGGTGGGGCAGGATGCTCATGTCAAATGATTGTCATGGACGAGTCAGGAGGCTCAGGTCCTAACCAACCGTCACTCAAGCCTAGGAAAGTCACTGCAGAGCAGTCGAGGGTTTACGTACACCTGTGGGGTCTGGGCAGACTGGTGATTTCCAGACCTTGATCTCCTGACTCCAAGTCTGGGACCAGTATGCAGTCATGTTCACTAGGAACTGTGAATTCTCTCTATTCTCCCCTCCAAGGGCCCTAAGGAAGGTAGGTGACCGAGACAGGTTCCACAAGACAGCACAGGATGGAACTCGAGGCTTCTATGCGATTCAGCAAGTGGCATCTTCCTGTAGCCAACTTGAGTAGTCTGATCTCATCCAGAGCCAGGAGTCTCAGCTGCTTCGACAGATGGTGTAGATCAGGAAGTAGGAGGTAGCTGTGTTGCACCAGGCCAGCTTTGAGCCTGGGGTGGTCAACACTTCAATCCCCGGCCTCTGCTCTAGGGGGGCTCCCCATTGCCAAGCCACTCCTGTGTGAATGGCTCTCAGTTTCAGAGGCCTTCCATTAAACCCACATGCTGGGGGCGACCGAGCCCATGACCTGCTCTCCAGGGAGGATTTTACTGCATGCGTCCATTCAACATGGGGGAGGTCCAAGATCCTGGAAATGGATGAGTACCTGCAAAAGGTATGTGGACCAAGAACAAGCTCAAGCCTCAGATTTTGAAAGGAAGAGCTTTAAGAACAGTGAAACGAAGATATCCAAGGACAAGAAAGGGAGCCATGTCCTTGGAAGTACTTCAGGAGGGGTTCATCTGAACTAGGCTGACACCCCTACCTGCTGAGCTTGGTTTATCCCAGTTATAGAATTCTGAGTGTTCAAGTTTGGGGTTGCCCTAGCTTGGGCTCTAAATCCCTCACTACCACAATGAAGACATTCTTACTGTAGAGAAGACATCTTGATACCAGCCCAGGCCCATCCCACTCCTTCACAACGGAGGAGGAAGCCCACCGCCATGTTTGTCATGTGTCAGGTTGACATGGCTCCCTCCTCACTTAATGCCAGGCTCCATTGGCCTCCTTCGTAGGTCATGTTGGTCAGCTCTTCGTCACTGTGACCAAAATCCAAGACGAGAACTTAGGAGGAAAAGTTTATTTTGGCTCACAGCTTCACAGGTCTCAGTCCATGTTGAGCCAGCTCCATCACTTTGGTCTCGGTTGAGAAACATGGCGGCAGGTTGGAGGAGAGCTGATAACTGGAAGCAGAGGCGCAGGGGCAGTAAGACACCTCCAAAAGATCTTCCAGCCACACGACCTGCCTGCGGTTACCACCTGATAGCAGCCCTTTCCAGCTAGGCATCCGTTCAATGGATTAGTCCACTGATCAGGTTATAGCTCCCATTTCACCTCCAAACATTCTTATATCATCTCACATCTTTTGGGGGACAGCTCATATCCAAACCCTAACAGATCTTGTATCGACCTCCTTTGTCCCCTACACCTAAAGGGGAACGTCCCAATGGTTTTATTAAGATCCTAGAAGAAAGCAAGAAGTAACCGGATGCCGGCTCATCGAGTCGCTTAAACTTTGTAAGTAGCTAGTTAGCAAGTGACACGTCCAGGCATCCGTGGAACGGCTCCATGACCTTTACTCGGCTCAGGTGTGGACCCCTCTCTGGCTCACAGAGTTCCAATTCTCCCACTGGAATGTCCCTTCACGATCTCCGTCTCTTTGGAATCGGTTTAGCGTTCTGTCCTCGAGCTTGTCCACCCGCAGCATGACTCACTTTCACTAGTGCAGTTCATCCGGTGTTTCGTTTCTTTGGCCAGGTGGGAGATAAGAACCAGCTCAGCTAACAAGTGTCAATATAGAAGATAAATAGCAGCTCAAGAGACTTCATAGGGGCCCCCCAGAGGCGGAGGCTTTGCACCTTGGATTGGTATCTTAGATTGGTTACACCAAGAAACCCAAATGGATGGATCTCCTTACATTTGCTCACAATAGCACCTCCCTGGCTGCGAACAGGGCTCTCAGGTTGCCATTTTGGTCGCGTAGCCCAAGGAGCTTTGAAGAGCAGCGGAGTTTGAGGTGCCTCAACCTTTGACAGAAACCTAGAAACAGGCCACAGTGTCTTTGGGTACCTTGCGGCTGCCTGATCTTGGAACAATGCCTTTGAAGTCCTTCTCCAGAAACCTCTGCTCAAGGATACGCCACGGCCATCTGCCTACAGCTAGTGCCCCCTGGGCAGGGATGGGTGATGGGAGGCAGTGGTCAGCTATGGTCACCCCTGCATGTCCCTATTCCTTAAGTCCAGGGAAACCTGCTCAGACCAAGATGGCCAGGCCACCAGGACACTTGGCTTGGGTTTTTGTTGGATCTCCAGCAAGGTAGACGGGTTGACCAGGCGGAGGACTGCTCAGAGTCCTGCTCTACTTGGCCAGTCTTCTGGGAAAGGCAGCACTTGAAGGGACAGTTTGTCATTAGCACACTCGCTTTCAGTGAAGCCTGGAGATAGTTGACACCAACAGGAGGTCAGAACAATGGCAGATCCTTAACTCAAGCTTCCCTCTCAAAGGAGCCTTGTAACCATATGAACCAGGAAGTCAGCCTCAATAGAACTAGTTTGACTTCAGTTTTCAGTGATACCATTGCTCTGGTCCCAGAATCCACTCTAGGGACATCTTACAGTTTGGCATGACCATTTTTTGTCTTGTGATCATTGATCCATTTGAAGGATTTTGTTCCATTATTTTGGGACACAGCCTTCAACGTGACTCTCGGGGGTCAGATGTGCTCACGGGCAGGGTCGTGCTTCTTGGGGCACAGTGAAGGTGACACACCAAGATGGCACCTCACAGCAGCTGCTTGACAGCCCTAGGCATCGCTGGTGACCCACCACAAGCCTTTGGTTCAAGTCATTCGACTCGATATTCTTCCTTTCCCACTAAGTATTTAAGAGTCAATGCTCGGACTTTGCAAATATCCCATTTCTGCTTTATGTTCTGTTCACCCTTTGGATTTGGTTGAGTAATTGGCAAGTTAAGCTAGGACAGTGAAGGTAAGAAAGTGTCTTTCAGTGGCTTAAGGCTCCACATGAGCTGCCAGCTCTTATCTTCAGGCACCGCCTCTCCAAGATGTGGTCAAGACTAGAAATGGAAGAGGTTAGAAGGCAGAGATCAGCAATAAGCTTTATATGTTGTCCCAAGAAAGTTCTAGAATGAATGCCAAGGCAGCATTTTAGGCAACCATCTTAACTCCTGGAGACACCTGAGCTAACAGGAGGTTTCTGCAGATGAAACCTCTGGAGAGCAGCTGGGCAACGTGGGCATAGGAGCGTGGACTAATGGAGTCACATCCTTGGGGAGGACACACGAGAACTGACGCCTTCTGTTCAATATTTGATCAGCGATTCGGATGGAGATGCAGGTCTGATCAATAATGGCGCAGTTCCCGGGACTTGTACATCGACAGTCGTTTCATTCCGGTCTGCTAGGCTTCCCTTCCCCCGACCAAGATTCATTTAAGGGTCGATCAAAATGCATGTCTGAGGAGAGACAAATTCCTAACTTCAACAGAAAATTGCACCAGAAAAGCCAATGCAAACACGGACCCTCAGTCAGGGCCTCAAGACAGTGAGCCGAGGGATTAGCAAGCTAGACCAGGGGCCCCTCCGCGGGGTCCTGCCGAATCCCCCTCCGTTTGATCAGGTTGTTTCCTCAGCCCTGCCATCGCCAGCTCTTCGTTCCGACCTGCGGGTGGAGGCAGGTTGTCTATAGAAGCAGCACAACTTTGAAGTCCGAGTTGGGGTCTCCTTCCCCTTGACCGTCTGGGCAGCTTCGTGAACTTGTAAAGCAGAGACTACCTCCAGGTGTTGAGGCCCATCAGCCCACTGTCAGTGCTTGGAGGGGCCCGGGGTGCGTTGAGCCACCGTGTCAGACTGCGACTCAGCTGCCCAGGCTGCTCGTTCACCCTGTGTCCGGGCGGCAGTCCGTGGTCAGGGCTTAGAGTCCAGCAGATGCGCGACTTCACGACGGTTTCAAAGCAGTTTCAGAGGCAGAGGAAAGCATGTTCAGTTTAAGGTACTACGGCCACCCTTGGTCACCAAGGTCGCTGCCAATGTTCACGTCGAGGGTCTGGATGTGAGGCCACCAAGTCTTCCTGGGACTAAAGTTGTGCCTCGTTCGTGGTTGGATGACCCCTCGTTGCCAGTATCAAATGTCAGTCTGGTGATGGGACTCAGGAAGACGATAGTGACATGGTAGGTTTCCTGAAGTCATCGTGGCCCTTAAGGCAGGAAACCTGAAGGCGGAGACCTTGATTTCTTTACCCCCTTCTCACAGGTATGCAGAGACTCAGGTGTCGGTCACAGTTTAGGATGACAGGCTCAAAACTGATCTTCAGCTTTTCATAGCTCATTAGATCAAGTGCACACGTGAGCTCTGAAGAACACCCGTTTCACAGAGGGGGAATGACCAAGTGTTCTAGGTCACAGGCAAGAGCCACCCAGCGTCAAGTCTTATGGAAAAGAGCATCTCATCACTATGGAGACGGTATCCTGGAACAGGGCAGTTGCTCCAGGGCTGGAGGAGCCAGTGCCACCGAGTTCCAGGCATCTGCCTGGTGCTAGTGATCGACTTCCCCCAGAAAGCCATTCCCAACCCAAGCTAAGCTGGCACAGGGGCCCCGGGCAAGGCCTCTGACTAGGACATCTCGTTTTCTGCTCCTCACCAGCTCTCTGGAGGCTTACCATCCCCTGCGCCCCTCCTGTTATCAGCTTTGGGCGGGTGGGTTGATATTAAGGGCTCTGATAAAGCTCCCTACGTGGCAGCAAGCTGTAAACATTCCCACTGATGCCATTTGATTAGCCGGCTGGGAAAATGCCTGAAGGTGATCCTGGCTTGTCACCGGGAGACAGGCAAGGGTGCCACACACAGCTGTTGAAAAGCAAGTGGGGAGAGCCCCCCACCGCCAGCCCCCACGCAGAGTTATATAAAGCACTCTGCAGCGGCCTCTGCGCATCTCGGGTGCGATCTGCTGGGTGGCTGCGGGTTTAGGGTTTGACAGGCCTGCACGGCAGGGACGCATTCGTGATAGATAAGTTAATCGCCTGTGAGTGGCGAGCGGGGATAAAGCCCGTGTGCAGACTCCTGCCCCACATTCCAGAGCCAGTTTTGTTTGACGCCCTGGTTGTAACCCAGCCAAGTAGCTTCCCTGTTACTAGGTTGCACTTTCTAAATCCGCATCTGTGGAAGGCCAGGGCAGGATGAGGACGGCCCAGGAAGAATAACGACTAACTGCTTCCGGGCATGATCCCAGGATGCTAAACCCTGGACTTGACAGGCTAGGAGGATTCTGTGAGGCCAGACAACTTCCGATTCAGGCAGTAGCCAAAGTTCAGGCTCCTTCAAGGTAGAAGTACAGCAACACTGAAATTCAGGTTTCTCTGCCTCCTTGGCAAGTACTGCTTATGCGGACAACTCGCAAGAAATGCTGCTTAGAGACTTGACGTGTGTCCACGTGCAATTTAGAACTTAATTCAAAATGCATTAACAGGACAGAAGGGATTGTGTCGGGACAATTAACACCTGCCCATAGGACATGATCGGGTTCAAGTGCTCCCAGGGCCTTGTGAGGATTCCAATCCTCTGGACAGTTTCCTGGTTATATTCCGTCTTTGGCTCCAATGAACATGGGGCTATTTGCAGTAGAGCCTACGTTGTTCCTTTTAGAAAGCTATTTGGCAACTCCCAATAAATATGGAACATTCTTGAAGCCAGCAACCCCCCTCCTGGGAATCTAGGCCAGAGGCACCAATTCATGAGGTCATGTATGCAAGGTTTAAGGGCCAAAAGTGAAGCAGACTCACCACCTTAGTTTGGCGATGGGTGATCCAAGGATCTTACTCTCAACTGAGCCATAGCATGTTGACTTAGCTTGCCTCCGTCTTCAGGAAAACCACCCACCTATGTCATCGACGAGGAACTAAGTCACAGGTATGAGAACATTCTGACAGTGATCCAGAAAAAGCAGGAATAACTATGTTTAGGTCAGGGAAATCCAATTGCAAAGAAGGAAAGCTTATAAGTAAGCTAATCATGCAATGAGGGGGACAGTCCATGAGAATTAGCCCTCCATGTCTATGTGCCCCTAAGGAGCATCAAGATGTGAGGCACAAGTGGACATAAGAGGTCTGTAGTTTGAAGCGTGGACACCCCTCCATTAGTTGGCAGACCAAGAGGCTAAAGAGTCCATGAGGAGGACAGTTGAGCTGGACAGTCATCTGCATCTGATGAAGACTTGCAATTCATCCCATGGAGCACACGTTCAAGTTCAATGGCATAGTCACCACATCTTGGGCCATAGAACAGCCAGGCCCAGAGAAGGCAGATCCCTCAACGGTGCACGTGTCCCGATGTGTACATGGAACAGACCATCGCTGCCTTCCGCGGGTATGCCCAAGGCTGGCCCGAGGCTCATGTCTGCCCAAAGCAGATATTAGGCCTTTAGGGATGATGTGCCCCAAACTGCAGCATGGGTCAGGGGTCTGTGGACAAGTGGCTGCATCTAGTCCTTGTCTTTGAGGCACCGCGGCCATGCAGCAATCCCTGGTGCGAGGCTGGGAACTTGCTCCTTTGAGCACATGCTATTTAGACACGAGAGGGACAAAGTTGTCTTAAGTAGCTTTCCAACCACACAGTCATCCTTTGATGACTAGTCACATGCCTACCCACAGCCCCTGGAACTGGAGCTGCCCTCGATCCCAGAGGCCAGTCAGAAGCTATGTTTTGTACTACGTGACCTCACTCCAGGGCTCGGTCGATTGGGTTCTGGCCACCTGAACCTGGAAGTCTTATTGGCCAATGCCTGACGGGAAACCATGGCACAGAAGGTACTGGGCCTAATTCAAGGTGTATTTGAATTGGACAAGCCACCAAGGCTAGAGGTTCAAAGCTGGTTGGGTTCTGTCCACCTGACCTGAAGGTCTGCTTATTGGCCAGTGACTGATGGGAGACCCTGGCATACAGAAAGTACTGGGCCTAACTCAAGGTGTATTTGAATTGGACAAGCCACCAAGGCTAGAGGTTGAAAGCTGGTTTTAGCTTAAAGCAAGCTCAAGGGACTTGAATGAACCCTGGAAGGCTCCAGGAAGCCAGGTTTAGGGGTTGCTCACAAGTTCAGTTCCTCCCGGACCCTCCCCCCCAGTCCCTTCTACTTGGGATTCTACAATTAGGTCCATCAATATGAAGCCTATTAGCATGCTTCTATAATGTCACCACTCAGCTATAGGCATCTGCCATGGTGGGAACAGTATGCAGCTACCTCCACCCTGTCCCCCAGGGTGCAGAGTCCAACATGATGCACCTGGAAGGTTGCTACACATCAGAACATGCTCACGTGATTGGTCAATTGGATACTTGCAGTGACTTGGAAGCTGAATGGGAAGAGTCAAGCATCTTGCCAAATTAAGACTTCAAACCGTCATCACTAGTAGCTACCTGGGTGGCATTTAACTCAATTTCTGTAACAGCCTCAATGTCCCACCCCTGACAGGCATGTAGGGTGGACCCCATGGCTTATTGGGAGATTAAGCATTTCTGTGATTTTGTGCTTCAGATCCTCAGTTCCTTACCACACAAGCCATTTAGAAAGTATCTTTCAGGTCCAGTTCCTGTGGAGGAACCTGAGGAGCAGACCATATTTCTCGGTACGTCCTGCATCTACGCCGCGGGACTTTGTGCAAGAGCAAACACGCTAAGATGGATCCACCCCGTAGGATGGGAAGGTCTTCAATCCACTTAAGCTTAAAGTGGATCTGTTTAGCAGCAGCAGCAGATAGCCGCGGAACCAATGCCAAGTGAGCAGATGGAGGCGCACAGTAGTTCAGGCCAATTTGGACATTTGAGATCTGCAGTCGAGACGCCCCCCCCACCTCCTCCAGGAAGCATACCAGATTAGCTAGAGTCCGTCCTACGGACCAGGCGCGTCCACAGTCGTATTCCCTTTAACTTGCCATTGCCCAGCTGCAGGGCCAAGTCCAAAGTCAGTGACAGTGAAACCCAGGATGGGGACCACAGTGGGTTACTGTAAGAAAATTCAAGCTAAGTGCTTCCAACTTCACTTTTCTGTGGCACAATTCCGGAGTTCCCTCTAGAGGGAGGCCCGAGGCATGGACAGTGTACTCAAGTCCAAGTTCATGTCCCTGGTACTCACAAGGCCTGTGCCAAGGACCCCACTTAACCACGGAACTCAGGAAAGAGGCTTTAAGAATGCACTCAGTGTGGAAGTATCACAGTAGGAAAACCTGGCCAAGGACAGCCGAGGAGCCCAAGCTCCTAGCGCCATCGACGCCCCGGGAGGTAAGGAAGCCTGGTGTCCGATATCCAGGTCAATTTCACAGCGCTGCCCCCAAGACTGGGGCTGTACTTTGGGTACAGGTTGATCCAGGAAGAATCAAGGGCGCAAAACAAGACCCTTACTCGTATTTTAAGATGGTATTGATGCCCAGTCTCCCTACTGGTGCCAGTTTCTTGGAAAGAATGGTTGGAAGAGTTGGGTTTACCACCGGGACTTAAGTTTGGTTTGCCGTTCACAACGTAGCATTGTAGGTGTTCAAACAAGTTGCTTCCTATTACACGTCGTGCTGTCTTATTGCGATAGTTCAGCATGGTCCCGGACACGTAGTAGTGTTTAGCCATGCCGAGATGGCTTCAAGTGCTACTTAGGTATGCGTGTTCCTGCAGTGGATTGAAGCATTTAGCCCGGCTGTACCTGAGCAAGTTGTTTGAACTTTAATGGAGCCTTGGCATTGTGTTTGATATGACATGTTACTTCAATGCATGGATTTAACATTCCCCCCCTTTGTCTGATCACAAGTTCTTTTCCCTTCAACTGTGGGAGGCTTTTTGGACACGATTTGTAAGTCAAGGACCACACCTGTAACTAGGTAGGTCTAATGGGCGGTGGGGGCAAAGTTTCAGGCAGCCACGGCAGGTGGCCTCTGAAGGAACTCGACTTCTAGAAGGGCTTCAAGATCGAGTCCCCGAGGCTGCTTTGCAGTCTCAACCGTGCTGGCCAATTCTCACCGAGATACAATTTTGGACAATGCTAATGGCTGTTGGTTCACCCGTAAGGAAAGTGAGGGAGAGGGCTAGGGAGCACCTTTGAGCTAGCATTGTTTGAGTGCTTCCATTCTCGGCCTTGGGAGAGCCGACCACGGGATATGTAAGCCCGAACACACCTCCCGCACTTTGACACAGGCAGGACTGCCTAGTGGACAGTGTTAGAAGCCAAGATATGTCCACAGGCTTCCACTTGTGTTCATGTCTAGTCTGCAGAAGATGCAGTCTGGGTCAAGGTTTTTCAAGGAAAAAATTTCATAGCATCAGTCCAAAAGTGGATGGGCAGACCTGGCAGCAGGGGGTTGCCTCCCATACCGCTTCAGCTGGTGGAGCGGTGCGTCCATCCAGGCCCCACCTAGCCTGCCTGCATCCCTGACCTGCAGGTCCCTGGTCCCCACAATGCTTAGTGGGGAAATGCAGCTTAACGCAGCCATCCCATGTGAAGCTGGATTTGTTCAAGCAGGAGGCTGGAAGAACGGCCTGCGAGCAGTCGCTTCGTCTGGAGTCTTTCCAGATTTGACATTGAGGACAAGCAGGAGACAACATTTTTGCTCCACGTTTTAAGACTTGGGTATGTGGAAGTGCTATGCCTACCATGAAGATAAGTCTCTCCCTTTACAGTCTTATCCAACTTCTGTAAGCCCTCAATGAGTGCCTCTCATTATGAGAGCTATCACATTTTCCAGTGAAAATCTATTTCCCTTTAAATAGTTTATTGGGTACAATGCTATAGCTAGAAATCATAATCCAAGCCACAAATGCTCTTTGACAATGACCTTCAGCACTTGCAAATCACATCCAGACCCCAGGAACATGGGGTCTGAGGTTGCTTTACAAGAATTAGAAAGCAAAAAAACCCACTTTCAAAGTAAATCTCATGCCAATTTAAGGCTCAGACATAGGCAGCTTCCCTCTTGGAGGGGGACTTGGGGGAACATGATTTCCAGGTCATCGTATCTAGCACCTGCTCTGGACTGGTTATTGGTCCCCGTAGGATTTAGTGAACTAAGTGGCCACTCACTGCAGAACTCAGTCTGCTCACAGGCAGCCATGCATACAAGATTACGTGATAATCTAGACTACCGAGTGTTAAGAGACAAGCCCAGAGTCACCCCAATAGGGAGCCCCAAAGTTATACTCAGTCCACTTGACATGCCCTTCCTTTGCCATCTTGGAGAGTGAGCAGCAGCCCATGTGGCCACCGTTGCACTGCCGGAAGGGGGGGCTTCAGGTGAAGTTTGCAGTACCCAGAAACGGACCCGTTACTCCCAACGCCCGCTATCATAGTGGCACTCGGACACGATCATTCCCGTGACATTTTTAAAAGTGCCATTGAAGCACAGTTGCCCCCCCCGCATCCTCTCCAAGTCCACATACCGCTGACCCGGAAGTCCAACCTCATCTTGCAGGTCCACATCCTTCCACACGAGGCTTGCAGCCCTGTGTGGGCAGTACCAACTCCAGCTCAGAAGTCCCTGGACTCCAGCCTCCAGGGAAAAAGTGGAGGCTCAGGAGCACTAGCAGAGGCCACGGGCCCATTTGCTGGCCTGTATTTCTGGGGAGGAGAGGTCGAGAAGCAGCTCCCCGGGAACACAAAGGCCCTGGTTAGAAGGAAGAGGCTATCCTTGCCCAGGGATGACCAGGGGCACCACTGAAGGAGGCTCGCTCTGTGCTGCCCCTTGGAGACCAGGGCAAGGACTCGGGCTGCCTTCCAGATGTGGAGAGGTCACAGTAGCCCACTATTCCATAGCGGGGGAGGACTTAGGTGTGCCAGGTCCCCAGGAAGCCCACATGGAAGCTCCACATGCCCTTTTCCATTTCTCCCCGCAGGGCCAGCGACTATCACAAGTAGTTCATTTCAGGGCACCCAAAATTCCCAGTCCCTGGGGAAGTCTAGTCAAAGGTAGGCATGGGTACAAGGTTGTCGGTTACTGGGATGACTGATTTTTCAGCTGAAGAATCGAGTCTCCCCAGAGTGAAGAGTTCCAAGCCCGAGTCACCTAGTATTCGTCACTGGCAGACCATACCTATGTCATCCTCTTTAGGCTAATCCAAGGTCAACTCAAACCAAATGTGGCCAAGGTAAGCTTTTAGGAGACACCTATGTTGAGCCACTAAGCAGTGGCTTGGGTTTATGAACAGTAAGATAGCAATACCATCCTTACAGTTTGCTAAATTCCTTCATCCAGTTGCTCCGGGACCACCATCCCCTCCTATCCTTGGGACCGGGTGGAGGTGAGCTTTGTGGTTTGGTAACTGTTCCATTTCCTCTTCAGCTGGTCTCGGAAGTAGAGATGGGGGGGCGAGGAGGGGGCACAGGAGAGGCTCAGGCTAGTCTGGAGTCCAAGATGGGCTGACAGGTCAGGGAAGGCCCCGATTTATTGTCATCTAGTTGTGCCGGCCATCTGTCCTCATTAACTTGCACGGGTTTATGGTTTTTTAATCTCTTCCACATACACGCAGTGTATGAACATTCCACGTGTTTTTATGGTCCATGTACTTCACATTCTGTGTGCCCAAGTTACGACCCAGGACATACCGCTCCACTAGCCAAGCTCTTTCTGAACACGTGGTGCCAGGATCCAAATCTGAGGTCAACCTAACAATGTTGCTGGGGCCAGGTGTAATCCGACCCAACACCTGCACACCCACCCCTAGAAGCTTGGAAGGCCAAGCCTGACCACGCATGTTTCAGTTAGAAACCAGCAGGACGGATCTTCAACCCAAAGCTAAGTCATCCAAAGTACCAACTGGGTGCCACGTGTTTGGTTTTGCCTGCGATTGGCAGCTACTGGAAAACCAGAGACCCATCTTCCCAGTCTAACATTACCTTAGTTCCTAGCTAGAATTCAAGACTTCAGACTCAATTTCTCCCTCTTTAGGAGCATCTAGTCAACTTCTGAGGGGAAGCGTAAGGATTTGACAGAATGTCTCACCAAGACCACAGGCCAGAACCTGAGCCCAGAACTCTGGGTTCTGCCCGCTTGGTCTTTCCTTCATAGGTCATGCCACTTCCCAGCGTTTCACCATCTTGGTAACCAAGCACGGTCGCTCCATGTCCCCAGCACCTAGGAATCTGATACTCAGGTATTTGCTCATGAGTGTTTCCAGGCATCAAGAGGGTCGAGGTAGTCATGCTTTTCCAGAATGTCACTTTCACACCTCGAAGGCTTAAGCCGGGTGGGGGTACGTCTGATGCCAGCCCCGATTTGACCATTTTCCCCCCAAGCCTTGGTAGCATCAGATTGTGATGCAAACCAGGATCCAAGCACATCCAAAACGAGCAGATTGAACAGACGCCCAAGCCACAGTACCCAAGGGCAGTCGCTACCCTCGGCAGCACCTTCCGGGGGCTCCAGGTTGAGATTGATGCTCTTTGATGCCTCAGGAACATCTACATCCAGAGTCACTACCCGATGGGATGTGGCAGCTGGAGAATGGCATCCCCCGAGGGCTGAAGGACCCAGGTGAGTGGGGAATGAGGGTGAGGATGAAGAGCCCGGAACTAAAGCCATTCCACCTCAAGGGGAGGAAGTGGGACTGATCCAGCTCGGGTGCTTGCCTGGCAGAGGCCAAAGGGTCATTCAAGTTCCACGACGAAGTGACAGGTTAAGACAGCCGTCAGGAACAGAGCCCAGACCAGAGCATTCATCTGAGGGTTAGACCAGGTCTTGGTAAGAACCTAGTTGCAAATAGAGAGGACCAGGAAGACCTATTGGCCTCCCGTCAAGGGGTACAGCTTCGTTTCCCCACGACATTGATGCAAGAGCCTGGGGCAACTTCACCCTTGTTGCAGACTTTCCCCGCTGCAGCCTCTTATCCACCCTAAACTTGGGGACATGCTTCAGCTGAGCCCCCTCTTACCCCCAACTGAACCTGATGTACAGCTTAAAGGGAGTCTACATCCAAAGTTGCCAAGTAGAGCTGTTCTAGAAAGTGCCAGATGAGTAGTTGAGAACCGAGGTTTACTACAAATCCTCAGATATTCAACCAAGATTGCCACCATGTTGGAGAATCACATCTGCAAAAGCTTACCAAGTACACACTGCTGTGATCGATTAGCAATGTCTGCCTTGGATTGGGAGGAAAGCAGCACCATTGCTACGCATTCAGCCCACTACGCAGGTTGAAGGCTGAATCAAACTTGGGGTCGATTCCCCTGCCTTGGGTGGCTCACTGCCCCAGTCCCTCAAACAAGTCAGAACGTAAAAGGTCAAATGGGTGGCCCAAGCAGACACGGAGTCACCTGAGAACTTCCAGAAGTTAAAAACGAAGTCTTAGGTTACAATTGCACATTGCAGGTATGAAGTGTCATGATTTGAGAGACATGGGATCAGGCTAAACATTTGCTCATTTTTTTGTCCTTGGTGCTTGGTTTCACTGGAGTGAAGAATCCAGGCTGGCCCAAGTACCCCATCTGACCCACAGGGGGCAGCATCCACCCGATAGGTATTTCCTACGAGTTAGAGACCTAAGGGAACCCTCACACGCCATTGAGCTACAGCCACGTCAACGGGCTGACGGGGTCAGGGTGGAATCCACTGGTACCCATGGTGTGGGTTGGAGTGGTAGTAGTCAGTTTGGCTGAAGTGGGGCTTCTGTGTCCCCTTGAGACACTGTCCAGAACTGGAGCACAGCATGCCAGCCTTCACCCAGTCTTGGGCAGCCCACTTGGCGACGGGATGTGTGCCGACGCTTCCACGCTGTGTTGAAGCCTTTGCAGGCTGCGTCACCGGGAAGGCAGGATTCATCCATCCAGACGTCTAGTCCAAGGCCAAGTCCCAAGTTCCAGAGCCCCACCTTCTCCCAAGCTCTGCGTCCCAGGAGCTGGGTATAGTCGGCGAGAAGACCCACCCTCAGGCAGGAGGATCACAGCCGCAGGGGCGGTAGGCAGGCCAAGGCTCCGTGCTGGGTGCACGTGCCCTGTGTGGCGTGGGCCGGCACCTGTGCTCAGTCACTCCGTGGTTGCTCGAGGCAGGATGAGCGCCAGGGTTGGCCCCACCTAGTTCCAAGAGCCCTTGGAGTCTACACGTTCATAAGGAGGGCTCGGTGCCGCTGTCTGCTTGAGGATGGGGACGAGCCAGGCAGCAGAGGATTTGGAGGCCTTCAGGGTCCGGGCGGGCCCTGGTTGGCCACAACCAAGTCACTTTAGTCACTCGTTCGGACTGAACTAAAGAGCAAGCTCGGTTGCTGGCTTCCCCCTAGAACCTTCCAAGGCAGCCGCCTAACCAACACCTTGATTTCAGTTTGGGAGACCCAATTGGGTGCCACTGCGTACGTAGGTTATTGGCCTACGAGCCGAGCTCGATGTTAAGTTGCTAACATGTCACACAGCAAGAGAAGTCAAAGCCCCGAGTTGTGGACATTGCCCTTTTCTCCCTAGCTCTCGACACCACAGGGGAGCCAAGTTTGGCCGTGGGGATTTGAATCCCTTTCAAGTAACCCTACGGATCATGACGTTCTAGCCTCAGTACCGTTAGCGTGAGAACAGAGGCTTAGCGCATGATAGAGCCTTTAGATCAGGGGTGAGTTGCGTCTCCCCACCCAGGCCCAGGTAAGAGCGTGGAGAGGGCCTCAGCCAGCTGACACTCAACCACTGTTGGTCTCTGTTCACCGAGGCCTGGGTGACTTGGACTGTGCAGAGCCAATTGGTGGAAGTGTTGAGGGCTGGCGTCTCCCGGTTTGAGTCAAGCTCACCCTGTTACCAGTTCCTGGTATTAAATGGCTCTGAACAGACTTGTACTTGTCCCCTTAGTGCTGTCTGGTGGAAAACCAATACTTGAAGATCCACATGTGTGCACCCACATGGCCCGAAGCTGTGAGCTAGTTCAAGAAAGGGCATCCTCTAATGACATGGAAGGAGATTCAGAGGGAAGGGTTTGTACTGTATCAAGCACAGGGGACATCACCTGGCATCTCTTCCATGATAAAAGTCTGCCTAGAAACCCAACTAAGACCTCTAGACTTCTGGTTCCCCAAAATGCTAGGGTTGCCTTCAGGCTACACTACACTCCTAGCTGACCAAGGACTGCATTTGGAGGAACGTAAGAATTTTAACTCCAAAACAGCAGATGCCCTTGTGGGTCTGTGCCATCCCAGAGAATCCTTCCGTTCTGGGGCATAGCCCAGGCTTCCTCTTGCCTCTCCTGGAAGCTTAGCACCCCAGATTTTTCCTCTCCACTCTAGGGGCACTAAGGATCTCATGCTTCACCCTGCTACCAGTGTTTCTGGCTGAGCTAGTGCCAAGAAAGCCCAGAGCCCACCTGTGTTCATCCACCTGGAGAGCAGTCACCACACGATCAATGTCCACCCATGATTCAGGAAGGGCAGTTGTCCCGATTTCATGTAGGGGCTGAACACCCAAGGGGGACCTGGGCCTCCAACCCTGCCCCAGCTCCAGTTCCCTGGGGCTTAAAGTCAGCCTCCTCCACCCTTCTGCTTCCTCTGGGGGGCTTTCAATCTACTTGGCTTCCTGGACTTGGTACAGCACATCTTTGGCTAAGGGAGGGAGGCCATCTACGAAGGATTCCAAGGCCTGTTATCACTGACGGGGACATTTATCCCTTGGACCAACTATCCTGAGGTCTGGTTCCGGAGGCTGAGATCTCTAATGGTGAACGTGGAGTTCAAGGAAGGTATGATCAGGGCCTACGCTCTGTAGCTGCCTGCGGTGATGCTAAACTGAGGCTCGCATGAAGGGCTAGGAGTCTAGAAGAGGCAGGATCGGACCTGGCTGACCCTGCAGACCGCCTCTGCCGAGGCCCGGGTGCACGTACCTTCATCTACTCCGTTCCTCCTAAGTTGTACCGACAGCTGTGCATCCTCCCTTGCTCCCCAATCGATGCTCCTCAGAACAAGGAGCGCGTGCATTATTTATCTGATGGGAGGAGAGTTACTCAAGGTGCCGATCAATTAGTGCAGATGCTTCCTCAGGCAAGCAGAGGGGGACCTGCAGATTCAAGGCTGACACTGACGAGCCAGGATCGGGAGGCGGTCCCGGCCTGGACACTGAAGGGCTACCTTCCCAGATGGGTCTCAGTTTCCCCTCTTTGTATAAAGGGATATCAGGCTGCATGACCCAAGGGCTCTTTCAGATCTTCAGGCTGCTAAGGGAGTTTCCAGGAACTGTTCCCAGAACAGCTTACAGTGGCCAAGCAGTTGAAACCAGTTAGTTTAACTAGCTCAGGCGCCATGAGATGTCGTTTGGGAAAAGCCATTATTTTTATAATATGAATGATGACTCACCCACCCAGAGGCCATCAAATCTGCTTGCCGTGATCTGCACAGCATTTCAGACTTTTCTGCCGGGGGTTAAGGCTGATCTCTTCAATATAAAGAAATTCGCGCTCATAAAATGCGAAGGAGAAAGGGAGGAGTCGAGCCTGCCAAGCTGTCCGCCTTCTCTACTCAGGACTTGGTTTCAGATCCCAGGGCTATTCGGATGGGTTGCGGGCTCCTTCCCAGGGAGGTGCCATCTGGGTCAGCCATACCTAGAGGCATCAGATCATGAGGTGGCGGTGCGTATTGCCAACTCTTTCCGGACGGGTGCCAAACTCAAGAGTTCAGGGTGCAGGCCATGTGGCCCACCCAGACCCCGGTCCAGGCCTAGTTCACCGACAATGCAAGGCTGCTAGTGGCCCCCCGGTGTGCCAAGGCCCGAGTCTCACTGGAGTCACGTCACTTGGGAATGCAGCCCATAGCATGGGGGTAAACTCCGAGAAGCAAAGAAGCGACTGAGCACCCAGGACCACAAGTTCCAGCAGAAGCTGGGAAAGTCCCTTATTCCCAGCTTGGAAGGGGCTCCATCAGAGTAGAGGATGGGAACCTGCAAGGTGGGGTTAAAGTGCCACTTCCCACCCTGGAACTTGGATCCTTTGCCACTGGCTGATCACAAAGATGTCAGTGTGCCTCCGTCTCCTCGGTCAACCTATGGACGAACCCCTTTATGAGAACTGGTGCTATCAAGTGGACTTCCAGGTCACTGGGTCTAAGCTTCACACTGGGGTTCGTCCGTGAAGTTCAGTAGTTCGAGGTGAGGTTTTGGTTGAGGGCTTCCTCAGTTCTTCCCGTTTGTGGCCTGTGCTCATTCCTGGGGACCACTGTGTGGTTGGAACCCTGTGCCAGCTATGGTGACCCAGATGCTGTTCCCTCTGGCCTACGGGAGGCATGTCACCTTCCAGAACCACCCCCACCGAGTTTGCATCAGACATGGTTACGCGGTCAGCGTGCAGCACCGATGGCTTCTCAATCCATCGCTCGTTCTCCAGCTTGCTCCCCATGGAGCCTGAATGCTGCCACCATCTGCTCAGCCTGGAGCTATAGCCTCAGTTCCTTACTCCCCCTTCATACAGAACCTTGTCCCTTTAAGGAATCTTGTCACTAATACCCTCAAGTCCATGTTCATCTTGACATTCCCATTGCCACCTGGCAAGTGGGCTCACCTGGGCAAGGTGGCATTGCTTCTCTGTACCAACCTCACGCTCTGCAATTCCAAGAGCTGCCAGGGAAAGCAAAGCATTCACCCCCTTTGATCTAAGGTTGAAATTAAGTTCCCACGTGACACAGCCCACCTCGATCTACCACTCATGCTGCCCCACATGGTCCCTGTATTCCAGTCATGTCCCTTCCTCGGGCGGTTCCATGACCGTTTATGCCTCGGGATCTTTGCATTGGCTGTTCCAACTTTGGATGCTTTTCCAGCATCTTCGCCCAGACTCTAGTTCAGGCTTCTGCTCAGGTCACTTCAGGTCCTCCCTGGTCAAACTTAGGGCTACCCATGTGGCCCGTACTGGTCGAACGGAGGCAGCTTGTTGCCGCTGCGTGGTGGGCAGGGGGTAATGTGCTGCTTTGTGTCCAATGTCTCTCCAGAATTAGCTCAGTCATAGGCCTCAGGGTTCTCAGGAGAGATTTCTGGATGACCTTTGACTATCTAGGTCACTACCTGGAAGTAGTTTGGGGCCCTTAGTTGAGCCAGTGACTGAAGTCAGCTGTAAGGACACCGATTCCAGGACCACATTAAGTCAAAGGCAAATGGCAAGGACCACTAGATCTCAGAACCCCAGCCTGGGCTTAGATAACTCAGACTATTGCTTGATGCTGCTCCCAGTTCAGTCCTCGGCACATACGTGTTTGAATTCCTGCCCTCTTGTTCCGTCTCTAGGTGCAGAGATTCTTCCAATCTGAAGAGACCCGAGTTGAAGCAAGACAATCCAAGTCAGGCTACAAGACTTGACGTTAGAGATCAGCCCCTGGGACAGATGCTGGTTGGCCCTTGTAGGGCTAGAAGCAGTCTTGACATCTTTTGTCACCAATAGTACCCATTGCTCAAGTTAGACTTCCCGGAAGTTTCCTTCACCTAGGGCTTGACCATATTAAGGTCCCCAGGTGGCACATCCCTAAAGTTGGGAGCCTGACCCACCTGTACTCAGGGCAAAGTTCTGAGCAGAGAACCCAACAACCTCAAGTTGTGCCCAACATCTTATGTGTGGCACAAAGTCATGGGAAACCAGTAAGCCAAGAGGTTAGACTGAAGCCTGGATAACTAGGAAAGAGGGGATTACTGGAGTTAAGAGGGAAGGCAACTAACACCAGGCTGAGCCCCCATGTCAAAGCCAAGGACAGAGGAGTGGCTTAGAATCCATTATTCCACACCGATGTTTGAGGCAGGACAAAGGTCTGCAGAGCTGCAGTTACCATTCTGCCTGGAGATTCAGGCACAGAATTAAGGCCAACAAGAGGTTTAGTGCAGTTTAGTCCGTGGGTTCATATGCCTTGCTCGTGGTGGGTCACAGAACCCAGGGCAGGTGGTTCCATCCCCAGATTTCAACCACAGGTGAGAACGCCTGGCTGATTGGGTTCTCGTAGGATGTTCTGAATGCAAGGCCAGTGGAGAAAGGTCTAGGTTTTCGTGAAGGCGCAAGTTGAGGTCTCAAGACTCAGCCCAGAGCCTGGCCATGCAGATGCTCAGGCAGGCGAGTATCCAGGACACGATCACGCATGAGCGGTTGGTTTGCTCAGGTGAGCAAAGTCTGAGCCTCGAGTTGATTTGTTTCCACTGAGCACAGTTAGGGTCAACACCTATGTCCTCTGGTCCCCATTTACATCCTTCTGTGTGGGTCATAGGTCGAGATGTAGGCTGTGGTGTGAGAACTAGACCACCTCATGTCAGCGTGATGCCTAGTCAGACTCACAGCTCTGTTTACCTTCCAGAGCCACTTAGGATACCTTTAGTGAAAGGCGGGATTTCTACGTTTCGACTGGAGTAAGTTGCTGCCGTCCTTGGGGCCACCTACTCCTGGGGTGCCATCTCGATTCTCCATGCACGCTTCAGGATGTTCTCCACTGCCTCCCTCGCCCAGCTTCATCGAATCTTCCCACCCCAACTCCAGATGCCCACACAAAGCAGTTCCAAGTTCAGAACTCCAGAGGACCATTTAGCCCTTTCTACCCACATCAAGCCACACCGGAACACAACTGGTGTCTAAAGTCACGGGTCCACCCTAGTCCAGCAGCTGTGTCCTGGGTTCAATGCCATGACATTCCAGCCCACTGAAGGCCCAGGCTGGTCACCGATAGACCTCCTTATGGCGAGCACAGGGAAGGTGGCCTTAGCCCATCTGCAGTCTGACTAACAACCCAAATACTTGAACTTAAAAGTGCCATTTGGCTCATCTGGTACCAGTTATTGCATAGTGTTAGATCCAACTGAAGGTCCAGTTCCTGCTCTAAGGAACTTGGTCCCTTTTGATCCTTGTCTCAACTGGACTAAGGGTGAATGCACGTGTGGGCCTTGGCTCATGTCTCGACAGCTGCCCCAGGAGACTGGCATGTCCCACCCTTGCCAGGGTGCCCTGGGGCCATTCTTCAACAGCTGCAGCAACTGACCTTTAGCACAGGGCTAGACATCAAGAGCCGTTAGAGTCATTGTTTCCATCCCTAAAAGATGGAAGCCAGCCCTGTGCAGGGAGCCAGCCCAAACTGATCTTTCCAGAGCCGTCTCTTCCTGCTCGTCCGCTTAAGATCTCTTTCGAGTTCCTGTGTCCGGAATGGTTTTCTGGGCATTTTAACTTACTAAATGGAAGCCCCAGTAAGCCGTCTTGATTTTGTTGCCATCGTTGGCTAAGAGCTCCAGCTCCCGGTAGCATCTTGGTAGTTCTCACAGGACCCAGTGACAAGAGGGGACTCGTCGGGCTGAGAACATGTTAACTTCCGGCAGTGGTGCAGCTGGATCCTCGTTTGCTGTGAGCTGCCAGCCTCCAGGTCTCCCCGGCCACTCGTGGAGACTCATAGGAGCAAGGAGCCTTTCCCATCGTCCTTTCTCCCCACCCCACCCTGCATTGCTTCAGTCCCTGTTCGAGTCAGCACACCAGGCGTGCAGAGGCCTCTAGCGGTACTGGCGGGGCCTGGGTCTCCCCACGCAGGGGACTCTCGCCAGGACTGATCCCCCTGAAGTAGTTGGTGGGCCCACGTGGAGGAAGGTGTTCAAGTCCCTGGCAAGTGTGAAGGGAAGGGTTCCTTGAACTCTCCCCAGGGAAGAGTTTTATGAGACGGCACACTTGTAGTGCTAGGACATCTCCATCAGAACATTCTAGATGGCCAACTCTTGCAAGCTTCATGTACAAGACTGGATTCAGGGTCAGACACTCCTGCACCCCACCACTGCCTCCTGAATGACATCTTCCGAGAAGCCAGCCCCCACCTCTCCAGGGAGGTTTGTTCTAAGAACCAGCCGATGGGTGCTTTCCTTGGAAGACGACTCCCTTAGTGTATGTTCCTCCTCCTGTGAGGGATCTGAGGTTGTGCAAAGGTTCTGGGGCAAATTCGCTAGAACTCCACTTGTCTCCTCCCCCTACCTAGAAAAGGTGCTAGTCCCAGCTCGTAATACTGATGAAGCCAGAGTAATTGCCAGAGCAAGGAGTTGGCCCATGTGTATGTACTCACCCACCCAGGCAGCCATGCTGGCCAGGGAGTGGCTGTTTCAGGCCATGACTGGCAGGGCAGCTGTGGGGACTGTCAGGAGTGGCCAAGACCCTTCACCTGCTCAGCTGAGGCCATGAAAAGCTGCATAGTTGATTAGAAGATAGACCAGTGTAGATCCCAACTCAAAGACCCCCATAGCCATGGATCTCTTATTAACCCTGGGTAAAGATTAGAGAAACTTATTGCTACTTTGGTTAGCGAGACCTTTAAGGCCTTTCATAGAACACCAGAATAGATAACTTGAGACAGCATTTGGCTGCCCTAATCCTGCCAAGACAAGGTCTTTTTCAACAGAAATGCCCCGATTGGCCCTGTTCAGGGCAGCTGAGCAGCAAAACCCAAGTCAGGCCCTGCTGGCACCACTGAAAGATGACTGCATGGCACGGTGGCCCAGGCTGCTCCAGATGAGCTTCAGGTCACCCTCAGCATGGAAAGCTACGTCACTTGATAAAGCCACCTGTTCTGTTAGGTCAGCCCATTGGTTTAAGTTGAGTGTTCCATAGACGGTAAACCTCAGGTTAGTTGCCTTACTTCTCACTTGCAAGGTTGACAAGCTAGACTCCTCTATGTCCCAGAATATCCTGGCCCCATTAGGAAGAGGGTTTGTTAACTAGGAGCAAGCATCCCATCTGGAATCCAGGTTCAGGTAGAATTGCCTCCAGAGGCATCCCTCATCTGCTACCCCACTAAGGGCACCTCACACACACGCAAGTGCTCGATTTAGTGAGACCCAACCCCAGGGCAAGCCATTAATGCCTTTCCAGTTCAGACCAAGACCTGGCCTTAAGGACATGGTGAGACAACATCCCTTAAAGCTGGAAACCCTTTGAGGTATGTGGTTCCCATTATAGAACTTCTGGGCCAGTTTACTGAAGTCATGCCGACCTCCCTGATCTTCCCATCAAGAAATCTGGAACATCCCGTTGTACGTGACCAAGGCTGTAAAGCTAGTTTTACTCATCCTGTAGTCCAACCCATACACTTACAGCTCCCAGGAGAGGCCAAATGTTTGAGGGTTGAAGGATTTTTTATGCACCCCTATCCATGTTTAGACATCAAAAGTTGAGTCCAAGACACTTGGACAGCATTCCTTTAGGGCATGGGGATTGTTCATACCTATCTGGTGTTATTTTAGCCTGGGTCTCAAGAAACCTACTGGAATCCCATTGTGTACAGATGACTTGTTACTTGACCAATGTTATGAAGAGTCAGACTTCACACTGGTTTCCTTGACACACATTGCTCTCACATAGGCTTCTATCTCACAAAGGGTCCGGTTCTCAGGGATTTGTCCTCACATTAATCCCTAACCTAAAGCTGTCCTGTCATCTCAATCCAGCTCCAAGTACAAGACAATGCCAGTACAATTTCTGGGCAGGACAGATTCCTACTGGATAGGGATGCCAAGGTTTAACAGTACAGTACGTTGCAGAAGGAAAGTCTGCATGGATTAAAATACCACAGTATTAGATACTGAGCTGGGTCACGGCCCCGCTTGGTGCCTCATTGACGTGTGTCAAAGTCCAGGCTGAGCCTTAGGGGTTCTAACCCAGAAATTGGGATAAGGGCCAGTAGCCTGTTTCTATTAGATCCAGTGGAGACCGAATGAGCAGTAGCTGCAACTATTTTGCTCATTAACAAGGCCTTGAGGTTAACCTTGGGACAACATCAAGCCTGTCACTAAGTCCAGAAGGGTTTTGAAGAGTCAGCACACGGGGGAGCAGCCCCGAGACCCTCGGTACACTCGACGTCAGGCCAATAGGCGGGTCAAGTCTACTCCCGCCCATCGGTCCCAGAAGATGCTTCCTGAGCAACGACGTCGAATGGTTTGTGGCTGGCGTACAGGAGGGGACATCGGAAAGGCGGAACAGGCAGCGGGCAGTGGCCATAGTACCAGACCCAAGGGCCCCTCCCCTCATACTTCCTGGAAAAAACCTGCTGCCCTTATCCAGAGCTTACCCCCAGGACAGGGGAATCCTTGGATGTACAAATTCCAAGTATGGGAATCTAGAGCTCTGTACTCATGCTATTTGGGAATGAGGATGGAGGTTGATATTCCCCATGAAGTATAAGGGGATGTCCCTTCAAGAGTGCCAGCTTCTAAAATTGGTGGCAGTAATTCACTGCAGGGGACGTGGATGAAATTGGTCTCAGCCAAGGCAGTAGTCTGACAAAGATCTGCAGCTTTATACCCCAAACCCAGGTGCCCACACCGTGTGTTTCTAGTCCAGTTCTGATCAAAACTATTATTCCTCTATGGAAACAGGAGCAGGCTAAGGGGGATACCATGTTGACTCAGGATGGCTCGCACGTGCAAGAAAGATTCAACAACACGAACACACGAGGCCACCCCATATGGAAGGCACACCCATGGGACTTGACAAGGGCCACTTACTTGCTGGTCAGAGTTCAAGACTTACAGATGAATACTAAGCTTATTCATTGCAATGGAAATCCTTAGGTGTCTCTGGACACGATTTCTACTTGGGCTCCCAAGGTTCCCCCAAAGTAATGAGCCACCTCTTATTGCAAGTCTGTACAGCTTTTGAAGTTGTGACAGCTTGTTTGACATCCCCAGTCTTTGGTAAAGGAAAGTCAACTACCCTCAAACAGATCTTGGTCATGCAGCACCAGGAGACTTGGGAATCCAGGTGGCCCCAACCAGATGCTTAAGTCGTCCTTTTGATACTTAATGGCCACCCCTTCTTAACCACTGTGGTTTGATGAAGGTACAAACCATACCTTGTGTGAACCTGGTCGAACCCCAGAGGTCTAAGAATTTTCCCTAAGTCAATGTTCTAGGACAGCCAGGAGGCAGGTCGTCCATGGAGAGTATCAGGAGACCAACTTCAGCCTGAATAAGGCCCCTCAGGTTATACTGGCCCCAAGTGCTTTAGGATTGCAAGATTCCCCAGGCGCATCCGCTTAGTAGTTTGTCCTAGACGATCTTTCACAGGTTTGCACGAATGTTCGAGGCCTCGGCCACCTCGAGTCCTAGTCAAGGCTAGTCTACCAGCAGAAGCGATAGTGACGTAACTTGCAGGGCCCCATTGGTTGTTCAAGGGCACAGACCCATTCCAGTTCTGAAGTCTGCGTTGCCTGCCTTGTCCCCTCTGGAGCATGCGGGGATGCTCTGACAGCATTCTTGTACCGGCATGCGGTAGCTGGAGCAGACCCTGCATTGGCTTGTAGCCAGACAACCGACCCCGGGAGGCCGAGTGCCATCCTCGACCAGCGTCAGGTTTGTGTCATTGACGCCAGGGCGCCTGCAGGCGTTCTCCTCAACTGGGGGGACGTCTTTGGCACAGGACTGGATCAGCATTCACTCTTGCAAGTGACCAGCCAGGTGAGCTCCCCTCCCGCCCAGCAGGCCAGTCTGGGATTTTGGGGTTCCATCTCCCCTTCTAAATATCAGCCCCAGTAAGAGCCTGGCCTGCAGGTTCTGCAGGTTCAAGATTGGAGGAGAGGTTCCCACAGGCCAGTATTGCATGCTTATTTCAGGTAGGATGCTCCTCCACGGCCGCAGCCCGTGTGCCCGGTTTGCGCCTCCTGCCCCCAACGCGCTCCCCCCTTGAGGCGGTTCCTAGTCAGAACGCCAGCCGCGAGAACCGTTCAGCCGGTTACCGTGCCGGCCCTGCCACCTGAGCGAACTCGGTATCCGAGTCACCCGTCCAGTCTAGCTATGCCCAGGTCCAGTGCTGTCAGTCCAGCCCACGGGAGACTGGCAGATCACCGATCAGACCTCCCCGTGGCAAGGACAGGTGGCGTGTGAATCGTTCCATGGCCCATTCTGGTCAGTCCAAGGAGGCCGCAGATGACTGCACCAGAAGTTCCTGGTCTCCCTTCCCCGTCTGTAGGTCAGCAACCACCAAGCTTGGTTCTTGAGCACTCTCAGGACTGCCCTTTGGGGAACCTGGTACCAGCTGTTATGCAGCATTAGCGAGGGACAGTCCCTGCTCCTGAGGGACTCAGTACAATGGTCACAAGAACGGGCACCATGCGTGTACACCCTCACCGCCGTGGCAGCTGTAGCTAGGACAGGCAGTGGTAGGCAGGGACGGGGCCTCATCAGCAGCTTTGATTCCTGCCAAGGATGACCTTCCGCCTGCAGGGGCGTGGCTTACAGGTATAGCAGTAACCCCGCCTCCAGCCCTTAGCCAACGAAGAAGGGAAGGAAGGAACCAGACAGCCCGCATTGCGGCTCTGGAGGATTTGCAGGTTTCCGGATGGCACCACCGGAGAGCCCTGTCGGCAGTTCATCCACCTTGCTTTCCTGTTTAAGCCACTCCCTCCCGTGCCTCAAGCTCACCTTGAGGGTCATGCCTGCCCAGGTTTCCCTCTCAGTTCAAGGTCTATGGACGCGTACAACCGAGCAGAGCAACAGTCCCCATCGAGGGGAAGCGGGATTCAGCATTGTAGGAGTTCTTGTGACTTGGGAGGTACACGTGACCTCACTCAGTGCATCAGAGGGTCATCTTTTTATAAGGGGGCGAATCTAGTCGGGATTTTACTGGGCTGTGTCCCAATAGGTAGGGCAGCTTGCACTTACAGGACACCAGGGTTGGGGAGGGAAGTCAAGTTCAGGATCAAGAAGTCACATGCCCATGGTGTCCAGCAGTCCTGGAGAAACTTAAAAGGCTAAGCCCTGAAGGTATGCACAGCTCTCCAGGAGACAGAAGCCCCAACAAGTCATTTAGGGGATCCAAACGGACTCCTGAAGACTTCACCTACAGCCTGCTCAAGGTCAGGCAGGGGCAAGGTCAGGAGTATCGCCTCCCTTGGCCTTGGGCTTCCTTAGGATAGCTCGTTTTTAGTGATGGGTATTGTGAAGGCTTCAGAGGCCCCTGCAGGTCCCCCTCGCCTGACCGTCACCCCCGCAGCCCCAGGTTGGGAGGTAGCTACACCTTCTCATTAAGCAGAATGCTTCTAGAATTCTTGAAGACAGCTCAGGCTTGTTTATTCTTTGAAGCTTGAGTTGAGGACCTGCCTACGGCTTGACTCAGCATCTCATTTCAGTGCTAGAGTGTAGGTAAGCCAAAATCCCCTTTAAAGGGGCCACCATCGGGGAAGCCGAGCTTCACAGCCGACCATCAGGAAGTCTGCGTGGGCGAGTCCCGTGCAGGTGATACCGAGTTGGCACCAATACGTCAGAGGCCCTCGGGCTCCCTCGTGGCTCTAGGGCCTCCGTGGCCTATAGCTTTGACGGTCATCTGACGTGCCAGGCTTTTGTGGGACATTTGAAGGAGCAAGTTGCTTAGGAATGTTCCACATGCGCCACCCCCACCGGTTAGTTTGGCTTCCTTCACCACTGACTGAAGCCCTTGCTGCCATTTGAGATGTGCACCCATCATGCGCTCCAGAGCCTCCTGTGGCATCCTTCATTCCCAAATAGGATTGTCACAGAAGCAGTGGAGCCCTCACAACGAGGCCGACACTACCCAGTGTGACCCCGCTATAAGGCCATCTGACCCTTCACCCCACTCCCACAAGGGCCCAATTCAGAGATGCAAGCCCGTGATCTAGTTCAGACAAGGCGACAACACGTTCCGTCCGTGCGTGTTGTTCCTTCAAGGAGTCTCTGCCAGGCTAAGCCACAGGAAGTCAGAAGCTCAAGGATCAGCTCGCTCCACCTGCGAGTTTAGGCGTCTGCTGCACCTGACATGATAGTGGGGCCTTGAGCCTGTCTAGGGCTGGGCTGCTGGCAGTAAGCCCCAGGGCCGGCTCCCCCAGGTGCCTGGACTTAGCCATTTGCAGCTCGAGAACACAAGGGCCTCCCTCCCCTTCCTAGGCGAGGTCTCCCCTACACCTGCTCCAGGGCCCCCTGGTTCCTGAGTGGAGGACTTTAGTTTAGCTTTGAATCATCCTAAGCTCTGAACTCCCTTTCCAGCATAGGGAAGGCCGAGTTTAGGAGACAAAACATGCAAGTCAGAAGCAAAGAGGCGAGGTGGGGAACTCGGGACCCAGCCAGGGCTTCCCCAGTAGCCGATATCACCGGGGTTAGTCACGGAGCAGACCAAGGAGGGGGTGAGAGCTGGTCACCTGGGGCTCAGCCCTGGGGGTTTGCCCCAGGTTAACTCTTCGTAGAGGTCACCCAGGCCTTCCAGCAGCCCAGACTTGTCATTAGACCAGGGATTTTTTTCTTTTTTTAGGCATTGAGGTCAAGTCCTGCGCCTACTTTAGGCAAAGTAGCAACAGGAGGCTAAGGAGCTTGCCCCAGGCTCTCGGGCTGAGGCTCCGGTTCAGCTAGCCCAGCTCCAAAGCGGGTCAGCACGGACTCGTTCTAGTTGTGAGAAGCTCGGGAAGAGACTTGTGAAGCCAGCGTCATGGTGTCTGCAACAGACTTCAGGAAGAAAGGAACCCCACTAACCTAACCCAGGCCAGAGCCTAGCGTCTCTGGTTATGAGAGCAGCAAAGCTTTTTTCTGGCCAGGAAAGAGGGAGCCACCCATGAGGCGTCAGAGCTGGGGAGCGGGGCGTTCACGCGCTCAGAGCACGTCGCCTGGCAGGCGAGCCAACAGGCTCCTGGTCTCTTCACCCAGCACCCCTGTCACACCCCATGTCCCCACAGACCCTGCAGGCAGGCAGGCGAGAATGCCAGGTCCCCCTGCAGGCTAGGAGGATGGCGACTGGAGAGAGGCTTTTGAGGCTCCCCAGGGGTGAGAACAAGACTTTGCAAGCTTCGTGGGACCCCAGATGGCCCAGTTCCTTCAGCTCTCCACTCTTCCCCTCCCCAGACCCCGACTCGCAGGGACGCCAGAGCCCAGAGAAGCCTCTCTACAGGAGCTGCCATCAGATGCCTAGTCTCGCAGCTTCAGGTTTCAAATGTCCCTCACGTCCCTCCCGTCTCTAACTCAGACGCTTCGACCTGGCTTCTTCCTTCTCTGGGTCAAAGAATATTGAGGTTTACTCCTGAAGCACTAGAACAGCACCAGAGACAGAGAAAGCCCCAGAAGACAGCCCACCCGCACCCCAGCCTGGCTTGAGCGTTAGGCAAGCATCCTTGCGGGAGAGACGCGAGCGCAAAGACAGCAACGGAAGCGAAGAGGGTCCTTTTAACCCTCCCGCGGTGCTGTCTCCACGCCCATTGGCTGTCTGCCCTCCTCCCAAATGCCCGTCAGCTGGGCCTGAGGAGCAGCACCCCTGCCCCCTGGCAGGGTTCCACTCCAGGTGTTGCTTATAAGTGGGGTGTCCATCAGCCCCCCACTCCTCCTGCTGTCTTGGTGTGATTATTAATGACGCGGCCTTCCACTCTCGAATGGATTCCATTTGGACAAATGACCCTGCTCATAAAGGAAGATGCTTATCCTTTTATTTAACCCAAGCTGTGCAGAAAGTCCTGCCAGGAGAGAGCATCAAGGATGGAATGACCTGCAGGTGGACAAACAGGCACGGGGAGGGCTTCTCCTCTCCCGTGAACGAGTCTCAGTTGTGGGCTGGGCTCCCTGCAGCCTGGCTGGACCCTGGCTAACAAAGCCAGGTCTCGCCCTGGCTCCTTCCTGTCACCCCATCATCATCCGAGCCACCTGAGTGCCATTCAGTTCCTTTCACTTAGGGTGCTCTCCGGACGGCTGGAGGTGAGGGTCTCATCTGTGCTTTTATCTAAGTGCTTATTAAGCTCGCATGCTTTAGTCCACGCTGCCCCGGCTCCACGCCCCGGCTATACGCTGCCTTCAAACTCTGGATCAGATTCCCCCATCTGAAACTGGGATAATCTAGGGGTGTCATAAAGATCAAGTGAGCCCACCTTTGTGAGTCTTTAGAACAGACAGGAGAAGAGGGAGGGACTGGTAATTAAGTTCCTTTGTGCGGTGGCTCATTAGACCCTCGTGTGTGTTAATGAGCTTCAGGCACGCACCCGGGAGCAGGGACTCTTATTCACATTGCAGGAATCAGAAATGCAAAGGTGAAGGCATGCACAACAGATCGCCCAGCGAGACGGTGCCAGGTCTGACCTTGAACTTGGGTGTAGCTGGTTCCAAAATCCATGCAATACGGGAGCCAGAGCTGTATGTCTCTGAAACCTCTTGCGAGGGTGTCTCCTGGTTGCAGTGCACAGGAATTTGCCCAAGCCCAGGTTTCCCCTATTTATAACCATCCTGATTGTGTGTCCTATGAGCACAATGCCTCTTGGGATGTCCTATTTCTAGACTGAACAGGGGACATGATAGAGTGGAGGAGCCTTCTGGGTACACGCCTTCCTAGGAGGTGGCTCCCGATCCTTTTTGGAACTACACAGGACAGAAACCAGAAAGGTGGCCGTTTGAGTGCTCTTGTTGTTCATGATTCAACTTAACTAGTCTCGGGAAATTATGAAGTCTAGCTGAATATGCCATCATCCAAGTGTAGCTCCCGGGGGTGGAGGTTTTCAGATTTGCCTGTTCCTTTCACTTCTGTGTCTCTGGCGTCCGCCACTGAGCCTGCACATAGTAGGTGTTCAGTAATTACGTTGTCTCGGTAAATAACAATGAATGCATGATTGAAGGAAGGAGCAGGGAATGCAGGGGAGGGTGCCCCAGAACGGATAAGGAGGTACGCTTTGCACCGGGCAGATGTGAACTCAGTCTGGCTGCATCCTGGTCTACCTGGGGCTATTCTAGGGATACAACCTGGAAAATCCTGCATCCCAGGAAAACCCTCAGTCTGGGTAAAAGAGGAGAGTGGATCACCATATCCATTCATCACTAAATACTTGACTTTGTGACGATTCCTCACCTCCCTGACCTCAGTTTCCTAGGCTCGAAGGGGGATGGCAATATGAAGTATCTCATAGGGTTATGTGAGGATTGAATGAGATCATGTCCCTCGGTGCTTAGCACATACTAAGGACAAATTGGTGGTAGTTATCCCTACTACCATTACTTCCACTGGCTTCTGAGTCTTGGAAATGTTTCTCGCTCCCTAACAGATGCTGCTGGGCCTATTTGAATTGAGGTCCTTGGTTTTATGAGAGGAGGAAGGTGAGCCACAGAAGAGCTAAGAACATTGGGGATGGTGTCTCTTGGACATTTTCCCCTGCAGAGACGGGGTCTCCCTGCCCCCACCCTGGGCTGTGTTCTGGCTGCTCTGTGCTGATTGCCAACAGATGTTCCTCTAACGAACCTCACTGTAATCTCGGAGCCTTAATATAGTGCCGGGGCGTGATAAGTTGGAAATGTCTGTCATCGTTGCCTGTGAGGACGGTCTGCTCTTGTTCAGGTCTGTCTGCCTCTGATGGTTCCGCCAAGGGGAATTTATTTTCTTCTATCACCCCTTTGCCCCATACACCCTGGGCCCCGGTTACTGTCCAAATTAAAAGTCTGTGTCAGAACCTTCTGGAAAGTGCTCAGCCTGCTATGACGAGGGGGATGACAGAGGGAGGGGCTTGGGAGAAAGTGTGATTCAACCTTGGCCTGAAATCAATAATTTCAGGCTACAGGCCTGCAGATGCGCTGACTCTCGGGCGAGGAGCAGACTCCTGGGGGACACGAGGCAGATGTCTCTTGAGCAGGACATCTAGGACAGGAAGGGGTGGTAGGATACAGCTGCAGCTCAGTGGGGAGCATCCATTTACCAATCCTCTGGGGGCCAGGGTCGGAGAGGAAGAAGCCGGGAACGAGAGAGATTTCCAGCCCCTGTCTGGTCATGTCTTGTTCCTCCGAATGATCGGAGTCTCAAATGGAAGGTCTCACCAGTTTGGCCAGGTCTACAAGCCTTACTGAAGATTTTCTATGTGCCGGGCCCTGGGGACATAAAGTTAAGTCAAACAGAAACCCCCCATGAAGAAGAATCAAGAAACGGTTCCCCAAGAGGGGGGGGTCAGACCACCACCCCCTGGTGCGGTCAGTTGTATCAACCAGCAGCAAGTGGCAGGCTGCTGCTTCTCAGAATGTGTGCCGTCTGCCTTGAACAATGGAAAGGATGCAGGCTGAGCATTCATAATTCAGATTTGACACCAGAAATGCTCCCAGCTCCAAAACTTGTTTTGTTTTTATTTTTTGGTTGACTTTAAAAAAAAATAATTATTATTATACATTAATGGGTTTCATCTTGACATCTTATACATGCGTACAATGGCCTTTGATCTACCCTTCCTATTTCCCTCTCTTATGCCTCCCAGTGTCCCTGGTCCCCTTCCCCTCCCCTAACTGTCCCCTTCTGCTTTTAGGTCTTCTTATTTTCTCTCTAGATTGCACCTAGGAGAGAAAACACAGTGTTTATTTCTGAGCTGGCTTATTTTGTTTCCTACGAAGATCTCCAGTTCCACCCACTTTCCTGCAAGAGACACGATTTCGTTCTCCTTTATGGGGGAATAGTACCTTCATCGCACAGATAAACCACGTTCTCTTTTCTCAGTTCACCTGGTGAAGGGCATCGTGGGGGTCGTTAGCAGTGCCGCTCCGGACGTAGGATGCAGGTATCTCTTTCATACGTTGACTTTGACTCCAAAACTTTTTGAGTGCCGAGATGAGGCTTAAAAGTTTTTGAGCGTTTCAGATTGGAGATTTTTGGAGTAAGGACACTCAATCAATGTGATGTTGGAGTCAATGGACTCTAAAACCTAATTTTAACAGCTCCACTAAGGCACGGATTCATCCAAATGCCAGTTATTTAAATTTCCCAGTTGTTAGGATCCGAGGAAAAAACTATTTCCATATAATACACTTAGAGAAGATCGATTCAGCTCCATGCTTAATAAAAGAAGGGAGCTGGGTTGTTCATCATATAATCAGAGCGACAGAGAATTCAAAGAATCTGTTGCATAGAGATTTCTCATTTTGTCGGAATTAACCTGTGATCTGTGGTCCTTCTCTCCACAATAAGCTCTTCAATCCTCTGATACTCACTCGGGGGAAATTTAATCCACGTAGAATTCACACTGCCCAGCAGCCACCCCCAAGAAAAGACCTTAAAAGGACTTATTCCCGCATGGAAATATCATTGCCCGCGATATTTGAGGAGGACGGGAGAAAAGCTAAAAACCAAATGCTGCAATAAGGGGAGAGAACATAAATAACCCTCTCCTTGCACTTCCCTGAGTTGGACGCGGGGGCTGGCAATCGCTCTCCGCCAAGGGCCACCTAGCAAATATTTTAGCTTCGGGAAGTCCTACGCGTCCATACTGCAACTACTCAGGTCAGCCCTTGGACTGTGACAGCAGTTGTGGACGTGTAAACAAACACCCCGCTGTTGTCAAGTACGCTTTGTTTACAAACGCAGAGGGCGGGCTCTGAAGGAGTTGGTAACTAACCGCGGGAGGATTTGAACCTGGTGTTAGTAGACTTTTTTTTTAAACCGAAGCATAATGTCAATAAATAATTCTACAAGGGAGCATCAGTCCAAAGCTTCTGGGGTGCCCTTACTTTCTGCACGTGATCTCATCCAGCTCTCTTCCACACTGGTAGAGGATGTAGCCTCACCTCCCGTTCTGGCCAAGCAAGTCAACTCAGATCTGGTGCGATGAAAAAAGTCCCATTTTAGGGATGGGAGAACAGAGGCTCAGAAGGTTCAGTCATTTGCTTCAAGATATGGAGCACAGGAAAAGCATTCAGTGAGGGTGGGAGGCGTTAGCTTTAGGGTTAGAGTTAGGGTTAGGGAGGAGGCAAGAATGGAGGAAGGAAGGACTGTATAGAGGGAAAAGAGGGGTGGGAGGGGTGGGGGAAGGGAAAAAATATCAATGAATCAAACATTACCCTATGTAAATTTATGATTACACAAATGGTACGCCTTGACTCCATGTACAGAGAAACAACATGTATCCCATTTGTTTACAATAATAATAATAATAATAAAAAAGGCATTCAATGAGTGTCAGTCCAAGACCAAGCCAGAGTTTGGAGCCAGGTCTGACTCCAGGACCTCCCGGCCATGTTACTATGGAGACCTGAGCCCTGTTCCTTCCAGGTATGGCCTGAGTTACTATATAAAATAGAGACAGTCATGGTGCCTGCCAACCAGACAGAACGCAAAGAGAAAATCCAGACTCTGAGATTAGCACAGTGACTGGTGGGTACACAGCAAGGGCTCAATAAATGTGGCCAATGACTTGGTAGTGGAACCTCAGTGTGTTGCATGAAGGCAAGGGGACCCTTGTGACCCGGATGTTGGGCTTGTGTTGGGAGATGGTGGGGCGGTGCGTTCAGAAGGGTTTCGTGGGGCTAAACTGCAACGGGCAAAGCCGAGATTCTCGGCTCTTGGAGTCTATCTGAATCGCCCTGGTGACTCTTCCAAACTTTCTGTTCAGCAGATCCCGGTTGGGATCCCAGATTGACCTTTTCAACAGCACCCTAGTGCTTCAGGTTCACTGGTGGGACTCCTGCATCCACAGGATGCACTGGGGACATCTGGGTGACCTCAGTAAGGGGGTGTAGGGACACTGGAGGGCAATCAGGAGCAGACAGGTTCAACACCCCATTTCAGGAGGGTTAGAGAGCAGGCAGGAAGATTGGGAGGCCCTGTCCTACTGCAGCCGTGAATGTTCAGCTGCAGTGTCTCAGCCATGGTGACAGTCTCAGGGTCCCCGAGTCACAGGACACACAGGGAACCGTGAGTCCATCCTTCCATGACACCTTTTTCCATTCCTGAGCAAGTCTGGTTGACCCGACCTGTGACAACTGTGGCCGTTTATTAAGCCATCTCTCTGTATCTGGTTCCAAACCAGATCCATCCTCCCACCCATCTGAGCAGCCCTGCGAGACAGGTTCCATTATCCTCCCAAGAGGTTCAGAGAGGCCAGTCACTTACCCAAAGTCACACAGACAGGAAGACACGAACTGGGGCTTGAGCCCAGTGCTGTCTGAACTCAAAAGCTTATTCCTCCCTCCCCAGGGATGTCCACCGTTCCCCTCCTCCCGCTCTGAGGCAAGCTCCAGACAGATCCCCGATTCCGCATCTGCACCCTGTCACAGCGTCCTCCCACGTGATCATTCCTGGCCACAGAGGCTATTTCTCCACCCAGTGACTGAGACCCAGCCGCTTTCCGTCTTCTTGCTCTGCCTTCCTCTCAGGTCTCTTTGCTTAATGCAAAGAGCCGCAGAAACCTGGTGACCCAGACTCTGGTTTCCTGGAAGACCCCCGCCCGCCCGCTCTCAGACCCAGGAGCGTGGTGTCTTCTATTACTGATTCGCAGGTTCCTTCTCCTCTCCTCTTGCTCTCCATCCGCCCCAGGAGGCTCAGCCCTCCTGTCTCCTGTGTGACGCTGCCGGGGGCCAAAGCTCTCTGTCCTGACTCGCGGGTGGTTTCTGCCTTCTGGTTGGACCTGGACTGATGTGGCAGCCGCACCTGAAATCTGCATGCCACGCCCATGCTGGCTGCTCCCCTTGCCGGGACATCTCCGCGGATCCTGGGTCCACCATCAAAGGCCCCCACTGCCCGTGGTGGGCAGCGGGGAGAATCTTCCCGAGCCTTTGAGCAGTAGAGAAGCTTCGAACTTCACTGTCAACCTGTGTTGCCGGTGGGGGCGGGGACTGAGCTACGAGCAAAACCCTGCGCAGCCACCCGGCCACTGTGAGTTCTCCCTGCGGGCACACCTTGCTGCTCTCCTTGCCAAGAGCACACGTGCCTGGCCTTGTCCCACCCTAGAGCAGGGTGTGGCCCTCAAAATGCACAGACTGTGATGGATAGGTTCTCAATTGTTAGGTCCCATTAAAAGGGTCCGGGAAAACGTCCGTCTTGAAGGCAGACAGATTCACTGTCGGCAGGGACACGGGGTCTACCCGCCACGGTCAGTCACCTGTTTGTAGTCCTCCAGGGATTATCCTGAGGCCTCTGCCCTCGAGGGCAGAGGATGCACAGAACTGGGGCCCTGGTCCCAGGTCCTTGAGACTCAGAGGGAGAGAAGGCATTGCCAGGTCCGCTTCATCACCGCTGAGATGCGGTGCGGCAAGCGCCCCTTTCTGTGGCGAACGCTGCGCTCTGACTCCGAGGGCCGTGGGAAGTACGTTTCTCTCGGGCAGCAATTATTGCGTTGTGACTCTCACTGTGTCTTTGTTGTGGACTGTGGGGAAGATGCCCAGGGGCCACAGTGTGGCTCTCAAGAGCCATGTCCTTAGGCCAGATACTCTCCTGTGCATATTTCCAGTTCATCACCCTTATCCTTTTATGCTGTCTCCCACCATCCCACGTGGAACCCTAAACACAGGCTCAAACATCTTTCCAGAGTGCTTGAACCAATTTACACTCCTCTGACCATTTGGAAATACTTTTCAAAAAATTACAAATGCATATGCCCTTGGGCCCAGAGATTGCATCACTGGAAAAATATCCTGTAGACTCACTTGCACATGTGTGACTCAATGAGGTTGGGGATAAGAAATAACCCCAATGTCCATCATGGGTGACTGGTATCGTCCAGGGAATATTACGCTGCTCTGAAAGGAACCAGGGAGTCCTTTATGCTCTGACCTGGAAGATAGCTAAGATAATTTAGGTGGAAAAAAATCACATGTAGAGGGATATGTGCAATTTACTTCTTTTGTGCAAAAGGGGAGAGGAGAATTTATATGCATATTATTTGTACACGCATCAGGAAACAATGGAATAATAAGAAACTAAGAAAGGAGACTTAGGGAGAATGGAGTTGTACATTGGGGAGATGAGAGGGAAGAACGGGAGGGAATTTATTTCTTCATCCATCTTATTTTCTGGGGTAGGAGCTAGATGATGTATTCAAAACACTAAATAAAAATACAAGGGAGAAAAGGAAAGGAAAAAGAGGAGTGAGCATGAGGACATGCACCCCGGATCCTCCTAAGCAGGTGGTCTTGGGCATGTCACGTTACTTATTTTCTTTGCAAGGACTATAAGAAAATAGAATTTCCAGAAAGTGCAAGCCTTCTCAAATAGTTTTGGAACATAGTGAGGATGGAGAGAGAAAGTAGGGGCAAAGAGAGAGAGAGGGGGGGGGGGGGGGGGAGGGAGAGAATCTTAGAAATGGCTTTAAATGAAATTAGAATCACAAGGCCATAGGAATCTAAAGTCGATCTTATTTTTTTAATTGTTTCTAATTTGTTCTAATTAGTTGTACATGACAGTAGAATGCATTTATACATTGTGATAGATCATACATAAATGGAGTGTAATCTCTCATTTCTCTGATTACATATTGCAGGGTCACATCCGTCATGCAGTCATATATGTACATGAGGTAATAATGTCCCTTTCCCTCTCTTCTCCTTCCTTCCCCCATACCCCTTCCCTCCCTTCACTCCCCTCTACCTAAAGTAACTCTATTCTTCCCTAGCACCCGCCCCCTTATTGTGAATTAACTTCCGCATATCAGAGAAAACATTCAGCCTTTGGTTTGTTTGGGTTTGGCTTATTTTCCTTAGCATGATATTCTCCATCTATTTACCAGCAAATGCCATAAAATTTTTAAAGCTGAGTAATATTCCATCACATACACATATATTTTTTTCTTTAGCCATTAATCTGCTGAAGGACACCTAAGTTGGCTCCATAGCTTAGCTATTGTGAATTGAGCTGCTATAAACATTGATGTGGCTGCATCACTGTAGTGTGCAGATATCAAGTCCTTTGGGTATAGACCGAGGAGTGGGATAGCTGGTTCAAATAATGGAAAAGATGTGGATTGATAGATCAAATCAGAGGAACAGGTTGGCTGTGTGATTTGGGGAAGGTAGTTCATAGCCCTGGCTAGCAAAATTCAATCCCTGATTCATGAGATGGGAAGAAAAATTTCCAAAAACCATTTCATTGCTGGTGAGGATTTTTGCAGTGCTGATAATTTAAGGTCCTTTCAGGCTGCCTCATTGCACTCTGGTGATTTATTATTTGAAACACAGTAGACCCTTGCAGAGGACAGAAGAGCCCAAAGGCACAAAGCCTAAATCAAATTATAATCAACTCTTCAATACAGACAACTTTTCATATTAGGGGTGTATAGAATCCCATGATCTTTCTATGTGATTAAACTTTTGGGAAAAAAAAATCATAATTCAATTCCATTTTAAAACTCGCCTTTGTGACTTAGTAAGAGGCCATTAAAAAGAGTGGGTTATTCATCACTCTTGTGTAACATATTTTCGGAGGACGGGTCATCTTCGTCTTCTGAAGCCTCCAGCCTCTGAGCCCTTCCCTGACATTCCACAATTAGTTGCTTTTAGTCACGAACATCTTTCACACGCAAACTGTGCAGATTGCTTGATCCGTCGTAGGACGGTTTTACAGCTCTGCTGTAGCGGGTAAATCACAGCCTCTGGAAGGTTCTACCAATTTAATTGATTGACTGCCGCCTTTCACGGACTCATTAGGGACTCTGGTTCTGTTTTGGTTCACCACTGAGCAGAGATTTCATTTTCTCTAATTGGAAAAGATTTGACCAGGAGCAGAACTTCAGAGATGGTCACTAATAACCCCTTGGATCTGCCTCAGGGAACGTCAAAACAAGTTTGCCCCCTTCCTTCTGACTTGAAATTCAATTGTCCAGTGAGCTCTCTCTGGCCGGCCATTGTTGACCTTGCAGACATTCAGGACTGTCATGGGATGCGCTTGGAGCTCAGCCTGCCATCCCCAGCCTGGAGGTGGTCTCTGGACTCTCCCTCCCGAACGGCCCACGGGGCCTCGGGGCCAAAGCACCTGAAATGATGGTCCCAGCCAGCACTGTCGGTGTTCTGACCGGTGCCAGTGCTGTGTGGCGGTAGTCCCCAGGGAGGAGGTTGCCCCGTGCTGACGCAGTTGCCTGAGTCCCACGGTCCCTCCAGGAGGTCTGCACAAGGACACATCGACCAGGGATGCATTTTTGACCGCGAGTCCCCAGCAGCTGGGCAGCATGGGGCCGTGTATCACATGAAGCCTTATTAAGAGGAGAATCCCCGCCCCGCAGCTGCACCTCCGAATCGCCCCTGCTGTGTCCTGGGCAGGGCGCCCTCCAGGAGAGGCCTGAGGTGGAGGGAGGCACGGAGGGCCAGCTCTTCAGAGGACAAGGTTCCCGGCCGTGGGCCAGCGGTTCCGCCAAGTCTAGTCTGGACGGGACCCTGCGGGGAGCTGGGAAACCCAGCGGCAGCGCAGCCCTGACTCTGTCCCCTGCGCCAAGGACGCGTCCGCACCTGTCTGCCAGTCCTGGGAAATGCCTTCCCACCTCAGGGACGCGTAGTTGGCAGGAGGGCCATTCTCTCGGGAAGAGCATAGTTGGGGGTGGTTAGCGGCCCAGGAAGCGGGGCATCAGCCCAGGAAGGGGGTCTGAACCCCGCGCACCCCCGCGCCAGGCGGAAACAGGGTCGCTGTCCAGGAAAGCCTGAGGCCCCATGGACAGGTACCTATGCGCTTTACTTCTGCAGTGCCACGAGCCCACCCAGACTTTACGGGGACCCCACCCCACCCCACGTTTTGATGGGAGGAAGTATAAAGCCACGTGTCTGTCGAAAGGGGCAGTGGCGTGCGATCAGGGCCCAGGCCCGAGTTTGGGAAGTGGAGTCAGCCGCCCTGTTTAAGGGGACCATCTTTGTCTTTTAACCCGAGTTTCACCGACTGTGCATCAACAGGCGCTTGGATGTTCACACGTGTCGGGGGATCGCTGTCTGTGTCTATTTCTACCTGTTGGGTTTTGAGCCTTTTCTTTACGTGGGATTGAAAAAATTTTTTAAAATTTGTTCTAATGGGTTGTCACGACAGCAGAATGCATTTACGCATTTTGATAAATCAGGAGTAAACGGAGTGTAATTTCTCATTTTTCTGATTGTACGGGGGTCGGGTTTTTTCCTTTGCTTTGTGCTCGGGTTTCTTTCCTGCCTTGTGTTCCATCAATTGTCTTTGACCACTCCTCTGCCACCCCGGCAGTGTGGGAGTCCTATGGAATTTTACTCTTTCACTAGGTAAACCCTTAAATTTTTAACATGGCCATTTGACTGTAAGTCTTTCTTCCCTGCAAACCCTACAAGAATCTTAAGATACTCCTATGGTGGTGTTCCCCATCCCGATTCTTGACGTCATTTTTTTGCCTAGTATTGTAGTTTTACACACACACACACACACATACACACACACACATTCATGTACACAAACACTTTTTGGTGAGGGTACTGGGGATTGAACCCAGGGGCACTTAACCACTGAGCCACATCCCCAGCCCTTTTTATTTTTGATTTAGAGACAAGGTCTTGCCAAGTTGCTTAGAGTCTCCCTAAGTTGCTGAGGCTGGCTTTCAACTTGCAATCCTCCTGCCTCAGCCTCCTGAGCCACTGGGAATACAGGCTTGTGCCACTGTGCCTGGCTAATTGTGTATATTTTAACCCTCATCAGATTATTTGTTTTACAGATCATAATTTTTTTATCTGTTGATATATTTATTGAAATCCTGCTATTCTTTCTTACCACCCCTTTTTCTTTGTAGAGATTCCTTCAGCATAATGGGGTTGTTTGTGAGGGAGAGTGTTCATTGGTTTTTGTTTGAAGACATGTATATCTTACCTTCACCACTAACAAACTGGATATATTTCTTTAAAATGGTGATTATCTTTCCCTTAACATTTTGAAGAAATTTTTTGGTTATCTCCTGGGGTTTCTTGTTGCTATCTAAAAGTCAAATGTAAGCATACTTTTTTGTGTTTTAATTAGCAATTCAAGTTGACTTATACCTGGATGTTCGGCAGAATGAAGGAAGATGCTGTGTAGACCATCTATCTTTCCTCACTGATTACTCTGAAAATATTCTCTTTGTGAAGTTTCATTATGTGTTTAAGAACATGATCATTATGGTAACATTTAGGTTGTGAAGATTTGCATCTTCTCCCCAGTTCTAGAAAATTTTAATACTTGTATATTTGATTATTTTTCTCTTTTAAATTTCTTTAATTTGACTTCTGGAAATTTTTGTTATCTTTTACACTTTCCCTTTCCATTCTTTATAACTATTATCCTGTCTTTCAAATTTTCCATGTGTCTGTCTGTCTGTGCTATATTCTGGTCTCATTTTCCAGTTTACTAAGTTGCTCTTTAGCTGTGTTGAATCTTTACAGTTACCCATTTACTGAATTTTTATTGAGTATATTTTGAGTAACTCTAAGTCCCATGTTATTCTTTAGCCACTCAAGTTGTTCTTATTTTATTGTGGCTTCTATTGATTCTTTTGTTTTTTTATAGTCTTTAACATATTTGTCTTTATAATGCTTAATATTTCACGACTTCAAGTTATCGGTACACTGGTCTATTTTCTGCTAACTCAATTTCATAGTGGTTTATTTCATGTGTGGATTGAAGGTGTGTGTGTGCATGTATGTATATCAACTCATCCTCCATTGGAAAATTTTTTGTCCATGGGTCTGTCCACCTAGGCTTCTGGATATGTCCCTACAGCATGCATTTACTTTTTTCTCTTCCTAATGCCCCCAAAGTCTGCCCTTCACAGTATGTGAATTTGGACTATATTCCTACATTTAAAGGATCTGATTTTTCATTGGATTTTTAAAAATATTATTACCCAGAGTCCTAGGCAGATCTAGGTCTCATGCCGCTTCCTTGGGGGCTCAGTGTTCATATGCTCGTGGATAATCCAGCTCCGTAGAGGCCTCGGCTTCTAACAAGTCATCTTGCTTCCAGCTCCATCCTCTCTGACCCTACAAGCCTACCTCTTCTGTCCCCACGTGGCTGATAAAACTCTCCATTCAGGTCATTCTGACCTGTGTCAAGCCCAACATCTCCCTCCGGCTTCTGTGGCATCGGCTCCCAATGACTTCTGCTGTGGCTTTGAGTGGGGGCTCCATTTCTGACCCCTGGCCAGGCTGACTTCACGAGCTTAACTGTCACCCTTTGATGTTCTGGTTAGTTTTACCTTTGCCTCGTGTTTTCTGAGTGAAGTCCGATGGGATGGTAGGGCAGGTGTGTGAGCAGAGGAGACCCGGGTCACACGTGCATCCTCCATGTCTTGATGCTCCCATTGCATAGGACGCCAACGAGACCCCGTGAGCGCAGGGCTCTGGTGGACCCATGGCCTCTGCTGTTCATGTCACTCCCCGCACTAGCCACGCACCTGTGCTGAAAGTGGTCCCATCAAAGGAAAGGGAAAGATGGGGTGAGCCGTAGCCCCCGTTCCTTCTCTCCTTCCATCTTACCTGTACGCTCAAGGTGCAGAGGGTAGGTCGGAGGTGCAGGAATCCAGACACAGGTGCAGAAGAGCTGATCTGACTCTTCACAGACTTTCTGCTCTTCTGCCACCTGACCAGACACACATACCCGCGCCAGCTGTGGACCTGAGCACAAGTCCAGGGACTTTGGTGACTCTGCATAGGCGTTAAATGCTCCTCCGTTTGCACTGAAAGTTGACATCACGTGACATGAACGAGGGCAAGTTTCACGCTCCTGGTTTAAAATTTCTTTTTATGTTTTATCTTGAATAATACTGAACAGCAAATTTAAACCCCGATGCGTCCAGAAGGAAATCGCAGAGGAAAGGAAAAGCTTTATCACTCGGTCCCTCTCGCCACGCCGGCTTCCTGCTTGCTGAACAAATTCCCGGCATGTTCGTTATTCACTGGGTCAAGCAAACTACATGGCGAGCCTGAACAGTTTCCTGCATATTTTATTAAAATGTTGATTCTTACTAAACAGCCTTTGTTGTCCAGTACCCGTCAGCATTGAACCGGGTCTTTCATTTCGCTTCTGTTTCCCGCTTATCCAAGCCGGCGGGTTAAGATCTGAGAAGGACCCCAGATGGAAGCCGAGCAGTAGCTCAGTCTTGACTCGGGCCCCAGGAAATCCAGGGTGGCCCGGGCTCTGTTCCCCTTTCCTAAGGAATGGCCACCCCTTCCAGGGGCCTCTGTGGCACCCGCCCTCCACTTGTCTCTCTTCTGAACGGCCCCTCATGGGCTAGCGCTGCACCCACAAACTCAAGAGGGGTGATTGTGAGCAGAGGTAGGCTCAGGAGTCGGGGGGTGCCAGGACGGCTGCTGTGGCCAGAGTCTGCCCGAAACTCCGTCGTGAACGAGTGTCCCCAATGGTGAGTCCAAGTGCCTTCCAAATAAGGACATGAAAAGCTCTGGAAGAACCAGAGGGAGGGGCGACTAGGAAAAGCCACCCCCCAAAAGTGAGGGGCCGCGTTGGACCTTGGTTCAGCCTCTGTTCCTCAGCCCCGGGCTCCTTTAACGAGACCCCAGCTGGTCTCCAGACATGCAGGGCAGTTCCTGAGAACTGGGTCGTGCCCTAGCTCCAGGGGACCAATAACTTCTGCACCTGGAAAACTCATACGCAGCTCCAAATTAATATATTTAATGAAAGAAGCAGGAGGAGCAGGCTACGGTCCAGTCCCCTCTCCCGGCCGCCTTGCTCGGTCCCATGCAGTCCATCGCCACCTACGCTGAACACCCGGATTGCATCTCTGGAGTCCCGATTCTGGAACATTCCGGGACTTGACCAGGTACTCATCCCTTGAACATGGAAGCTAGCGCATGAGGAGGCCTGCCAAGAACCAAAGGAGCCGCAGGCCACCCACCCGAGTTCTCAGATTTCACCCCTTACGACCTTAATTAAAACTATATACCATGCCTGTCAGAGACCCTATGTCAACACTCCATACCTCCCAGACCGCCCGGGCCCCTCCTGGCCTGCCGTGGGGCTTCCTAGGCTGAGCCAGGTCTTGGCGGGGACCGATGGAGTCGGACAAAGAAAGAATATGAGTTTTGGAGCTGGATCAATCCACGTCTGAATCCCAAGGATCTTCTCTTGCTTTTTAAGTGTGGAGGGTCAGATGATCTCGTCTCTCTGAGCCTCGGTATTCTCATCTGTAAAATGGGTCACAAGAAGATCTACCTGCAAGCGGTGTCAGGAAGAGGGGGCAAGAAGTACCGTAGTAAGGACAAGTTTCTGATGGATGGCCAGCAAGGAGCAGCCGGTGAATGAACGAGGGTCGCGTCGAAGGCACCCAGAAGCACTTCTCCCGCCTTCCATCTCTGTTTGCTGCTCTCCTGGTCTGAGCTGGAGAGCTAGGAACCCGGGCTAGACTTGTTGGGCCCTGCTGCTTCCAGGATGACTCGAGACTTGGTCTTTCTCTCCTTGAAATGGGTAGAAATAAGAATGCCTACCTCCTGGTTGGTTCCTAAAGGGAGCGTGATCTCCTGGGTAGAGCTCTCTGGGATCTAGAAGAATTGTCCTTCACACGCGCTAGTTACCTTTACCATTTCCCATGGGGCACGGGAAGCAACACCTGAGCGCTGGGGTCCCTGCTTCTACTCTTGCCACCCACACCTGCCCACTGCTGATAACAGCTGAAGTACTTCTGTGCAATTGGCCTCTCTCTGCCTAAAACCCTCAATGGCTCCCCATGGCCTTCCTAACAGGCTACAAGGTTTGGCCACTGCAGATCCCTCTCGCCCCATCTACAGCTGGAACCTCTCTCCTTGCTTCCTGCTTCCTGGCCCCCCCAGGGGTCTCCTGCTGTGCTCACTGCCACAGGGACTTTGTACGTGCTGCTCTCCTCTTGCTCCCTTGGCTTGTTAATTCCAGCTCACGTGTCTCTTCTGTGGCAACCCGGGCTAACGGAAGTTCTCTGCTACTTACATACTGAGGGCCACGTGCCTGTTCTCCATAGGGCTGTCCCCTGTGTGGCCTGGCCTTTCAGGGAGTGGTTGATGCCCGTCGCCAAGCACTTCAAGAGTACGGGGGCCTGCAGCTCCCGTTTGGCTGGCTCTGTTGCCTGTTGTCAGGCCCTAACTTCTTGTTTTATTGTCCTAGGGACTTGGGGGATTTGGGTTTGGGTTTAGGTATTCTAGGGTTTGCCCAACAGGCCAGGCCAGAGTCGTTGGGTGATGAACCAGAGAAGACCTGACCATCGGCTGGTGGGGGTGGGTGGGTGGACGTCCGGCTCCCTTGCGCCCTGGGCAGGAGGACCTGATGAGTACCCGCTGGCTCCCGGGGTCCACACGTGGGATTAAGAGGCTGCTGGCCTGAGAGGAACCCGAGCTGGCCGCCTTCCCTCCCGTGCCTCACTTACACAGCTCCGTGGTCACTTTCCATTCGAACGGGTCTTATTCAGACCCTAGTCTCGGGTCTATTTCTGGGTAAGTAAACTAAGCCACTGTCATTTCCCCGGGGCCTAGTGTGACGCCCAAGGTGGGGTCAGCACTCTGTAAGGGCAGTTCTGGAAGGAAGGAAGGCAGGCATGGGAAGAAGCGTCCGGTAATAGCAGCTCCTTCGTGTCCTGTTAGGCCCACGGTCACACAGGGCAACTCGCTACCTTATCTGGGCCTCAGTTTCTTCATCTGTAAAGTCGCCAGTGATGGGCTGAGGGTTTGGGGAGAGTTGACCTCGGTCTCCAATGGAGTGGTCCTCACCAAGGGGGGCCTTCTGCCCCCTAGAGACCTTTTTGGTAGACACGTTGGGTTGTGACAGCCTGGCAAGGGGGCTGGGCCGTGGACACCTGGTGGGCAGAAGCCAGGCGTGCCGGGCCCTCCTGAAGCACAGGGGACAGCCCTCTACAGTGACCCCAGAGGTGGGCAGAGCTGAGGCCCAGAGACCCTGCTTCAGCCCCTCGCAGCTCTAGAAGCCTAGAAATGGAAATCGAAGTCTTCCGACCCAAGGGGCGTCATTTTCTGGTCTGGCTTCTCAGAAGCGGTTCACCTATCTGAATTCGTACATTTCTGCACCTTTTGGTTCCTAAAGTCCAGATAATCTACCAACCACGGGGCTTCCTAGTCTAATTGGCAGGGGTCTCGTTCGCTCTTGCCTAGGGGCATGTGCTCCTTGACTTTTCGCTCCTGAATGTGTATGCAGCCCCTTGCAAGCTGCTCAGGGCCCTGGGGACTGTACTGGAACCTTGTCAAAAGAGCCACCCTTAACCAGCCACCTCCTCCCAGAAAGTTCTCAGATCACCATGGCAACCTAGCAGGTTTTTTTTTTTCTTTCTTTTTTTAACTTGCTCTGTCCTGAGTCCTTAGTTTGGTCTCCTCATACCCACAGCAAAGCTGTGTGCTTCCCGGACACCTTCAACGTCCTCTCTCGAGACAGGATCCTGCAGGTGTCTGCTGACCTTCAACCTTCCAGGAAGCCACGGTCCCTCCCAGGAGGCCCGGGATGCCAGGTGGTCCACGAAGCACTGGACCCTGCTCCTCTAACCTGCATGTGTCCTTGGCTCCCCAGTGGGACCCACTCCAATGACACCGGGGGTAGACCAGGTGTCCGTGCCGCCCTCCCGCCACCCAGATGCTGTACCTCCTGAAGTCCAAAGCCACTCGGGAGACCACAGGCTCCTCCTGGGCCCAGAAAAGGGGCCTTCTTGTTATTTGTACCTCCTGATTCAGCTCATGCCCCAACCTGCCTAGAAACCGCCACCCCCCCCCCCACTACCACCGAGTTGAGTTAACCCTTCTGTCCCTGTTCCCAAGGGTCCCTGGAGCAGCCTGGACCACCAAAAAAAAAAAAAAAAAAATTCATGTATTTGATCTGCCCGCCTCCCACGCCTAGCTCAATGTTCTCACACTCAGATCAGAACCCCTGTTCCCACCACGCCCAGGGACGTATGCTCTACCACCTGTTTGCAGAGAATCAGAAGCCCTCTGCTTTCCCATGTGAATTTTCTTGCTTCTGGAGTCCTCGGGGGTACAGCATTTAACAAGCACCGCGAGGTTAGATAGGATCCATTTTCCTCCAGGTTGGCTTTTGCAGAACGGTCAGGGGACGGGAGGACATGCTTTTGCAGAGGCAGAGATGTCCCCGGGCCCGATCCTGTTTCTCTGTGTTGACTGTGTCCATATGACTTTAATCCTAAGCCCTTCGAGGCTGTCTTGGGACTCCATGGTAGTGAAAGTTCCTCTTTTCCAGTTCCGACTCTGCTCCAGTGAAGTCACTTGCCTGCAATGGGATTCTAAGGTAGGCTGGTTTGGATTTCAAGCCAGTGCTTTTGATGACATCTCTTGTTTCATTGGTGCATTTTAGTTACACATGGCAGTAGAGTCCATTTTGACACATTTATACAAGTGTGGGATGCGTCTTATTCTGATTAGGGCCCCGGTCTTGTGGATGTGCACAATGGTGAGATTCACTGTGGTGTGTTCACGGAGGAACATGGGAAAGTCATGCGGGCTCATTCCACTGTCTTTCCTTTTCCTATCCCCGCTCCCTTCCCTTCATTCCCCTTTGTCTAATCCTCTGAACTTTTATTACACCCCCACTGTATGTTAGTTTCCACATATCAGAGACAATATTTGGCCTTTGGTTTTTTGGGATTGGTTTATTTCACTTAGCATGATATTCTCCAACTCCATCCATTTACCAGCAAATGGCATAATTTCATTCTTCTTTAAGGCTGAGTAATATTCCATTGTGTATATATACACACATTTTCTTTATCCATTCATCTGTTGAAGGGTACCTTGGTTGGCTGCGTAGCGTGGCTATTGTGAATTGAGCTGCTGTAAACATTGATGTGGCTGCATAATTTCTCTTTGAAGTCAAAAGAGATGAGGTGGTATTGGGAGGGTTAACCAGTTAATTGAGCTAACTTTTACATACCACACCACACACACACATTCTGAAATCTGGTGTAAGGGAGAGACTTTTCACTCTTAGAAATGTGTACCAATTATTGTTTTACCTACTCAAAACCTTATTGTCCCATCATCCTTTTTGATTTTTCTGAAGCAACAATAATCTCAGTCTCAGAATAAATCATCGTCATTCTTGGCAAATCATTACTAGCTCAGTCTTTCATAGTCTCCCCTGCAACTAGGAATTGCTCTGTAATCCTCTTTGGGGAAGGATAAGAAGGCACAGCTTTCCAAGGAGTCTTTCTTTCTACCGTCTCCTTCCTGTTTGAGATGCTAGTGTGATGTCTGGAGTTGTGGCAGCCACCTTGACACTAAGAGGAGAATCATGAGGCCTAAAAGCCAATAGGATAAGTATGACTGAGACCAGGACTTAAATGCTGCTGTCCCAGCCTTAGACTGGTTATCTCTGGTCTTATTTTCGTGGACCATAAATATCCTTCGTCACGTGCCCAAGCTGTGTTCCTACAGCTCCTAATTGGGGGGTGGCTGACTTTGAGCCGCCGAGCTCTGGGATGCTTTTAACAGCTAGTACTCCAGAGAGGACGCCTATGGTGGGGTGGGGTGGGGGGTCAAAAAGCAGAAAAAAAGCCGAGCCCTTAGCAAACCCTCAGGAAAGTAGCAGCAGGGTGCGGCGTGGTTGTTTGTATTACTATTACCATTACGACCAGTACCGCTCCAGCTGCCCCAAGGAACCGAGGGCGTACCACGCGGAGCAGATGGGACGAAGACAGCAGAGGAAAACCTGCCTGCCTGTGGGAAATCTGTGTGCCCCTCCCGAGGGCCCGCCTGGCTTGGGAGGGGCGAGGGGCGCAGACCCTGGGCGGGAGCCGAGGCATCGCGTAACCGTGGCAGCTGTCCAGCGCCCAGGAGGCCCGCACCTGTTTGCAATGTAACTCGGCTATTGTCAGCCTTCGCCTCCAGCCCACATTCAAAGACTGAAGACCCGGGACGCTGAGGGGCCGCCCCAGGGGCGAGGAAGTGGCGTGGGGAGGCGATCGAATGTCCTAAATTGCCTCCACTTGATGGCCTTGTATAAAAATCTCCTGTAACGCACGTTACCATAAATAAGAGCTTGCCCAGCAAGCCCGCAGCAAGACGGGCTCGGCGCTGGTCTCCAGAGGGGCGTCTGCAGCCCCTGGCCTCCCGTCTCCCACCTCCCGCCTCCAGATGATCTGGCGGCAAAACCTCTGGCTCCCCAGGCACATCTCTGGCCTGTTCTTGGCGGGGCAGCACTTCAGACTCGCCACCCGGAGGTCCGATGGCTTCCTGGGCCCCTCTCCGCTCGTCTCACGCCCCCCGGAGCCTACCGAGCCCACCTCCATCCGAATCCAAATCCACCCTTCAGGGCTGGCAGCGCCCCACAGCCTAATCCCCAGTCCCCGCCCCGCGGAGCCCAGCCAGATATTGAGGTCACTGGGGCACACTTTGTTCTTGAGGAAACGTGTGCAGGATGCACCTGGACAGTCGCTCCCAGCTCCTCTCGAGGGAGAGATGGGAACAGCAATTGCTTTGTGGGTAAGATTCAGGTTGGACGGGTGGCCGATCCTGCAGCGGCTGAGTCCCCGAGAATGTCCCTGGGCTCCCTCGACGGTGGCCGAGTCGGGGAACGTGCTCTTCCTGTGTATTGCCTGTCTCCATTCCCACAGCCCTGAGAGCACAGCCATTATCACTTCTTATCACAGATAAGAATAGCAACAGCAAACTTAAACAGCTTGCCCAAGATCATGGCTTACATGACTTTGATTTAGTTTTCATGCCGACCCTGGGAGGTCAATGTCGTAATCACTGTGTCTTGGCAAAGAAACAGAGGCGAGGAGATAGTAAATGCTGTTCAGTTTGTTCCCCAGGCCCTGAACTGGTTCCTTCCAGGTGCCCGGCTCTGGTTGGAGCAAACACGACAGACAAGATTTCTTCTTCCCTTGTGGAGCATGAAGTTCAAGGTTAACTCGGTTAATGTGCTTAACATACGGAGCTCTTCTCCGGGAGAATCTTAATGACGCTGATTCGGGAATCGGCAGGCATTAAGGTTGGAGAAGAGCCTTTTCTGGAATTCTCTCCAAAAACCAGAGCCTGAGAGGAGAGTTTGCCAACAGACAGTTTATTTGGGACAGGATCCCTGAAGGCGGAGTCAGGCAGGAGGATGGAGAAGAGAAGGAACCCAGACAAGGACGCTTTATGGAGGTGGCCGTTGCTATGGGTGTGCGGGGCTCAGTCCACAGGGACTGCCCCAGGACCCGTATGAACTGCAGATCAGAATTCTGTCTTCAGGGAAGGACAGGGAGAATGTGTGCAGCAGCCCTCTCATCCCTGGGTGCTTACCTGCCCCACACTTCTGGATCCTGCATGCATGAGTGACATGCAGTTTCTTTATCCACCCATGCCAGGCATGGACCCAGCCCCAGGGCAGGAAGTGAGTGACATGCAGCACAGACTTGCTGTATGAGGTTTGCTGTAACCACGACGAGAATTAGAGGCGAGGCCAAGAGGACATGAGTCAGTGCATGAGAACAGTCTCATTAACTTCTTTGCATCGGTCAGGATAGGCTTGGTTTTGCTGCAATAATAAACAAGCCCCAATTCTCCGAGGAATAGGCTGACACCGGCTAAGCTATTTGATGCCTAGTGCTTCAAGTACATTAAATAACTTCATCTTTGAAAATATCCTGCAGGGCAGATATTATTCTCCACTTAAGTGATGAGCGGGTCGGGCTTAGAGAGGCAAAGGTAACTCGCCCACTGACTTTGGAGGGGAGATCAAGATTTGAATCCAGGCATGATTGGCTTTACACCCTATGCTTTTAACATTTTGCTGGTTGCAACCTAGGACATTAAAGGAAGGATTTCAGAGGTTCAAAAAATATGGATGTAATTTCATTTTAAAACAATGTTAGCTATTTCTAAAACTAGATGGTAAAAATGCACATTAAATATGTGCCGTGTATATGTAGATATAAAGTTCAAACAAACGTAAGGCATCATGCCAAGGTGGCTCATTTTCCTGGAACACAAAATATCTCCTGCCGTGGCTATTTAAATTAAGAGTGTCAGTCACTAGTATCAACCTCCAAATGTGTCCATATTTCTGTCTTCTGGGGATGTTAAGGTTAAGGTTGGCCCCCTTCAAGTTAGGCAGGGGTCTGGGACTGATCCTGATCAGTGAGTTAGGATTACCAGGCAGAGCATTTAATTGCCGATGAGACCCAGCCAGCACTGTCTTGATCTCTGCCAGGGTTATGTATGTGTAGGGAGTCCTCTGTCTACCTGAGAACTCAGGACAATGTGGATCAGATTCACCGACTTACCTGCCATACGCCTGTGTCATAATTAAAAAAGAAGCGCTCGTAGTCTCAAGCCACTGAGATTCTAGGGTTGTTCATCCTGCAGCAAAGCTTAGCCCATCCTGACTGATCGTGGATTATCCCCAGATGACTAGACATCACAGCTCCTCCAGAAGAGGAAGCTGAGACAGAGTTTGAAGTGCCAGGTGGGGTTGATGGGGTTTAACCTCTGCAGGACTGGCAGAGGAGGGAGCTGAACTGAGCTCTGAGCTGCACCAAGCCTTGGCCAACCCTGAGAAACTTCTGGAGTGAATATTGTCTATCACAGTTTTTTATGTTGGAGAAAATTTTTGGCTATTTCTACCTTTTCCATGCTCAGTTATAGATGAAGGCTGTCCCCAAAGAGCATGGCTGGGGCCAAAATGGCCCTCCCACAGGCAGACCCTGGAAGGACTGGCAGATGGTCATTGCTGACCAGATTCTATGAGGCTGGCAGAATATGCTTCCTCAACAGGGAGGTGGGAGGCATCTGTGTCCCCCACCCAAGAAAAGATTTCTTTTTCGCTCTTTTAATTTGTGATCCTTATCGATATGACTCAGGAAATCTTGACTCTATCAAACAGGTTTCTGGACGGCAAGCACAGACGTCAACCCCAGATGACGTTAGCAGAAAATGAGTTTATTCAATGAGTGCCAGAAATTTTGGGATTCCTGGAGAGCCAGGTCGATGGGTGAGCAGGCAGGGGGAGGCCCAGCCACAGAGCTGGCCTGCTGAAGGCTCTGCTGTCCCCTGGCTGAGTTACGTGGCTGCCATTCTTGCTTTGGAGACCTGCGCGTCTTGCAGCAACCACAGAAAAGGTAGAAAGAGAAGGGGAGGGGCATCCAAAACTCCCTGGTCCCTGCGACTGGCCTCTCCTGTTCTCATCTAAAGCTCAGCTTGGGAACATCTCATCAGAAGGGCCAGGGTCACCCGGCAAGGAATGCTGGGACAGAAGCTGCCACTCATTTGCCACGCTCATCATTTTACATGAGCGTGGTGGTCTTGGATGCCCAGAGTCAAAAAGTGCAGAGTTCACTGGATGAGCAGCAAAATAAAAAAAGGACAAATGTCCACTCTGTGTGCTAAGAGGCGACCTTGATCATCTCTACCCCGGGGTGACCCGCTCCTGCCTACTGAGCTCTCAGGCTCTCTCTGCAGTCCGCACCCTCCTGACCACCGCCAGGATCAAGTCCAGGCCTCGCAAGTGAGGACCGGCTCCGGAGAGGCAGCTGGACGGACAAACAGAATTTCTCCTCCTGCAGCCCAGGTCACGCACAGAAGAGCCCGGAAGTGCCGGGAGAGGGAGAGGCCTCACCCCAGTACCTGGCTAGGAATTTGGGGAGCAGATTTAGTGCAGGTGTCCGTCTCCCATTTATTTATCCTGTGGTCCCCGCCTGAGCCTCTGCCAGGGATGGAGCTTGGCTGAGACGTAGGAAGAAGGCTGACTTGGCTCCTGCTGCTCCTGGCCCAGGGGTCTGAAGCGACAGCTCTTTGTCACCCCTCCCCCGGGGGCAGCGTGGAGAAATGGTTACTGCGCTTTGTCATCAAAGTGCCCGAGTTCAGAACCCCAGCTCTGCTCATTTCTAGGTGGGGGACTTTGCCTCTCTCAGCCTGTCTCCTCCTAGGGGACAACAGGAGGGTGCACTGAGACAAAGCAGCACGAGACCTGGCGCTGAATGTGGTCACGTTAGAGCAGGTGGCTCCTGTCACCACGGGGTGGGGGTGGGGGGTCGAGTGGATGCCACCCGTTCTTGACTTTTGGACTTCCTGCACCATGCCAGGGACATGCCTCATTACGGTCACTTAGGGGCAGCGAGGCTGAGAAGCACATTACAGAAATAATGGCCATCGCGATAGCAATCACAATGACAGCAGTTACCATGATGGGGCACCTGCTAGCTGTCACCCCCACCCCATGCAAAGTTTTGTCCAAATCTTGCTGCTCAGACTATGGTCTCCGGATGGGCAGCACTGGGATCCCCTGGGAACTGGGTAGAAATGCAGGATCCTGGGCTCTCTCTGGGTCCCGCCGACATCTCCCACACGCCCTGGGGAATGGAAGTGTGCAGGCACTTCTGCTCTCTGGGAATTCAGGCCGAGAAGATTCCTGAGAGTCGGTCAGCCACACCACAGGAGGGAGAGCACAGGGATGGGTGTTCAGGGACAGATCTGGGGGTGTGAGCAGAGCAAGAGTGTCTCTAGAGGGTCCATCCTCCCCCTGAAGGACGGGACTGGACGTGACATGGTCCAGGGCAGTAGGACAGGGACTTCAGTCCATTCTGCCACAATCTGCTGTGTGTGTGTTCTCAAGTCACCTGCATGTTCGAAAATAGTATTTTAAAAAATAATTCTGTGTGTCACTGGGGCATTGCTGTCTCAGCCACATAATCGCTCTTCCTGCGGATTTTCCGTAGTAGAGATCCTTCCCATCGCGCTCCTGGTGCTTGGGCTCTTGTGGCTGCACCAGGGATGAGCGTTCCAGATTTTGCCACATCATAGCTGCGTCCCAGCATTTAAAATGGTTCCCCGTGCGTACATAGTAGATGTTCAATAAACGTTTATCAGCGAGGAGGCGCAAATGGCGGATCAGAATGGACAAAAATCAAGCTGACTCTCGCTGAAGCGTAGTACTGTTCGGCACGGAAGCCAGACTCCAATCAGCAAGTCGCTGGACAATCAAAATAATTTACAGCAGCTGTTTGCAACTACCGGTTGTGAACAAAAAGGACAAGCTCCCAGCACACACACACACACTCGCACAGAAAGAGGGAGCAACACCCAGTGGTGTCTCTCCGTGCTGGGCACACAATGGCTTTTTTTTCCCCTCGGTGGTGCTAATTATTATATGACTGCAGTATTCTAACAATAGCAAACCACATTTTGAAAGATGTGTTTCTGTTGATTTCTAGTAATTTATTGATTAATTCTTGAAAACACTGACACAGTAGAAGCTGGCGGGGAGGGTGGTCCCGGCAAGCCCCGACCACCTTTCTCCCACGGGGCTGTCTGCCTGACTCCGGAGAAATCCGGCCTCATCATTCTTCGGAGATCAGAGGAGCCATCCTTTGAGGAAAGCCAGGCTGGCAGAACCGGGGACTCTGCAGGACCTCACCGTGCTGCACTGCTGTCGCGGGAGGGCCGGCTGCCCTTTTAACCAGCGCTTCGTCTTTGGTGTCTGAAGCCCAGCAGTTGACATCCTTCCCGCCATCCTGTCTCTCCCGGGGCACCAGGAGGGGACATCCTCTCAGCTCCAGACTCTAAACCCCTGGACCTCCTGGTCATCATTGTTTTAATGCGGTTGGCATCAAAGAAGGAAGCAAAGTGTTGAAAAGGAAGCAGGGGACAGGGAAGAAGTGGAGGAAGGGGAAAATAGAGAAGGAAAGAAAGCAGGGAGGGAGAGAGAGAAGGATCTCTCCAGCCCCACCTGCTCAGTCTGGTCTGTATCTCAGAGAACTACATTTCCCAGACTCCTTTGTGCTCTGGGGAGGTTTGACCCAATGGGAGGGTGGGAGGAGAGGGGACTCCTGGGTATTTCTACCCACCTATCTCTGGGCTGCTAGCAGACATGTCCACCCAACTCCATGGCCCCAGCTGCTACCCAGCAGCCCTCGCTCTTCCCAGCTCCTTCTGGAGGGTTCTAACTTTTAGTCTAGTACCACTTACTCCTTCTGTTTCTTCAGTCCCAGGGGCAGAAGTAGCTTCTTGCTGCTAGTATTTCGGAAAGGTCCTCGTTCCTTGCTTGTCTTCTCGGATCCTCTTATCAACTGGGCAACCAGATTCCTTTTATGACGTTTTTCTCTGCTTAAAAATCCCAGAGTGTTTTGCTGTGTTTCATTTTCTTTTCTTGGGTGGATGCTGACTGGTATGGAGGGTCTCCTTAGTCCAGTTTTGACATGGTTGTGAAGGTAAGGTCCGTCTTTATTGTCCTTCCACCATCCTCCATTCACCTGAGCGCCTGATCTTGTCTCTGATCTTGCCTCAGTTCTCAGCCTCTTCCATGTTCTTGAATGTAGACTGTTCTCAACTAAGACCTGCTAATTCTAAGGTATGAGTCACGGGTAGCTTTTCTCTTGACCTTCGCTAGGTAGCTCTGCATTGGAACTCCTAGAATGAGAAGCTCCCATGGCAACAGGACAGACAGCAGTTGGTACAAGTTTCTTCTGGTGCCTTTGAATCATGTTTTGGGGGCCTATGTCCCCACAGTCGCATACCTGATGGCACTAGACTGCTTTCTGCCGGGAGGGAGAGCCAGGGAGTCATAAAGACAGGGGCTCAAAAATTTCAGGATGCAGAAGACTCGAGCAACTGGGGGATTGTTTTAAACACAGATTTTATAGCTGCTGACCCAGTTGGACTGAGAGCAGGTCCAGGCACACAGATTTCTAATACATTCTCAGCTAATGCTAATGCTGCTGGTCTGGGAACGCCGCTTGGGGAACCGCTGGGTTGGAATAGCAGCGTGTACTTCCTGGGAATTCGTTGCATACCAAGAGCTGTTTTAAATTATTTTCAAATATTAAATCACCAAATCCCCAGGCAACTAAATGAGAACACGAGGTCCAGAGGCTACAGAGCATCTCCAAGTCATGCAGCTCGCAGCTGGCAGAACCGGAATTTGGGTCTGGAAGGTCTGGCTCCAGATACTGTTCCTTGAATATGGGACATGGGGCTGTAGGGTGTCCCAAAGTCCAGGACACAGAAAACGGAGAGACTGGATTCCAGGTCTTGTTCTAGCTATGGGATCTTGGATCTATCTGTGCTGCAGTTTCTTTACCTGCAAAAAGGGGATCTGTCACCTCGTGGTGGTATCAGGAGGGTTTCAGGAGCAAATGAGGCAGAGGTAGATTCCGTGCTCATAACCCCTTGGCCCGCTTGGAGTTCATCCTCCGCCCCAGTGGAGGGGTCCCAGTGGTGGCCCTGTCTGTCTTCTCTCCCTGGCTGCAGCCTGCTCAGCTTCTCATCCCTCTGTGGGATGGTTCCCAGGTGTCCTCTACCTGGCTCCTCCGAGGACCTCCAGGCAGCTGAGCCGGGGTGTCCAGAGCTGTGACCTGCTTAGTCACACGTCTGTTCCCTCCCCCTTCCTCATGCCCTTCTTTCTCTTCCATACCTTTGGCTTCCCAGAATCACCTCCCAAATAAATCACCTGTACCCATGTCCCCATTTCAAGCTCTAGTTCACATGGAAAGGATACTGTCCTCCTTAAGTGCCAGGTACTTTATGTGCATTGAGTTATTTAAATGCATCCAATAAATGCAGCTACTATTTTTATGATCAGGATTATCATTTACCTCTAAGTGAATGTGAAAATAATTCTCCCTCAGGTCATTTTTACCCCCTCTGCTATATGTGGCTCTAAATGTCTCTTATCTGTTTGTCCCCTGTTGGTGGTTTACCATGTTTATGGTTGGCCCTGTCCTTCCTGGAAGGGAAACTCGTGAGGACAGGAGTCCCAGCTTCCCATTCTCCTCTGCTGGGAGCCGCACTGGACAGGCCAGCAGCAGGGCATCATGGGAGCTGACATATGCAAATAGCACCTGGAGGCCCCGCCCCTGCCTGATGCTTCAGGGCGGGGTGAGGCTGGGAGGGATCTTCACCCCATCCTGCCCCAAGGCCTGACCTGGGGACAGAGAGGGAGACTCACTGGGGCAGAGCCCGGGCTGCCTGCCTGACTCTCGCCCTCCTTCCTGGTGGACTCCCTGGCCCTCTGCTGAATGGGCCTTTCATTCCGCTGACCCTGGGGTCATCTGTTTTCAGAATGTGAAATATGGCCGCCTGGCCGAGGACAGAAGCCAGGGAGATAAGCGCCAGGGAGGAGCCTCCCGTCCAACAAGCCGTGACTAATGATGATTGGGGTGTGTTTGGTGGGGCAGAAGAGATTTGGCTCCTGGTTTGCAGGGATTAACTCTTGGTGGGACCTGCGCCCCAGCCCTGGACGCCTGCTTTTCATTCTCCAGGGGCTCGGGGCCCTGTGCCCTCCAGCGCTGAGTTTGGTGCCTAGGGGGCAGTCAGCAGGCCCCTGTGATAGAGAGGGAGGGGAAAGGGAGAGGAGGAGGACAGAAAGGAGGAAGGGGAGGGGGGAAAGATGACCGCCGCTGCCACGTCCTTGAGCTTCTGCCACTTGCTTCACAGTTATGGTGCCTTGGCCACGCGGGTGCTGGCACGACTCACATGCCTCGTCTTGGGTCACCTCCACAAATCTGCCAAATACCATCTATTTTACACGCCCTTTTGACAGGCGAGGAAACCGAGACTCGCGTGTTGACCCGTGAGTCCAATGAATGGACGAGGGGCCTGAGCTGACCGCAGCGAGTCATTTGCCGGGAGCTGGGAGGACTAGGACTCGAGGTGGGACTTGGTCTTTCTGGCTTCTGCTCTCGAGCTCCCTGCTGCTCTGCCAGACTCTCTGCTGCTGTGAACCCTGAGGTACTCTCACGTATTTTTTTCGATCAGTTAAAAAAATTGTTTTGTCTCTATGTAACAAACAACCAGAAAATCCCAGACGTGGACAACAGTAGACATTTATTTTCTCACTCTGTTCTGCTGGTTGACTGTGGTGTGGGTGATGGAGGCCGGGCCTCTGCTCTGGGCTCAGGCCTCTTTGGCCTCTCTGTTTCCCGGGAGCCGAAGCCGCAGGACCATAGCTCCACGGGACTTGCCTCTTCACAGAGGTAAGGAGGCCGCCCAGCCAGGCAGGTGCTCAACGCCAAGGCGGTGGGCTGCACAGCCGAGCAGGGTAGGAGGGAAGCGCACCCCTGTGTAGAGAGGGCGTGAAGAATGGGGATCGCTGACCCGTCTACACACACCTGAAGTGTGACGTGTAGGGAATACTTGGTAAAGCAAGGAGGCATGGACAGAACGCCCGTGGCCCCTGCCTGCCCGGCTCCCCAGCCTGTTTCTAATGTAGAACTCTCCCCGACACCCAGCAAAAGCACACGCGTGCACACACACACACACACACACACACACACACACACACAGGCAAACAGTTGTTGGTCACTTTAAAAGCATCTCCACTGCTCAACCAAGGTTCCTTTGCCCCCGGGAGACATTTTGCAATGTCTGGAGACATTTCTGATCATCACGCCTTGGTGGGGGCTGCCCCTGGTTTCTGTGGGTGGAGGTCAGGAGTCCTGCATGGCGGAGGACGGCTCCCGAGACAGAGTTCTGCAGCCCCACGTGTCAGTAAAGTGGGGTTGACGGAGCCTGATGTCAGCCAGTGGGACTCTGACCCAGTGGCCAAGGAACCTGCAAAAAAGCATCAATACTGATACTACAGATCCCAGGGGTATTTGATGGTTTCGATGCAGAAAGGCTGGGAAACAGCTTTGGTATCTGTATTCCAAACTAGCAATTTAGGAGATTGGTTTACTCTCCAAAGCTTCAACTATCACGTATAACTAAAAAGAACAAAGTAAAAATAATAAATGCAACTTTAAAATACAAAAAAACAAAACAAAACAAAAAACCAAACCATAAAAACCCACTGTTTCTGTTCTGCCCAGGACCAGAGATACTGAAGGTCCAGGTCTGTCCAGCTTATGTTCCAAGCATGGAACCCCAGACCAAAGACCCCCGCCCCTTAGCACTTAAACAGCACAGCCCTCCTGGATCTCCCCAGAGATCGGCAGCTCCTCCCAGCCCCGGGTTCAGGGGCTCGCCTCCCCGGAAGCTCTTAAGTGGTCCAGGCGATCTACAGTTTCTCTGCCTCGTCTGCCTTTCACTTTTAAAACCAGGAGGAATTCGAAGAAAATCTAATCCATATGTTTCAGAATCATTTACACTTAAGTCATGAAAGTCGTGCTGTGGTTTTTAAGAGCCATTTGATGTCCAAAACACCTTACGAGGATCTTGAAAATAAGTGTTTTAAAGTCTCTTTTTACTTTCAGTCGGATTTTGCTCTGGGTAAGTGAATTCAAATGATATGAATCTGGGGGCTGCCGGAAAGCCCGAGCCAGGAATCTGAAGAAATCCGAGCCTGCCCGATCAGGTCTTCTGCTCTCACCTCCAGCATCCCTCGAGAAGTGTCCATGTCGTGCAATAAAATCAATCTTGTTTCCCCGGGATTATGGCTTTGAGCGCTCACTCAGTGGGGTCTTTAGGCCTCTTTCTTTGCATTCTGCTTCTCTGTGGGCCCCAGGTTCCACATTTAAACCATTTTGACTCCCTTTAAATGGAGATCCAATTCCTTCCTCCAGTGGGTTTTTTATTTCTCAACAGCAACCGAGCCCCGCTGCCAAGATCACAGCTAACTCTTCTCTCTGCGCCCCAGGGAGACCCAGGTGGGAGGCTCCATTTTAAAATGAACCATTTATTTGCTGACTGGGCAGGTGGACCTACCTGTTTGGAAAAGAGATTTTGGCCAAATATCTAAGGTGGGCTTATTCTTTTAGCCAGTTTTTTGTTGCCATGACCAAAATACCCGACAAGAACAACTTGGAGGAAGAGAAGCTGATTTGGGGCTCAGAGTTGCAGAGGTGTCCATCCACAGCTGGTCAACTCTTGCTCTGGGCCCGAGTTGAGGCAGGACGTCATGGTGGAAGGGCCTGGTGGAGGGATGTTGCTCAGCTCATGGCAGCCAGGAAGCAGGGAGGGAGATGAGAGAAGAGGTCACAGGGAAAGTGCACCCTTCCAGGGCACACCCCGTGACCTAGGTTCTCTAGCCATGCCCCCCACCTGCCCACAGTCACAGCCCCGTCAATCCATTCAAGCTGGGGTGCACCGATTAGGTCACAGCTAACACTGTGCAGTCCCTTTTGCCTCTGGGTACTCCTGCAGGAACACGGGAGTTTTGAGGGGGCACCTGACTTGTAAACCAAGAGTTCTCCTTCCAAGAATCTAGCCTAAGGAGATCGTCCAGTGTGGACGCTACTGTTGCACACCAGATTCAGCACCACGAATCAGAGAAACCCACAGCAACTGACAGACGAAGACTAGCGCGACGCTCCCTCCGTGATGGCTTGGCTGTCAGTGTGGACTTGAACACGGGTGGGCGCCCAGTCTCTCCGCCCCTGCAGAGGGGAAGAGAAGGGGCTGCTTGTAGCGCACAAGCAGAGAAGTGACACCCCATGCAGGAGAGACGGGACTTTGGGAAATTCATGGGGAGGGGTCAGAATGGACCTGATAAGGGACAAGGGGAAGGCATTCTGGCCAGGTGGGCCAACGTGAGCAAAAGCAGAGAGGTGGCGGGAAACTGCACGTCCAGGCAGGAGGGCAGGGGGCTGGGGTTAGGGGAAGAGGAAAGAGTGCCTAGGTGGTTGAGAGGCCTGGGCTTAGCCCCAAGGTAGTTGGGAGCCATGGAAGGTGTCTGAATGTGCAAGGTGCAAATCAGGCTTGCGTCATCTCAAGATGGTTCTGACCAAGGCAGGGGAGGAGAGATTGGAAAAGCCAGAGAGGCAGACGTGAGACTTGATGGAGCCTATTTAAATAGCGCCCAAGAGATGCAGATGTTCACAAACTGGTCAAGTTCACATTCACACCCTTGGCAATTACTCGTTGTGTTATCAAGGGTGGCGTGATTGGTTTGAGATGTGTCTAGAATGATCTATGATAGAACCGGATTAATTGGCCCAGGGTGCAAGAGAGAGAAATGGACGATCCCAGGATAGTGATCAAAACGGCAGGTAGGTTGTCACTCATGGAGCTGGAGGTGACCGGAGGGTGCCACCAGGTTTGGGAAAAACGGCGATTCCAGTTCAGGACAGGATGGGGTCAAGATGCAGATGCACAGCAGGCAGGGGGCTGTTCAACCCGGGGACAGGTGTGGGCTGGAGGTACCAGTGCTCATTCTGGTGGCAATTGGAACCAGAGAATGAGGGTCTTTTGGGTGAGAAGGACAGATAAAGGACGACACTGTTGGGAAGATTTTAGTTCCAAACTTCGTTATTTAACAACAACAACAAAAAAAAGTGTATGAGTGCATTAAAAAGGGGGTGAACTTTTCTGAGAGAAATGACTTCTGGCCCACTGGCGTGTGGAGAGATCTCTGCAGACCCTGCTCTGCAGGAAAGCAGAGGAAGGATTCACATGGGAAGGATTTAGGGTTAAAAAAATGATCTAAAGGGGACTCAGTGAGCTTGGATAGACAGTGTCCATGGAAGAGAGACGCCACATGAGAATCGTAGCCACAGGGGAGCCCCAGAGGGGTGAGAGAAGAGAGAGGGGAGCAGGGTTTAGTGAACAAGCACAAAAGACGAAGAAAATGAAAGAGGGGTCCCTCCTGAGAGCAGAAGGCCCGGGACCTCGACAGCTGCCTTCCACAGGCCTCTCCTGCCGGGGCTGGGGGTGGTCAGTGGACACAGGGTCCAGCCTGGCTCACCAGTATGGGGCGAGGGTCTCCTGGACCCCCACTGGCCTTCCTCAGAACACGCCCTGGACCCCAGAAGGAGCCTCCTCCACCTGCCGTCCAGCACTGAGCCTCAAGAGCAGTTGGCCTCTTCCAGCCTCCAGAAGGTCAAGCACTCCTATCGTTGCACTTTATCACTACAATGCCCCGCGGGGACCGGTGAGCAGGGCCGACTTCCCAAACCGAGTGTTCGCGCCCCGCCGCCCATTCCTACCGCCAGCCCTGTGAGGCCACAAGCATTTTGAGTTCCCGAGAAAAGTCAGGAGTAGGGGTGGAAGGTGTGATTTTTAAATGTTGGCTCAGAGAAGGTTTTAAAAGTGGGAAGGTCAAAGGATCGCATTTGAGGTCCGCCTGCTCACGCGCCAACCTGTGCGCGTCCATCTCGTTTGTGCTTTAAGAGGCCCGAATGTTTTCTCTGGTGCGTGGAAGCAGGTTGACAATAAGGGGTGGGGGCTAGGGAAGAATAGAGGTACTTAGACTTAGGCAGAAGGGAGTAAAGGAGGGAAGGGCCCGGGGGAAGGAGGACAGTGGAGTGAAACAGACATTTTTAGCCCATGCACATGTATGACTGCATGACCCCCCATGATCCTGCAACAGGTCCAATCAGGAAAATGAGAGATTACACTTTATATATGATCTATCAAAATGTATAAATGCATTCTACTGTCATGTACAACTGATTAGAATAATAAAATAAAATAATTAAAAAGAAAAAAAAAAGAGTCTGGCTTCTGGGGTTGGGTTCCAATCCTAATTCTTTCCACTACTTGCTGTGTGACACTGGGCAAGTTACTCAACCTTCCTGAGCCCCTGTTTCTGAGGGAATACTAATACAGTACTGGCCCCACAGGGTTGTTGGTGAGCTGATTTAGGGAACGCGGCCCAAGCTCCCGTCTGGTGTCTGGCACATGGTAAGACTTAGTAAGTGGTAATTGCTGTCGCTCCTATTGGTTTTCCTGTGTTCAAGTCACGTTCTCTGTCCCAGGCAGAGGGAGTTCAGGGCAAATGATCCTCCCTCACCCCATGCTGAAGTCTGGTCTTTCCCCAGCGCGTTGCCCTGAGATCTTGGCCAGCAGCTTCTTCCTGTTACAGGCGTGCCGAGTGATTGCTGGCTTTTTACGTACCTGGTGACAACTTTAACCTGGCTGCCGGGACTTGGGGAGAGCCCACGAGTCAGCTTGAAGGAGGCTGTTTAGGAGAAGTGCTGAAACCTTAGTCCTCGGAAGGTGGAGACAGCTCAGTGGGTGCCAGGACTCTGAGTTAGCGCAGTGCTGCTTATGCTAATCCGTGGGCTGGGGAATCTGGTCAGGTTCTTTGCTGGCTCTCTGGGGAGCCACGTGTGAACGTGCCACCTGGGAACTGCGCCTGGGGCAGAGTCGGGACTGCCTTCTAATGAGCTCCCAGTGATACTGCAGCTGGCGGTCACGGACCACACTTTGAGTAGCAAGACACTGGCCAACCCCCCCAGGGAGCCCATGTGAAGGTAGGGCCACAAGAGGAAATGTTCTCAAAACAGAATCGCTTCCAAAGGGAGAGAGCACGGTCTCTCCAGTCTGGGACCTGAAATAATTAGATACCATACTGCACACGGCGTAACTGGCCCACCAGAGAAGTGAAGCAATGGGCAGAGAAAGTTCAGATTGGCTTGTCCCCAGTCACACAGCGGGAAAGGGACAGTGCCAAGACTCGAATCCTGCTTCTCGGATTCCATTACCCACGCTCCACGTTCCCAACAAAGGCTTCTTGCTTCTAACGGATTAAAGGTTTTTCTTGGTGATTCACCTACTGTGCGCGCATGATTCACCTACTGTGCGCGCGCGCGCGCACACACACACACACACACACACACACCACACACATACACACACACACACCCTCCTTCTCCTCCTCTCTTTCTTCAATAAGAAAGCCTACACACATCCTGAATTTTAGGAGCCCCTGACCTCAAGTCAGTGAGGCCCACAAACCCCCTAAAATCAACGCGAATTTTTGTACTTAGGTGTACGTTTTTCCCAAGGAGTGGGTTCACTGTGGTTTGGTTTGTTTTTTTCCCTTTTTACTATTTTGATTCTCAAAGAAACTCAAACAGGAACAAGGTAAACATCTCTGCTAGTCCCTCTCTTTCTGCCCGTTGGCTTCGCCCAGATGTGAGAGATGGGCCGGGTCCTGGGTCAGGAACCAGAGCTGTGGCTCAGGCCAAGGCTGAGGAGGAGGAGCAGGGCTTGGCGGCCGGAAGCCCATTCCTCAGGTGAGGAGAAAGCTGTGTCTCGAGAGTCGGGAGCAGCAGGCTCTGGGCTTGGTCCTTCCACTGCCTGGATTTGAACCTGGGTCCCCGAGGCCCAGGAAGACAGGGCATCTTCAGGGCCCGGAGCTGGTGGGTGGCAGAGCCGCTGGCTCACCGACGAAGCCTGTCTCACCCAGACTCGTCCCTGCTGCGTCCCTACGAACCAGGAACGAGGGCCACGCTACCATTCTGGGCCCCTCTGGGTTGGAACGCTGAGGACTTTAATGTCATGAGCTGCTTTTAACATAGGCTTTAAAAAATCAAAAGGCCCCAGAACTTTCTCCAGTGTCCCCTCCGAACACCCAGCAGGTTTTATCTGCCAGCACTTTAAAAAAAAAAAAGAGAGAGGGAGAAGGAGCAAAAAAGATATGGCACACTAAAGAAGAATCCGAGGCCCCCGAATCTTAACAAGACAGCTCTGCTTCTTATCATCTTCAAAAAGCCTTTATTAAGCCTCTCTGGGCTCATGTGGCCGAGCAAGGCACTTTACAGAATCAGATCAATCAGCAGGCCGTCACCCAAACCTGTACCGCGGACCTACTGTGCCAAGCCGGCGATGTGGGGGGCACGGGGCGTGACCCGACCTCACGCTAGGGATGCCGGGGGCTGTGGGCCCTCCCCAGTTAGGGCGGGACAAGCAGGGTGGTGGCGTTGGGGTGGAAGGAAGGGCGTCCAGATCAGGGGACTGTGGATACCTTGCTGATCAGGGTCCTCGGGTCCCCGTCCTCCTGGGTGGCCCTCCAGGCCAAGAGACGATCTCACCGGCCAGCAGGAGCAGGACACCCAGAAAAGTCTCCAGCATGGCATCGCAGACCTGGGTCGCCAGGAGGGAAAGTTTCCAGAGCGAGGCGGGACGGTAGCTGGATTCTGGGAGGGTGTAAAACTAAACGCGGGGACTGGGGGTCCCCAGGGTTCCAATCCCAGACCCTCCTCCCTATTGCAACTTTGGGCGAGTGACTTTCCTTTTCTGAGCCTCGCTGTGGTGGAATGGGGCTGGTCAGAGGCCACGGCCGGGCGTGGTGTGGGGCGGAAAGTCACGGGGGTCAGGAGCAGAGCCTGGCACCCGCACGCAGCCAGGGGAGTCAGGGACCTTCCTCACGGCTGCAACCATTACTGGCAGCATCATCGCTTGCTATTGACAGATTTCCCTCCCTGCCTGAGTCTACCACGCACGGCAGGAAACGGGGTACTTCATTAGAAAGAATCAGGTAGAGCGGGGTGCGGTGGCGCACACCTGTCATCCCAGCGGCTCGGGAGGCTGAGGCAGGAGGATCGCCAGCTCAAAGGCAGCCTCAGCAACTTAGCGAGGCCCTCAGCAACTCAATGAGTCCCCGTCTCTAAATAAAATATTCTTAAAAAGGGCCAGAGATGTGGTTCAGCGGTTAAGTGCCCTGGATTCAATCCCCAGTGCAAAAAAAAAAAAAAAAATACTGAGTGAATTAGGGATGTTTCATTCATCTTGACATTTCAACACATTGTTTTTTGATCACCTACTATGTGCCGGAACTCTCTGGGTCCTTCCAATACAGCTAGACAAGAGCGTTCCCCTTCCAGGATTCTGTACCTGGGACCCAGGTCTCGGTCCCAGCCTGAGGGCTTGACAATCTGCAGACACAGCATTTGGGGCTCCCTCCTCCAGGGTTCCCTTGGGGTTTCGGTGGATAAAAAGTCCTTTTTAGCATAAGCATTTGGAGCCTATATGGTTTAAAATTTTCATTTGAAATTCAAGTGAACAGACCATTCTGCGATTTACCTGGCATCTCTTCCTCCCAAGGACGTTTGAAGTGTAGCTCATTACATTTCATCTTAGGCCTGGGTTGTGACCTGGGCACGTGTGCAGAGTCTCTGCACGTGAGTGTGGGAAATATGCTGTTCACCCCGACGGCCCAGTGCCCCCCTCAAAGGAAACCGGGGAGACAGCATGCAGATTCTCCCGAGCTTTAGTTGGGAAAAAGTAAACAAAATTTTAAAGGGTCTCAGAGTACAAAGTCAGAGCCAAATGATCAATCCTATTAAAGTCTTGATACTTACCTTCATTTCTTGTTTGGCGGTGTTGTGGCTGGAACCAGGCCTCGTGCATGGTAGGAGGGTGCTCGGCCACTGAGCTCCAACAGCCAATATCAACCTGTGTTTGGCAATTCAGGTGGCACATTCTCAGAGCCACAGAGGTAGATTTTTGCTGTCCCCATTTTTTCGTCTGAAAACTGAGGTTCAGAGACATCGTCTGGCTTGCTCAAGGTCACACAGACTGGAAATTAGATGACAATCTGGACCTCGGACCACCACCACGTTTATTGAGCACATACTTTGCGCGTGGCACGGTACTAGCCTGCAAACCTATTCGGAACCAGGGTTAGAGATGATCATTTTATCCTTGGCGTCTTTTATAACATCTGGCACAGAGTACCAGCTCACATTAGTTTCCTTTTTCTTCTTTATTTTGTTACCAGGGATTGAACTCAGGGGCACTCAGCCACTGAACCACATCCCCAGCTCTATTTTTTATTTTATTTAGACAGGGTCTCACTGAGTTGCTTAGGGCCTCACCAAGTTGCTGAGGCCGGCTTTGAGCTCTCGATCCTCCTGCCTCAGTTTCCCGAGCATGTTAATTTTCTACTGTGGCATGACCAACTGTCACGAGGTAGCCACAGTCACTGCCTGGTTGGTTTCCTTGGCTTAGGTGGCTGAACCAAGCCGAGCTGGGTCCTCGCCAGCCTGTGATGAAGAGATTGGGGGCTGCGGTCTCCTCTGGAGACTCGACTGGCGGGGGGAAGCAGCTTCCACGCTCTACCAAGGGGTTGGGAAATTCATTTTCTTGTGCTGCCTGACTCACAATGGCCTGCTTCTCAAGGCCAGCAGGAGAGACTCTCTGACCTCAGGGACAGCCCATACCTGTTTAGGAGGTTCTTCCCTGATTAAGTCAGGATCACCCGGGATAATCCCCCTTTTGATTCACTCAGAGATGAACTTATTTGGCTGCTTGACCTGCAGAATACCTTTGCCATATTCTGTTGGCTAGAAGCAAGATGCAGGCCCGGGTCACACTGAGGGGAGAGGAGAGGGCCCAGCCCAGGACCATGGCTCGGGAATCTTGGGGGCCACCCTTGGGTCTGTCGGCTTCAGATCCTGTTGAGTAGTTAACTGAATGAGTGGATAAGTGATTCTGGAAGCCGTATCTGACTTGGGGATCCCCAAATCTGCATCTGACGCCCAGGGCCTCCAGTCTGAGGCCCTCGGTACCTCCAGGCAGGGAACAAAGAACCCCAAACAAAGAAGCCACAAAGAGGCAGGAAGCCCGTATATCACGCGGCTGCCTGGGCGTTGGAAGCCCTGTTGAAGTGCCAACAGCGACTTCACGTTTGGAGAATCGTGGTAATGGGGAACACATTTTTAATAAATAGACACGGCATCGGGGCGTCTGGTAGTAGCTATTTCTTCCCGCCCTCACAGTAGGTATTCATTACCGACCCAAGGCCGCGTCTCCCAGGAACCGTAAGTTATCTTCTCCCTGGCTTTCTGGAAACCGTCCCACGCCATGGCGTGGCTGAGAGTCCCTTCCATGAGAAGCTAAAATATATATATTTGGTATTTCGTGGGGAAGGGGTGCAGCGCTGGCCCCAGAGGGAAGCTCCTGCTGATCCCCCGATCCGATAGGTCAATGTTCACTAGGAGCCCCCTTGGGCGTGACCGCGCAGGGGCTGCTAGCCCTCCTGTCTGCTCTGACATAGGCGCTATTCTGTCCCCAGGTTCTCTAGGGAGAATCAGAGGTGCAGCAGGCTTAGTAACTGGCCCTGGGGTTACGCAGTTCCTAAGTCGGGGAGCCAAGATCCAAACCACACAGCACGGTGGCCATGCCCTTCAGCCCAATCTGGGACACTGACGTCTGTCACTGGTGAGCTGGTTGCTCTACTGGTGTGTCTGCCTCCAGCCTGGATGACTGACTGTGGAAACAGGATGTAGATTCAGCAAGGTGGGTTCGCATCCCAACTCCACCACAGACTGGATGGGTGACCCTCTAACAGTCCATTTATACCTAGGGCGAGAGCAGGTCTGGGTGGTACTGTGGCAGGTGCAAAGGTCCTGGGGTAGGAGAGAGCTCCCTGTGCAAAGGTCCTGGAGTAGGGGTGAGCTCCCTGTGCAAGATAACCACATGATGGAGCAGAGTGAGTGAGGGGCTGGGGGAGGTGCAGCCCACCCTCCTTGTATCCCCCGGCTACTCCCAAGTGCAGTTCTTGCTGCCCTCCCAACCCCCGCATTGCTGCAACGGCCTCGTAGGCCTCTTTCTCCCTGTGCCTCTCCATTCCTGCAACCAGAGTTGATCATGTCACTGCTGTTTTCTTTGCAAGGACTATAAGAAAATAGAATTTCCAGAAAGTGCAAGCCTTCTCAATAGTTTTGGAACATAGTGAGGAGGAGAGAGAAAGTAGGGGCAAAGAGAGAGGGGTGGGGGGGGGGGGGAGGGAGAGAGATCTTAGAAATGGCTTTAAATGAAATTAGAATCACAAGGCCATAGGAATCTAAAGTCGATCTTATTTTTTTAATTGTTTCTAATTTGTTCTAATTAGTTGTACATGACAGTAGAATGCATTTATACATTGTGATAGATCATACATAAATGGAGTGTAATCTCTCATTTCTCTGATTACATATTGCAGGGTCACATCCGTCATGCAGTCATATATGTACATGAGGTAATAATGTCCCTTTCCCTCTCTTCTCCTTCCTTCCCCCATACCCCTTCCCTCCCTTCACTCCCCTCTACCTAAAGTAACTCTATTCTTCCCTAGCACCCGCCCCCTTATTGTGAATTAACTTCCGCATATCAGAGAAAACATTCAGCCTTTGGTTTGTTTGGGTTTGGCTTATTTTCCTTAGCATGATATTCTCCATCTATTTACCAGCAAATGCCATAAAATTTTTAAAGCTGAGTAATATTCCATCACATACACATATATTTTTTTCTTTAGCCATTAATCTGCTGAAGGACACCTAAGTTGGCTCCATAGCTTAGCTATTGTGAATTGAGCTGCTATAAACATTGATGTGGCTGCATCACTGTAGTGTGCAGATATCAAGTCCTTTGGGTATAGACCGAGGAGTGGGATAGCTGGTTCAAATAATGGAAAAGATGTGGATTGATAGATCAAATCAGAGGAACAGGTTGGCTGTGTGATTTGGGGAAGGTAGTTCATAGCCCTGGCTAGCAAAATTCAATCCCTGATTCATGAGATGGGAAGAAAAATTTCCAAAAACCATTTCATTGCTGGTGAGGATTTTTGCAGTGCTGATAATTTAAGGTCCTTTCAGGCTGCCTCATTGCACTCTGGTGATTTATTATTTGAAACACAGTAGACCCTTGCAGAGGACAGAAGAGCCCAAAGGCACAAAGCCTAAATCAAATTATAATCAACTCTTCAATACAGACAACTTTTCATATTAGGGGTGTATAGAATCCCATGATCTTTCTATGTGATTAAACTTTTGGGAAAAAAAAATCATAATTCAATTCCATTTTAAAACTCGCCTTTGTGACTTAGTAAGAGGCCATTAAAAAGAGTGGGTTATTCATCACTCTTGTGTAACATATTTTCGGAGGACGGGTCATCTTCGTCTTCTGAAGCCTCCAGCCTCTGAGCCCTTCCCTGACATTCCACAATTAGTTGCTTTTAGTCACGAACATCTTTCACACGCAAACTGTGCAGATTGCTTGATCCGTCGTAGGACGGTTTTACAGCTCTGCTGTAGCGGGTAAATCACAGCCTCTGGAAGGTTCTACCAATTTAATTGATTGACTGCCGCCTTTCACGGACTCATTAGGGACTCTGGTTCTGTTTTGGTTCACCACTGAGCAGAGATTTCATTTTCTCTAATTGGAAAAGATTTGACCAGGAGCAGAACTTCAGAGATGGTCACTAATAACCCCTTGGATCTGCCTCAGGGAACGTCAAAACAAGTTTGCCCCCTTCCTTCTGACTTGAAATTCAATTGTCCAGTGAGCTCTCTCTGGCCGGCCATTGTTGACCTTGCAGACATTCAGGACTGTCATGGGATGCGCTTGGAGCTCAGCCTGCCATCCCCAGCCTGGAGGTGGTCTCTGGACTCTCCCTCCCGAACGGCCCACGGGGCCTCGGGGCCAAAGCACCTGAAATGATGGTCCCAGCCAGCACTGTCGGTGTTCTGACCGGTGCCAGTGCTGTGTGGCGGTAGTCCCCAGGGAGGAGGTTGCCCCGTGCTGACGCAGTTGCCTGAGTCCCACGGTCCCTCCAGGAGGTCTGCACAAGGACACATCGACCAGGGATGCATTTTTGACCGCGAGTCCCCAGCAGCTGGGCAGCATGGGGCCGTGTATCACATGAAGCCTTATTAAGAGGAGAATCCCCGCCCCGCAGCTGCACCTCCGAATCGCCCCTGCTGTGTCCTGGGCAGGGCGCCCTCCAGGAGAGGCCTGAGGTGGAGGGAGGCACGGAGGGCCAGCTCTTCAGAGGACAAGGTTCCCGGCCGTGGGCCAGCGGTTCCGCCAAGTCTAGTCTGGACGGGACCCTGCGGGGAGCTGGGAAACCCAGCGGCAGCGCAGCCCTGACTCTGTCCCCTGCGCCAAGGACGCGTCCGCACCTGTCTGCCAGTCCTGGGAAATGCCTTCCCACCTCAGGGACGCGTAGTTGGCAGGAGGGCCATTCTCTCGGGAAGAGCATAGTTGGGGTGGTTAGCGGCCCAGGAAGCGGGGCATCAGCCCAGGAAGGGGGTCTGAACCCCGCGCACCCCCGCGCCAGGCGGAAACAGGGTCGCTGTCCAGGAAAGCCTGAGGCCCCATGGACAGGTACCTATGCGCTTTACTTCTGCAGTGCCACGAGCCCACCCAGACTTTACAGGGACCCCACCCCACCCCACGTTTTGATGGGAGGAAGTATAAAGCCACGTGTCTGTCGAAAGGGGCAGTGGCGTGCGATCAGGGCCCAGGCCCGAGTTTGGGAAGTGGAGTCAGCCGCCCTGTTTAAGGGGACCATCTTTGTCTTTTAACCCGAGTTTCACCGACTGTGCATCAACAGGCGCTTGGATGTTCACACGTGTCGGGGGATCGCTGTCTGTGTCTATTTCTACCTGTTGGGTTTTGAGCCTTTTCTTTACGTGGGATTGAAAAAATTTTTTAAAATTTGTTCTAATGGGTTGTCACGACAGCAGAATGCATTTACGCATTTTGATAAATCAGGAGTAAACGGAGTGTAATTTCTCATTTTTCTGATTGTACGGGGGTCGGGTTTTTTCCTTTGCTTTGTGCTCGGGTTTCTTTCCTGCCTTGTGTTCCATCAATTGTCTTTGACCACTCCTCTGCCACCCCGGCAGTGTGGGAGTCCTATGGAATTTTACTCTTTCACTAGGTAAACCCTTAAATTTTTAACATGGCCATTTGACTGTAAGTCTTTCTTCCCTGCAAACCCTACAAGAATCTTAAGATACTCCTATGGTGGTGTTCCCCATCCCGATTCTTGACGTCATTTTTTTGCCTAGTATTGTAGTTTTACACACACACACACACACACATACACACACACACATTCATGTACACAAACACTTTTTGGTGAGGGTACTGGGGATTGAACCCAGGGGCACTTAACCACTGAGCCACATCCCCAGCCCTTTTTATTTTTGATTTAGAGACAAGGTCTTGCCAAGTTGCTTAGAGTCTCCCTAAGTTGCTGAGGCTGGCTTTCAACTTGCAATCCTCCTGCCTCAGCCTCCTGAGCCACTGGGAATACAGGCTTGTGCCACTGTGCCTGGCTAATTGTGTATATTTTAACCCTCATCAGATTATTTGTTTTACAGATCATAATTTTTTTATCTGTTGATATATTTATTGAAATCCTGCTATTCTTTCTTACCACCCCTTTTTCTTTGTAGAGATTCCTTCAGCATAATGGGGTTGTTTGTGAGGGAGAGTGTTCATTGGTTTTTGTTTGAAGACATGTATATCTTACCTTCACCACTAACAAACTGGATATATTTCTTTAAAATGGTGATTATCTTTCCCTTAACATTTTGAAGAAATTTTTTGGTTATCTCCTGGGGTTTCTTGTTGCTATCTAAAAGTCAAATGTAAGCATACTTTTTTGTGTTTTAATTAGCAATTCAAGTTGACTTATACCTGGATGTTCGGCAGAATGAAGGAAGATGCTGTGTAGACCATCTATCTTTCCTCACTGATTACTCTGAAAATATTCTCTTTGTGAAGTTTCATTATGTGTTTAAGAACATGATCATTATGGTAACATTTAGGTTGTGAAGATTTGCATCTTCTCCCCAGTTCTAGAAAATTTTAATACTTGTATATTTGATTATTTTTCTCTTTTAAATTTCTTTAATTTGACTTCTGGAAATTTTTGTTATCTTTTACACTTTCCCTTTCCATTCTTTATAACTATTATCCTGTCTTTCAAATTTTCCATGTGTCTGTCTGTCTGTGCTATATTCTGGTCTCATTTTCCAGTTTACTAAGTTGCTCTTTAGCTGTGTTGAATCTTTACAGTTACCCATTTACTGAATTTTTATTGAGTATATTTTGAGTAACTCTAAGTCCCATGTTATTCTTTAGCCACTCAAGTTGTTCTTATTTTATTGTGGCTTCTATTGATTCTTTTGTTTTTTATAGTCTTTAACATATTTGTCTTTATAATGCTTAATATTTCACGACTTCAAGTTATCGGTACACTGGTCTATTTTCTGCTAACTCAATTTCATAGTGGTTTATTTCATGTGTGGATTGAAGGTGTGTGTGTGCATGTATGTATATCAACTCATCCTCCATTGGAAAATTTTTTGTCCATGGGTCTGTCCACCTAGGCTTCTGGATATGTCCCTACAGCATGCATTTACTTTTTTCTCTTCCTAATGCCCCCAAAGTCTGCCCTTCACAGTATGTGAATTTGGACTATATTCCTACATTTAAAGGATCTGATTTTTCATTGGATTTTTAAAAATATTATTACCCAGAGTCCTAGGCAGATCTAGGTCTCATGCCGCTTCCTTGGGGGCTCAGTGTTCATATGCTCGTGGATAATCCAGCTCCGTAGAGGCCTCGGCTTCTAACAAGTCATCTTGCTTCCAGCTCCATCCTCTCTGACCCTACAAGCCTACCTCTTCTGTCCCCACGTGGCTGATAAAACTCTCCATTCAGGTCATTCTGACCTGTGTCAAGCCCAACATCCCTCCGGCTTCTGTGGCATCGGCTCCCAATGACTTCTGCTGTGGCTTTGAGTGGGGGCTCCATTTCTGACCCCTGGCCAGGCTGACTTCACGAGCTTAACTGTCACCCTTTGATGTTCTGGTTAGTTTTACCTTTGCCTCGTGTTTTCTGAGTGAAGTCCGATGGGATGGTAGGGCAGGTGTGTGAGCAGAGGAGACCCGGGTCACACGTGCATCCTCCATGTCTTGATGCTCCCATTGCATAGGACGCCAACGAGACCCCGTGAGCGCAGGGCTCTGGTGGACCCATGGCCTCTGCTGTTCATGTCACTCCCCGCACTAGCCACGCACCTGTGCTGAAAGTGGTCCCATCAAAGGAAAGGGAAAGATGGGGTGAGCCGTAGCCCCCGTTCCTTCTCTCCTTCCATCTTACCTGTACGCTCAAGGTGCAGAGGGTAGGTCGGAGGTGCAGGAATCCAGACACAGGTGCAGAAGAGCTGATCTGACTCTTCACAGACTTTCTGCTCTTCTGCCACCTGACCAGACACACATACCCGCGCCAGCTGTGGACCTGAGCACAAGTCCAGGGACTTTGGTGACTCTGCATAGGCGTTAAATGCTCCTCCGTTTGCACTGAAAGTTGACATCACGTGACATGAACGAGGGCAAGTTTCACGCTCCTGGTTTAAAATTTCTTTTTATGTTTTATCTTGAATAATACTGAACAGCAAATTTAAACCCCGATGCGTCCAGAAGGAAATCGCAGAGGAAAGGAAAAGCTTTATCACTCGGTCCCTCTCGCCACGCCGGCTTCCTGCTTGCTGAACAAATTCCCGGCATGTTCGTTATTCACTGGGTCAAGCAAACTACATGGCGAGCCTGAACAGTTTCCTGCATATTTTATTAAAATGTTGATTCTTACTAAACAGCCTTTGTTGTCCAGTACCCGTCAGCATTGAACCGGGTCTTTCATTTCGCTTCTGTTTCCCGCTTATCCAAGCCGGCGGGTTAAGATCTGAGAAGGACCCCAGATGGAAGCCGAGCAGTAGCTCAGTCTTGACTCGGGCCCCAGGAAATCCAGGGTGGCCCGGGCTCTGTTCCCCTTTCCTAAGGAATGGCCACCCCTTCCAGGGGCCTCTGTGGCACCCGCCCTCCACTTGTCTCTCTTCTGAACGGCCCCTCATGGGCTAGCGCTGCACCCACAAACTCAAGAGGGGTGATTGTGAGCAGAGGTAGGCTCAGGAGTCGGGGGGTGCCAGGACGGCTGCTGTGGCCAGAGTCTGCCCGAAACTCCGTCGTGAACGAGTGTCCCCAATGGTGAGTCCAAGTGCCTTCCAAATAAGGACATGAAAAGCTCTGGAAGAACCAGAGGGAGGGGCGACTAGGAAAAGCCACCCCCCAAAAGTGAGGGGCCGCGTTGGACCTTGGTTCAGCCTCTGTTCCTCAGCCCCGGGCTCCTTTAACGAGACCCCAGCTGGTCTCCAGACATGCAGGGCAGTTCCTGAGAACTGGGTCGTGCCCTAGCTCCAGGGGACCAATAACTTCTGCACCTGGAAAACTCATACGCAGCTCCAAATTAATATATTTAATGAAAGAAGCAGGAGGAGCAGGCTACGGTCCAGTCCCCTCTCCCGGCCGCCTTGCTCGGTCCCATGCAGTCCATCGCCACCTACGCTGAACACCCGGATTGCATCTCTGGAGTCCCGATTCTGGAACATTCCGGGACTTGACCAGGTACTCATCCCTTGAACATGGAAGCTAGCGCATGAGGAGGCCTGCCAAGAACCAAAGGAGCCGCAGGCCACCCACCCGAGTTCTCAGATTTCACCCCTTACGACCTTAATTAAAACTATATACCATGCCTGTCAGAGACCCTATGTCAACACTCCATACCTCCCAGACCGCCCGGGCCCCTCCTGGCCTGCCGTGGGGCTTCCTAGGCTGAGCCAGGTCTTGGCGGGGACCGATGGAGTCGGACAAAGAAAGAATATGAGTTTTGGAGCTGGATCAACCCACGTCTGAATCCCAAGGATCTTCTCTTGCTTTTTAAGTGTGGAGGGTCAGATGATCTCGTCTCTCTGAGCCTCGGTATTCTCATCTGTAAAATGGGTCACAAGAAGATCTACCTGCAAGCGGTGTCAGGAAGAGGGGGCAAGAAGTACCGTAGTAAGGACAAGTTTCTGATGGATGGCCAGCAAGGAGCAGCCGGTGAATGAACGAGGGTCGCGTCGAAGGCACCCAGAAGCACTTCTCCCGCCTTCCATCTCTGTTTGCTGCTCTCCTGGTCTGAGCTGGAGAGCTAGGAACCCGGGCTAGACTTGTTGGGCCCTGCTGCTTCCAGGATGACTCGAGACTTGGTCTTTCTCTCCTTGAAATGGGTAGAAATAAGAATGCCTACCTCCTGGTTGGTTCCTAAAGGGAGCGTGATCTCCTGGGTAGAGCTCTCTGGGATCTAGAAGAATTGTCCTTCACACCGCGCTAGTTACCTTTACCATTTCCCATGGGGCACGGGAAGCAACACCTGAGCGCTGGGGTCCCTGCTTCTACTCTTGCCACCCACACCTGCCCACTGCTGATAACAGCTGAAGTACTTCTGTGCAATTGGCCTCTCTCTGCCTAAAACCCTCAATGGCTCCCCATGGCCTTCCTAACAGGCTACAAGGTTTGGCCACTGCAGATCCCTCTCGCCCCATCTACAGCTGGAACCTCTCTCCTTGCTTCCTGCTTCCTGGCCCCCCCAGGGGTCTCCTGCTGTGCTCACTGCCACAGGGACTTTGTACGTGCTGCTCTCCTCTTGCTCCCTTGGCTTGTTAATTCCAGCTCACGTGTCTCTTCTGTGGCAACCCGGGCTAACGGAAGTTCTCTGCTACTTACATACTGAGGGCCACGTGCCTGTTCTCCATAGGGCTGTCCCCTGTGTGGCCTGGCCTTTCAGGGAGTGGTTGATGCCCGTCGCCAAGCACTTCAAGAGTACGGGGGCCTGCAGCTCCCGTTTGGCTGGCTCTGTTGCCTGTTGTCAGGCCCTAACTTCTTGTTTTATTGTCCTAGGGACTTGGGGGATTTGGGTTTGGGTTTAGGTATTCTAGGGTTTGCCCAACAGGCCAGGCCAGAGTCGTTGGGTGATGAACCAGAGAAGACCTGACCATCGGCTGGTGGGGGTGGGTGGGTGGACGTCCGGCTCCCTTGCGCCCTGGGCAGGAGGACCTGATGAGTACCCGCTGGCTCCCGGGGTCCACACGTGGGATTAAGAGGCTGCTGGCCTGAGAGGAACCCGAGCTGGCCGCCTTCCCTCCCGTGCCTCACTTACACAGCTCCGTGGTCACTTTCCATTCGAACGGGTCTTATTCAGACCCTAGTCTCGGGTCTATTTCTGGGTAAGTAAACTAAGCCACTGTCATTTCCCCGGGGCCTAGTGTGACGCCCAAGGTGGGGTCAGCACTCTGTAAGGGCAGTTCTGGAAGGAAGGAAGGCAGGCATGGGAAGAAGCGTCCGGTAATAGCAGCTCCTTCGTGTCCTGTTAGGCCCACGGTCACACAGGGCAACTCGCTACCTTATCTGGGCCTCAGTTTCTTCATCTGTAAAGTCGCCAGTGATGGGCTGAGGGTTTGGGGAGAGTTGACCTCGGTCTCCAATGGAGTGGTCCTCACCAAGGGGGGCCTTCTGCCCCCTAGAGACCTTTTTGGTAGACACGTTGGGTTGTGACAGCCTGGCAAGGGGGCTGGGCCGTGGACACCTGGTGGGCAGAAGCCAGGCGTGCCGGGCCCTCCTGAAGCACAGGGGACAGCCCTCTACAGTGACCCCAGAGGTGGGCAGAGCTGAGGCCCAGAGACCCTGCTTCAGCCCCTCGCAGCTCTAGAAGCCTAGAAATGGAAATCGAAGTCTTCCGACCCAAGGGGCGTCATTTTCTGGTCTGGCTTCTCAGAAGCGGTTCACCTATCTGAATTCGTACATTTCTGCACCTTTTGGTTCCTAAAGTCCAGATAATCTACCAACCACGGGGCTTCCTAGTCTAATTGGCAGGGGTCTCGTTCGCTCTTGCCTAGGGGCATGTGCTCCTTGACTTTTCGCTCCTGAATGTGTATGCAGCCCTTGCAAGCTGCTCAGGGCCCTGGGGACTGTACTGGAACCTTGTCAAAAGAGCCACCCTTAACCAGCCACCTCCTCCCAGAAAGTTCTCAGATCACCATGGCAACCTAGCAGGTTTTTTTTTTTCTTTCTTTTTAACTTGCTCTGTCCTGAGTCCTTAGTTTGGTCTCCTCACACCCACAGCAAAGCTGTGTGCTTCCCGGACACCTTCAACGTCCTCTCTCGAGACAGGATCCTGCAGGTGTCTGCTGACCTTCAACCTTCCAGGAAGCCACGGTCCCTCCCAGGAGGCCCGGGATGCCAGGTGGTCCACGAAGCACTGGGCCCTGCTCCTCTAACCTGCATGTGTCCTTGGCTCCCCAGTGGGACCCACTCCAATGACACCGGGGTAGACCAGGTGTCCGTGCCGCCCTCCCGCCACCCAGATGCTGTACCTCCTGAAGTCCAAAGCCACTCGGGAGACCACAGGCTCCTCCTGGGCCCAGAAAAGGGGCCTTCTTGTTATTTGTACCTCCTGATTCAGCTCATGCCCCAACCTGCCTAGAAACCGCCACCCCCCCCCCCACTACCACCGAGTTGAGTTAACCCTTCTGTCCCTGTTCCCAAGGGTCCCTGGAGCAGCCTGGACCACCAAAAAAAAAAAAAAAAAATTCATGTATTTGATCTGCCCGCCTCCCACGCCTAGCTCAATGTTCTCACACTCATCAGATCAGAACCCCTGTTCCCACCACGCCCAGGGACGTATGCTCTACCACCTGTTTGCAGAGAATCAGAAGCCCTCTGCTTTCCCATGTGAATTTTCTTGCTTCTGGAGTCCTCGGGGTACAGCATTTAACAAGCACCGCGAGGTTAGATAGGATCCATTTTCCTCCAGGTTGGCTTTTGCAGAACGGTCAGGGGACGGGAGAACATGCTTTTGCAGAGGCAGAGATGTCCCCGGGCCCGATCCTGTTTCTCTGTGTTGACTGTGTCCATATGACTTTAATCCTAAGCCCTTCGAGGCTGTCTTGGGACTCCATGGTAGTGAAAGTTCCTCTTTTCCAGTTCCGACTCTGCTCCAATGAAGTCACTTGCCTGCAATGGGATTCTAAGGTAGGCTGGTTTGGATTTCAAGCCAGTGCTTTTGATGACATCTCTTGTTTCATTGGTGCATTTTAGTTACACATGGCAGTAGAGTCCATTTTGACACATTTACAAGTGTGGGATGCGTCTTATTCTGATTAGGGCCCCGGTCTTGTGGATGTGCACAATGGTGAGATTCACTGTGGTGTGTTCACGGAGGAACATGGGAAAGTCATGCGGGCTCATTCCACTGTCTTTCCTTTTCCTATCCCCGCTCCCTTCCCTTCATTCCCCTTTGTCTAATCCTCTGAACTTTTATTACACCCCCACTGTATGTTAGTTTCCACATATCAGAGACAATATTTGGCCTTTGGTTTTTTGGGATTGGTTTATTTCACTTAGCATGATATTCTCCAACTCCATCCATTTACCAGCAAATGGCATAATTTCATTCTTCTTTAAGGCTGAGTAATATTCCATTGTGTATATATACACACATTTTCTTTATCCATTCATCTGTTGAAGGGTACCTTGGTTGGCTGCGTAGTGTGGCTATTGTGAATTGAGCTGCTGTAAACATTGATGTGGCTGCATAATTTCTCTTTGAAGTCAAAAGAGATGAGGTGGTATTGGGAGGGTTAACCAGTTAATTGAGCTAACTTTTACATACCACACCACACCACACACACACACACACACACACACACACACACACACACACATTCTGAAATCTGGTGTAAGGGAGAGACTTTTCACTCTTAGAAATGTGTACCAATTATTGTTTTACCTACTCAAAACCTTATTGTCCCATCATCCTTTTTGATTTTTCTGAAGCAACAATAATCTCAGTCTCAGAATAAATCATCGTCATTCTTGGCAAATCATTACTAGCTCAGTCTTTCATAGTCTCCCTTGCAACTAGGAATTGCTCTGTAATCCTCTTTGGGGAAGGATAAGAAGGCACAGCTTTCCAAGGAGTCTTTCTTTCTACCTTCTCCTTCCTGTTTGAGATGCTAGTGTGATGTCTGGAGTTGTGGCAGCCACCTTGACACTAAGAGGAGAATCATGAGGCCTAAAAGCCAATAGGATAAGTATGACTGAGACCAGGACTTAAATGCTGCTGTCCCAGCCTTAGACTGGTTATCTCTGGTCTTATTTTCGTGGACCATAAATATCCTTCGTCACGTGCCCAAGCTGTGTTCCTACAGCTCCTAATTGGGGGGTGGCTGACTTTGAGCCGCCGAGCTCTGGGATGCTTTTAACAGCTAGTACTCCAGAGAGGACGCCTATGGTGGGGTGGGGTGGGGGGTCAAAAAGCAGAAAAAAAGCCGAGCCCTTAGCAAACCCTCAGGAAAGTAGCAGCAGGGTGCGGCGTGGTTGTTTGTATTACTATTACCATTACGACCAGTACCGCTCCAGCTGCCCCAAGGAACCGAGGGCGTACCACGCGGAGCAGATGGGACGAAGACAGCAGAGGAAAACCTGCCTGCCTGTGGGAAATCTGTGTGCCCCTCCCGAGGGCCCGCCTGGCTTGGGAGGGGCGAGGGGCGCAGACCCTGGGCGGGAGCCGAGGCATCGCGTAACCGTGGCAGCTGTCCAGCGCCCAGGAGGCCCGCACCTGTTTGCAATGTAACTCGGCTATTGTCAGCCTTCGCCTCCAGCCCACATTCAAAGACTGAAGACCCGGGACGCTGAGGGGCCGCCCCAGGGGCGAGGAAGTGGCGTGGGGAGGCGATCGAATGTCCTAAATTGCCTCCACTTGATGGCCTTGTATAAAAATCTCCTGTAACGCACGTTACCATAAATAAGAGCTTGCCCAGCAAGCCCGCAGCAAGACGGGCTCGGCGCTGGTCTCCAGAGGGGCGTCTGCAGCCCCTGGCCTCCCGTCTCCCACCTCCCGCCTCCAGATGATCTGGCGGCAAAACCTCTGGCTCCCCAGGCACATCTCTGGCCTGTTCTCGGCGGGGCAGCACTTCAGACTCGCCACCCGGAGGTCCGATGGCTTCCTGGGCCCCTCTCCGCTCGTCTCACGCCCCCCGGAGCCTACCGAGCCCACCTCCATCCGAATCCAAATCCACCCTTCAGGGCTGGCAGCGCCCCACAGCCTAATCCCCAGTCCCCGCCCCGCGGAGCCCAGCCAGATATTGAGGTCACTGGGGCACACTTTGTTCTTGAGGAAACGTGTGCAGGATGCACCTGGACAGTCGCTCCCAGCTCCTCTCGAGGGAGAGATGGGAACAGCAATTGCTTTGTGGGTAAGATTCAGGTTGGACGGGTGGCCGATCCTGCAGCGGCTGAGTCCCCGAGAATGTCCCTGGGCTCCCTCGACGGTGGCCGAGTCGGGGAACGTGCTCTTCCTGTGTATTGCCTGTCTCCATTCCCACAGCCCTGAGAGCAGAGCCATTATCACTTCTTATCACAGATAAGAATAGCAACAGCAAACTTAAACAGCTTGCCCAAGATCACGACTTACATGACTTTGATTTAGTTTTCATGCCGACCCTGGGAGGTCAATGTCGTAATCACTGTGTCTTGGCAAAGAAACAGAGGCGAGGAGATAGTAAATGCTGTTCAGTTTGTTCCCCAGGCCCTGAACTGGTTCCTTCCAGGTGCCCGGCTCTGGTTGGAGCAAACACGACAGACAAGATTTCTTCTTCCCTTGTGGAGCATGAAGTTCAAGGTTAACTCGGTTAATGTGCTTAACATACGGAGCTCTTCTCCGGGAGAATCTTAATGACGCTGATTTGGGAATCGGCAGGCATTAAGGTTGGAGAAGAGCCTTTTCTGGAATTCTCTCCAAAAACCAGAGCCTGAGAGGAGAGTTTGCCAACAGACAGTTTATTTGGGACAGGATCCCTGAAGGCGGAGTCAGGCAGGAGGATGGAGAAGAGTAGGAACCAGACAAGGACGCTTTATGGAGGTGGCCGTTGCTATGGGTGTGCGGGGCTCAGTCCACAGGGACTGCCCCAGGACCCGTATGAACTGCAGATCAGAATTCTGCCTTCAGGGAAGGACAGGGAGAATGTGTGCAGCAGCCCTCTCATCCCTGGGTGCTTACCTGCCCCACACTTCTGGATCCTGCATGCATGAGTGACATGCAGTTTCTTTATCCACCCATGCCAGGCATGGACCCAGCCCCAGGGCAGGAAGTGAGTGACATGCAGCACAGACTTGCTGTATGAGGTTTGCTGTAACCACAACGAGAATTAGAGGCGAGGCCAAGAGGACATGAGTCAGTGCATGAGAACAGTCTCATTAACTTCTTTGCATCGGTCAGGATAGGCTTGGTTTTGCTGCAATAATAAACAAGCCCCAATTCTCCGAGGAATAGGCTGACACCGGCTAAGCTATTTGATGCCTAGTGCTTCAAGTACATTAAATAACTTCATCTTTGAAAATATCCTGCAGGGCAGATATTATTCTCCACTTAAGTGATGAGCGGGTCGGGCTTAGAGAGGCAAAGGTAACTCGCCCACTGACTTTGGAGGGGAGATCAAGATTTGAATCCAGGCATGATTGGCTTTACACCCTATGCTTTTAACATTTTGCTGGTTGCAACCTAGGACATTAAAGGAAGGATTTCAGAGGTTCAAAAATATGGATGTAATTTCATTTTAAAACAATGTTAGCTATTTCTAAAACTAGATGGTAAAAATGCACATTAAATATGTGCCGTGTATATGTAGATATAAAGTTCAAACAAACGTAAGGCATCATGCCAAGGTGGCTCATTTTCCTGGAACACAAAATATCTCCTGCCGTGGCTATTTAAATTAAGAGTGTCAGTCACTAGTATCAACCTCCAAATGTGTCCATATTTCTGTCTTCTGGGGATGTTAAGGTTAAGGTTGGCCCCCTTCAAGTTAGGCAGGGGTCTGGGACTGATCCTGATCAGTGAGTTAGGATTACCAGGCAGAGCATTTAATTGCCGATGAGACCCAGCCAGCACTGTCTTGATCTCTGCCAGGGTTATGTATGTGTAGGGAGTCCTCTGTCTACCTGAGAACTCAGGACAATGTGGATCAGATTCACCGACTTACCTGCCATACGCCTGTGTCATAATTAAAAAAGAAGCGCTCGTAGTCTCAAGCCACTGAGATTCTAGGGTTGTTCATCCTGCAGCAAAGCTTAGCCCATCCTGACTGATCGTGGATTATCCCCAGATGACTAGACATCACAGCTCCTCCAGAAGAGGAAGCTGAGACAGAGTTTGAAGTGCCAGGTGGGGTTGATGGGGTTTAACCTCTGCAGGACTGGCAGAGGAGGGAGCTGAACTGAGCTCTGAGCTGCACCAAGCCTTGGCCAACCCTGAGAAACTTCTGGAGTGAATATTGTCTATCACAGTTTTTTATGTTGGAGAAAATTTTTGGCTATTTCTACCTTTTCCATGCTCAGTTATAGATGAAGGCTGTCCCCAAAGAGCATGGCTGGGGCCAAAATGGCCCTCCCACAGGCAGACCCTGGAAGGACTGGCAGATGGTCATTGCTGACCAGATTCTATGAGGCTGGCAGAATATGCTTCCTCAACAGGGAGGTGGGAGGCATCTGTGTCCCCCCCCAAGAAAAGATTTCTTTTTCGCTCTTTTAATTTGTGATCCTTATCGATATGACTCAGGAAATCTTGACTCTATCAAACAGGTTTCTGGACGGCAAGCACAGACGTCAACCCCAGATGACGTTAGCAGAAAATGAGTTTATTCAATGAGTGCCAGAAATTTTGGGATTCCTGGAGAGCCAGGTCGATGGGTGAGCAGGCAGGGGGAGGCCCAGCCACAGAGCTGGCCTGCTGAAGGCTCTGCTGTCCCCTGGCTGAGTTACGTGGCTGCCATTCTTGCTTTGGAGACCTGCGCGTCTTGCAGCAACCACAGAAAAGGTAGAAAGAGAAGGGGAGGGGCATCCAAAACTCCCTGGTCCCTGCGACTGGCCTCTCCTGTTCTCATCTAAAGCTCAGCTTGGGAACATCTCATCAGAAGGGCCAGGGTCACCCGGCAAGGAATGCTGGGACAGAAGCTGCCACTCATTTGCCACGCTCATCATTTTACATGAGCGTGGTGGTCTTGGATGCCCAGAGTCAAAAAGTGCAGAGTTCACTGGATGAGCAGCAAAATAAAAAAGGACAAATGTCCACTCTGTGTGCTAAGAGGCGACCTTGATCATCTCTACCCCGGGGTGACCCGCTCCTGCCTACTGAGCTCTCAGGCTCTCTCTGCAGTCCGCACCCTCTGACCACCGCCAGGATCAAGTCCAGGCCTCGCAAGTGAGGACCGGCTCCGGAGAGGCAGCTGGACGGACAAACAGAATTTCTCCTCCTGCAGCCCAGGTCACGCACAGAAGAGCCCGGAAGTGCCGGGAGAGGGAGAGGCCTCACCCCAGTACCTGGCTAGGAATTTGGGGAGCAGATTTAGTGCAGGTGTCCGTCTCCCATTTATTTATCCTGTGGTCCCCGCCTGAGCCTCTGCCAGGGATGGAGCTTGGCTGAGACGTAGGAAGAAGGCTGACTTGGCTCCTGCTGCTCCTGGCCCAGGGGTCTGAAGCGACAGCTCTTTGTCACCCCTCCCCCGGGGGCAGCGTGGAGAAATGGTTACTGCGCTTTGTCATCAAAGTGCCCGAGTTCAGAACCCCAGCTCTGCTCATTTCTAGGTGGGGGACTTTGCCTCTCTCAGCCTGTCTCCTCCTAGGGGACAACAGGAGGGTGCACTGAGACAAAGCAGCACGAGACCTGGCGCTGAATGTGGTCACGTTAGAGCAGGTGGCTCCTGTCACCACGGGGTGGGGGTGGGGGGTCGAGTGGATGCCACCCGTTCTTGACTTTTGGACTTCCTGCACCATGCCAGGGACATGCCTCATTACGGTCACTTAGGGGCAGCGAGGCTGAGAAGCACATTACAGAAATAATGGCCATCGCGATAGCAATCACAATGACAGCAGTTACCATGATGGGGCACCTGCTAGCTGTCACCCCCACCCCCATGCAAAGTTTGTCCAAATCTTGCTGCTCAGACTATGGTCTCCGGATGGCAGCACTGGGATCCCCTGGGAACTGGGTAGGAAATGCAGGATCCTGGGCTCTCTCTGGGTCCCGCGACATCTCCCACACGCCCTGGGGAAGGAAGTGTGCAGGCACTTCTGCTCTCTGGGAATTCAGGCCGAGAAGATTCCTGAGAGTCGGTCAGCCACACCACAGGAGGAGAGCACAGGGGATGGTTGTTCAGGCCAGATCTGGGGGTGTGAGCAGAGCAAGAGTGTCTCTAGAGGGTCCATCCCTCCCCCCTGAAGGACGGGACTGGACGTGACATGTCCAGGGCAGTAGGACAGGGACTTCAGTCCATTCTGCCACAATCTGCTGTGTGTGTGTTCTCAAGTCACCTGCATGTTCGAAAATAGTATTTTAAAAAATAATTCTGTGTGTCACTGGGGCATTGCTGTCTCAGCCACATAATCGCTCTTCCTGCGGATTTTCCGTAGTAGAGATCCTTCCCATCGCGCTCCTGGTGCTTGGGCTCTTGTGGCTGCACCAGGGATGAGCGTTCCAGATTTTGCCACATCATAGCTGCGTCCCAGCATTTAAAATGGTTCCCCGTGCGTACATAGTAGATGTTCAATAAACGTTTATCAGCGAGGAGGCGCAAATGGCGGATCAGAATGGACAAAAATCAAGCTGACTCTCGCTGAAGCGTAGTACTGTTCGGCACGGGAAGCCAGACTCCAATCAGCAAGTCGCTGGACAATCAAAATAATTTACAGCAGCTGTTTGCAACTACAGGTTGTGAACAAAAAGGACAAGCTCCCAGCACACACACACACACTCGCACAGAAAGAGGGAGCAACACCCAGTGGTGTCTCTCCGTGCTGGGCACACAATGGCTTTTTTTTCCCCTCGGTGGTGCTAATTATTATATGACTGCAGTATTCTAACAATAGCAAACCACATTTTGAAAGATGTGTTTCTGTTGATTTCTAGTAATTATTGATTAATTCTTGAAAACACTGACACAGTAGAAGCTGGCGGGGAGGGTGGTCCCGGCAAGCCCCGACCACCTTTCTCCCACGGGGCTGTCTGCCTGACTCCCGGAGAAATCCGGCCTCATCATTCTTCGGAGATCAGAGGAGCCATCCTTTGAGGAAAGCCAGGCTGGCAGAACCGGGGACTCTGCAGGACCTCACCGTGCTGCACTGCTGCGCGGGAGGGCCGGCTGCCCTTTTAACCAGCGCTTCGTCTTTGGTGTCTGAAGCCCAGCAGTTGACATCCTTCCCGCCATCCTGTCTCTCCCGGGGCACCAGGAGGGGACATCCTCTCAGCTCCAGACTCTAAACCCCTGGACCTCCTGGTCATTCATTGTTTTAATGCGGTTGGCATCAAAGAAGGAAGCAAAGTGTTTGAAAGAAGCAGGGGACAGGGAAGAAGTGGAGGAAGGGGAAAATAGAGAAGGAAAGAAAGCAGGGAGGGAGAGAGAGAAGGATCTCTCCAGCCCCACCTGCTCAGTCTGGTCTGTATCTCAGAGAACTACATTTCCCAGACTCCTTGTGCTCTGGGGAGGTTTGACCCAATGGGAGGGTGGGAGGAGAGGGGACTCCTGGGTATTTCTACCCACCTATCTCTGGGCTGCTAGCAGACATGTCCACCCAACTCCATGGCCCAGCTGCTACCCAGCAGCCCTCGCTCTTCCCAGCTCCTTCTGGAGGGTTCTAACTTTTAGTCTAGTACCACTTACTCCTTCTGTTTCTTCAGTCCCAGGGGCAGAAGTAGCTTCTTGCTGCTAGTATTTCGGAAAGGTCCTCGTTCCTTGCTTGTCTTCTCGGATCCTCTTATCAACTGGGCAACCAGATTCCTTTTATGACGTTTTTCTCTGCTTAAAAATCCCAGAGTGTTTTGCTGTGTTTCATTTTCTTTTCTTGGGTGGATGCTGACTGGTATGGAGGGTCTCCTTAGTCCAGTTTTGACATGGTTGTGAAGGTAAGGTCCGTCTTTATTGTCCTTCCACCATCCTCCATTCACCTGAGCGACTGATCTTGTCTCTGATCTTGCCTCAGTTCTCAGCCTCTTCCATGTTCTTGAATGTAGACTGTTCTCAACTAAGACCTGCTAATTCTAAGGTATGAGTCACGGGTAGCTTTTCTCTTGACCTTCGCTAGGTAGCTCTGCATTGGAACTCCTAGAATGAGAAGCTCCCATGGCAACAGGACAGACAGCAGTTGGTACAAGTTCTTCTGGTGCCTTTGAATCATGTTTTGGGGGCCTATGTCCCCACAGTCGCATACCTGATGGCACTAGACTGCTTTCTGCCGGGAGGGAGAGCCAGGGAGTCATAAAGACAGGGGCTCAAAAATTTCAGGATGCAGAAGACTCGAGCGACTGGGGGATTGTTTTAAACACCGATTTTATAGCTGCTGACCCAGTTGGACTGAGAGCAGGTCCAGGCACACAGATTTCTAATACATTCTCAGCTAATGCTAATGCTGCTGGTCTGGGAACGCCGCTTGGGAACCGCTGGGTTGGAATAGCAGCGTGTACTTCCTGGGAATTCGTTGCATACCAGAGCTGTTTTAAATTATTTTCAAATATTAAATCACCAAATCCCCAGGCAACTAAATGAGAACACGAGGTCCAGAGGCTACAGAGCATCTCCAAGTCATGCAGCTCGCAGCTGGCAGAACCGGAATTTGGGTCTGGAAGGTCTGGCTCCAGATACTGTTCCTTGAATATGGGACATGGGGCTGTAGGGTGTCCCAAAGTCCAGGACACAGAAACGGAGAGACTGGATTCCAGGTCTTGTTCTAGCTATGGGATCTTGGATCTATCTGTGCTGCAGTTTCTTTACCTGCAAAAGGGGATCTGTCACCTCGTGGTGGTATCAGGAGGGTTTCAGGAGCAAATGAGGCAGAGGTAGATTCCGTGCTCATAACCCCTTGGCCCGCTTGGAGTTCATCCTCCGCCCCAGTGGAGGGGTCCCCAGTGGTGGCCCTGTCTGTCTTCTCTCCCTGGCTGCAGCCTGCTCAGCTTCTCATCCCTCTGTGGGATGGTTCCCAGGTGTCCTCTACCTGGCTCCTCCGAGGACCTCCAGGCAGCTGAGCCGGGGTGTCCAGAGCTGTGACCTGCTTAGTCACACGTCTGTTCCCTCCCCCTTCCTCATGCCCTTCTTTCTCTTCCATACCTTTGGCTTCCCAGAATCACCTCCCAAATAAATCACCTGTACCCATGTCCCCATTTCAAGCTCTAGTTTCACATGGAAAGGATACTGTCCTCCTTAAGTGCCAGGTACTTTATGTGCATTGAGTTATTTAAATGCATCCAATAATGCAGCTACTATTTTTATGATCAGGATTATCATTTACCTCTAAGTGAATGTGAAAATAATTCTCCCTCAGGTCATTTTTACCCCCTCTGCTATATGTGGCTCTAAATGTCTCTTATCTGTTTGTCCCCTGTTGGTGGTTTACCATGTTTATGGTTGGCCCTGTCCTTCCTGGAAGGGAAACTCGTGAGGACAGGAGTCCCAGCTTCCCATTCTCCTCTGCTGGGAGCCGCACTGGACAGGCCAGCAGCAGGGCATCATGGGAGCTGACATATGCAAATAGCCCTGGAGGCCCCGCCCCTGCCTGATGCTTCAGGGCGGGGTGAGGCTGGGAGGGATCTTCACCCCATCCTGCCCCAAGGCCTGACCTGGGGACAGAGAGGGAGACTCACTGGGGCAGAGCCCGGGCTGCCTGCCTGACTCTCGCCCTCCTTCCTGGTGGACTCCCTGGCCCTCTGCTGAATGGGCCTTTCATTCCGCTGACCCTGGGGTCATCTGTTTTCAGAATGTGAAATATGGCCGCCTGCCGAGGACAGAAGCCAGGGAGATAAGCGCCAGGGAGGAGCCTCCCGTCCACCAAGCCGTGACTAATGATGATTGGGGTGTGTTTGGTGGGGCAGAAGAGATTTGGCTCCTGGTTTGCAGGGATTAACTCTTGGTGGGACCTGCGCCCCAGCCCTGGACGCCTGCTTTTCATTCTCCAGGGGCTCGGGGCCCTGTGCCCTCCAGCGCTGAGTTTGGTGCTAGGGGGCAGTCAGCAGGCCCCTGTGATAGAGAGGGAGGGGAAAGGGAGAGGAGGAGGACAGAAAGGAGGAAGGGGAGGGGGGAAAGATGACCGCCGCTGCCACGTCCTTGAGCTTCTGCCACTTGCTTCACAGTTATGGTGCCTTGGCCACGCGGGTGCTGGCACGACTCACATGCCTCGTCTTGGGTCACCTCCACAAATCTGCCAAATACCATCTATTTTACACGCCCTTTTGACAGGCGAGGAAACCGAGACTCGCGTGTTGACCCGTGAGTCCAATGAATGGACGAGGGGCCTGAGCTGACCGCAGCGAGTCATTTGCCGGGAGCTGGGAGGACTAGGACTCGAGGTGGACTTGGTCTTTCTGCTTCTGCTCTCGAGCTCCCTGCTGCTCTGCCAGACTCTCTGCTGCTGTGAACCCTGAGGTACTCTCACGTATTTTTTCGATCAGTTAAAAAAATTGTTTTGTCTCTATGTAACAAACAACCAGAAAATCCCAGACGTGGACAACAGTAGACATTTATTTTCTCACTCTGTTCTGCTGGTTGACTGTGGTGTGGGTGATGGAGGCCGGGCCTCTGCTCTGGGCTCAGGCCTCTTTGGCCTCTCTGTTTCCCGGGAGCCGAAGCCGCAGGACCATAGCTCCACGGGACTTGCCTCTTCACAGAGGTAAGGAGGCCGCCCAGCCAGGCAGGTGCTCAACGCCAAGGCGGTGGGCTGCACAGCCGAGCAGGGTAGGAGGGAAGCGCACCCCTGTGTAGAGAGGGCGTGAAGAATGGGGATCGCTGACCCGTCTACACACACCTGAAGTGTGACGTGTAGGGAATACTTGGTAAAGCAAGGAGGCATGGACAGAACGCCCGTGGCCCCTGCCTGCCCGGCTCCCCAGCCTGTTTCTAATGTAGAACTCTCCCCGACACCCAGCAAAAGCACACGCGTGCACACACACACACACACACACACACACACACACACACAGGCAAACAGTTGTTGGTCACTTTAAAAAGCATCTCCACTGCTCAACCAAGGTTCCTTTGCCCCCGGGAGACATTTTGCAATGTCTGGAGACATTTCTGATCATCACGCCTTGGTGGGGGGCTGCCCCTGGTTTCTGTGGGTGGAGGTCAGGAGTCCTGCATGGCGGAGGACGGCTCCCGAGACAGAGTTCTGCAGCCCCACGTGTCAGTAAAGTGGGGTTGACGGAGCCTGATGTCAGCCAGTGGGACTCTGACCCAGTGGCCAAGGAACCTGCAAAAAAAGCATCAATACTGATACTACAGATCCCAGGGGTATTTGATGGTTTCGATGCAGAAAGGCTGGGAAACAGCTTGGTATCTGTATTCCAAACTAGCAATTTAGGAGATTGGTTTACTCTCCAAAGCTTCAACTATCACGTATAACTAAAAAGAACAAAAGTAAAAATAATAAATGCAACTTTAAAATACAAAAAAACAAAACAAAACAAAAAACCAAACCATAAAAACCCACTGTTTCTGTTCTGCCCAGGACCAGAGATACTGAAGGTCCAGGTCTGTCCAGCTTATGTTCCAAGCATGGAACCCCAGACCAAAGACCCCCGCCCCTTAGCACTTAAACAGCACAGCCCTCCTGGATCTCCCCAGAGATCGGCAGCTCCTCCCAGCCCCGGGTTCAGGGGCTCGCCTCCCCGGGAAGCTCTTAAGTGGTCCAGGCGATCTACAGTTTCTCTGCCTCGTCTGCCTTTCACTTTTAAAACCAGGAGGAATTCGAAGAAAATCTAATCCATATGTTTCAGAATCATTTACACTTAAGTCATGAAAGTCGTGCTGTGGTTTTTAAGAGCCATTTGATGTCCAAAACACCTTACGAGGATCTTGAAAATAAGTGTTTTAAAGTCTCTTTTTACTTTCAGTCGGATTTTGCTCTGGGTAAGTGAATTCAAATGATATGAATCTGGGGGCTGCCGGAAAGCCCGAGCCAGGAATCTGAAGAAATCCGAGCCTGCCCGATCAGGTCTTCTGCTCTCACCTCCAGCATCCCTCGAGAAGTGTCCATGTCGTGCATAAAATCAATCTTGTTTCCCCGGGATTATGGCTTTGAGCGCTCACTCAGTGGGGTCTTTAGGCCTCTTTCTTTGCATTCTGCTTCTCTGTGGGCCCCAGGTTCCACATTTAAACCATTTTGACTCCCTTTAAATGGAGATCCAATTCCTTCCTCCAGTGGGTTTTTTATTTCTCAACAGCAACCGAGCCCCGCTGCCAAGATCACAGCTAACTCTTCTCTCTGCGCCCCAGGGAGACCCAGGTGGGAGGCTCCATTTTAAAATGAACCATTTATTTGCTGACTGGGCAGGTGGACCTACCTGTTTGGAAAAGAGATTTTGGCCAAATATCTAAGGTGGGCTTATTCTTTTAGCCAGTTTTTTGTTGCCATGACCAAAATACCCGACAAGAACAACTTGGAGGAAGAGAAGCTGATTTGGGGCTCAGAGTTGCAGAGGTGTCCATCCACAGCTGGTCAACTCTTGCTCTGGGCCCGAGTTGAGGCAGGACGTCATGGTGGAAGGGCCTGGTGGAGGGATGTTGCTCAGCTCATGGCAGCCAGGAAGCAGGGAGGGAGATGAGAGAAGAGGTCACAGGGAAAGTGCACCCTTCCAGGGCACACCCCGTGACCTAGGTTCTCTAGCCATGCCCCCCACCTGCCCACAGTCACAGCCCCGTCAATCCATTCAAGCTGGGGTGCACCGATTAGGTCACAGCTAACACTGTGCAGTCCCTTTTGCCTCTGGGTACTCCTGCAGGAACACGGGAGTTTTGAGGGGGCACCTGACTTGTAAACCAAGAGTTCTCCTTCCAAGAATCTAGCCTAAGGAGATCGTCCAGTGTGGACGCTACTGTTGCACACCAGATTCAGCACCACGAATCAGAGAAACCCACAGCAACTGACAGACGAAGACTAGCGCGACGCTCCCTCCGTGATGGCTTGGCTGTCAGTGTGGACTTGAACACGGGTGGGCGCCCAGTCTCTCCGCCCCTGCAGAGGGGAAGAGAAGGGGCTGCTTGTAGCGCACAAGCAGAGAAGTGACACCCCATGCAGGAGAGACGGGACTTTGGGAAATTCATGGGGAGGGGTCAGAATGGACCTGATAAGGGACAAGGGGAAGGCATTCTGGCCAGGTGGGCCAACGTGAGCAAAAGCAGAGAGGTGGCGGGAAACTGCACGTCCAGGCAGGAGGGCAGGGGGCTGGGGTTAGGGAAGAGGAAAGAGTGCCTAGGTGGTTGAGAGGCCTGGGCTTAGCCCCAAGGTAGTTGGGAGCCATGGAAGGTGTCTGAATGTGCAAGGTGCAAATCAGGCTTGCGTCATCTCAAGATGGTTCTGACCAAGGCAGGGAGGAGAGATTGGAAAAGCCAGAGAGGCAGACGTGAGACTTGATGGAGCCTATTTAAATAGCGCCCAAGAGATGCAGATGTTCACAAACTGGTCAAGTTCACATTCACACCCTTGGCAATTACTCGTTGTGTTATCAAGGGTGGCGTGATTGGTTTGAGATGTGTCTAGAATGATCTATGATAGAACCGGATTAATTGGCCCAGGGTGCAAGAGAGAGAAATGGACGATCCCAGGATAGTGATCAAAACGGCAGGTAGGTTGTCACTCATGGAGCTGGAGGTGACCGGAGGGTGCCACCAGGTTTGGGAAAAACGGCGATTCCAGTTCAGGACAGGATGGGGTCAAGATGCAGATGCACAGCAGGCAGGGGGCTGTTCAACCCGGGGACAGGTGTGGGCTGGAGGTACCAGTGCTCATTCTGGTGGCAATTGGAACCAGAGAATGAGGGTCTTTGGGTGAGAAGGACAGATAAAGGACGACACTGTTGGGAAGATTTAGTTCCAAACTTCGTTATTTAACAACAACAACAAAAAAAAGTGTATGAGTGCATTAAAAAGGGGGTGAACTTTTCTGAGAGAAATGACTTCTGGCCCACTGGCGTGTGGAGAGATCTCTGCAGACCCTGCTCTGCAGGAAAGCAGAGGAAGGATTCACATGGGAAGGATTTAGGGTTAAAAAAATGATCTAAAGGGGACTCAGTGAGCTTGGATAGACAGTGTCCATGGAAGAGAGACGCCACATGAGAATCGTAGCCACAGGGGAGCCCCAGAGGGGTGAGAGAAGAGAGAGGGGAGCAGGGTTTAGTGAACAAGCACAAAAGACGAAGAAAATGAAGAGGGGTCCCTCCTGAGAGCAGAAGGCCCGGGACCTCGACAGCTGCCTTCCACAGGCCTCTCCTGCCGGGGCTGGGGGTGGTCAGTGGACACAGGGTCCAGCCTGCTCACCAGTATGGGGCGAGGGTCTCCTGGACCCCCACTGGCCTTCCTCAGAACACGCCCTGGACCCCAGAAGGAGCCTCCTCCACCTGCCGTCCAGCACTGAGCCTCAAGAGCAGTTGGCCTCTTCCAGCCTCCAGAAGGTCAAGCACTCCTATCGTTGCACTTTATCACTACAATGCCCCGCGGGGACCGGTGAGCAGGGCCGACTTCCCAAACCGAGTGTTCGCGCCCCGCCGCCCATTCCTACCGCCAGCCCTGTGAGGCCACAAGCATTTTGAGTTCCCGAGAAAAGTCAGGAGTAGGGGTGGAAGGTGTGATTTTTAAATGTTGGCTCAGAGAAGGTTTTAAAAGTGGGAAGGTCAAAGGAATCGCATTTGAGGTCCAGCCTGCTCACGCGCCAACCTGTGCGCGTCCATCTCGTTTGTGCTTTAAGAGGCCGAATGTTTTCTCTGGTGCGTGGAAGCAGGTTGACAATAAGGGGTGGGGGCTAGGGAAGAATAGAGGTACTTTAGACTAGGCAGAAGGGAGTAAAGGAGGGAAGGGGCCCTGGGGAAGGAAGGACAGTGGAGTGAAACAGACATTTTTAGCCCATGCACATGTATGACTGCATGACCCCCATGATCCTGCAACAGGTCCAATCAGGAAAATGAGAGATTACACTTTATATATGATCTATCAAAATGTATAAATGCATTCTACTGTCATGTACAACTGATTAGAATAAATAAAATAAAATAATTAAAAAGAAAAAAAAAAGAGTCTGGCTTCTGGGGTTGGGTTCCAATCCTAATTCTTCCACTACTTGCTGTGTGACACTGGGCAAGTTACTCAACCTTCCTGAGCCCCTGTTTCTGAGGGAATACTAATACAGTACTGGCCCCACAGGGTTGTTGGTGAGCTGATTTAGGGAACGCGGCCCAAGCTCCCGTCTGGTGTCTGGCACATGGTAAGACTTAGTAAGTGGTAATTGCTGTCGCTCCTATTGGTTTTCCTGTGTTCAAGTCACGTTCTCTGTCCCAGGCAGAGGGAGTTCAGGGCAAATGATCCTCCCTCACCCCATGCTGAAGTCTGGTCTTTCCCCAGCGCGTTGCCCTGAGATCTTGGCCAGCAGCTTCTTCCTGTTACAGGCGTGCCGAGTGATTGCTGGCTTTTTACGTACCTGGTGACAACTTTAACCTGGCTGCCGGGACTTGGGGAGAGCCCACGAGTCAGCTTGAAGGAGGCTGTTTAGGAGAAGTGCTGAAACCTTAGTCCTCGGAAGGTGGAGACAGCTCAGTGGGTGCCAGGACTCTGAGTTAGCGCAGTGCTGCTTATGCTAATCCGTGGGCTGGGGAATCTGGTCAGGTTCTTTGCTGGCTCTCTGGGAGCCACGTGTGAACGTGCCACCTGGGAACTGCGCCTGGGGCAGAGTCGGGACTGCCTTCTAATGAGCTCCCAGTGATACTGCAGCTGGCGGTCCACGGACCACACTTTGAGTAGCAAGACACTGGCCAACCCCCCCAGGGAGCCCAGGTGAAGGTAGGGCCACAAGAGGAAATGTTCTCAAAACAGAATCGCTTCCAAAGGGAGAGAGCACGGTCTCTCAGTCTGGGACCTGAAATAATTAGATACCATACTGCACACGGCGTAACTGGCCCACCAGAGAAGTGAAGCAATGGGCAGAGAAAGTTCAGATGGCTTGTCCCCAGTCACACAGCGGGAAAGGGACAGTGCCAAGACTCGAATCCTGCTTCTCGGATTCCATTACCCACGCTCCACGTTCCCAACAAAGGCTTCTTGCTTCTAACGGATTAAAGGTTTTTCTTGGTGATTCACCTACTGTGCGCGCATGATTCACCTACTGTGCGCGCGCGCGCGCACACACACACACACACACACACACACACACACATACACACACACACACCCTCCCTTCTCCTCCTCTTCTTTCTTCAAATAAGAAAGCCTACACACATCCTGAATTTTAGGAGCCCCTGACCTCAAGTCAGTGAGGCCCACAAACCCCCTAAAATCAACGCGAATTTTTGTACTTAGGTGTACGTTTTTCCCAAGGAGTGGGTTCACTGTGGTTTGGTTTGTTTTTTTCCCTTTTTACTATTTTGATTCTCAAAGAAACTCAAACAGGAACAAGTAAACATCTCTGCTAGTCCCTCTCTTTTTCTGCCCGTTGGCTTCGCCCAGATGTGAGAGATGGGCCGGGTCCTGGGTCAGGAACCAGAGCTGTGGCTCAGGCCAAGGCTGAGGAGGAGGAGCAGGGCTTGGCGGCCGGAAGCCATTCCTCAGGTGAGGAGAAGCTGTGTCTCGAGGAGTCGGGAGCAGCAGGCTCTGGGGCTTGGTCCTTCCACTGCCTGGATTTGAACCTGGGTCCCCGAGGCCCAGGAAGACAGGGGCATCTTCAGGGCCCGGAGCTGGTGGTGGCAGAGCCGCTGGCTCACCGACGAAGCCTGTCTCACCCAGACTCGTCCCTGCTGCGTCCCTACGAACCAGGAACGAGGGCCACGCTACCATTCTGGGCCCCTCTGGGTTGGAACGCTGAGGACTTTAATGTCATGAGCTGCTTTTAACATAGTCTTTAAAAAATCAAAAGGCCCCAGAACTTTCTCCAGTGTCCCCCTCCGAACACCCAGCAGGTTTTATCTGCCAGCACTTTAAAAAAAAAAAAGAGAGAGGGAGAAGGAGCAAAAAAAGATATGGCCACTAAAGAAGAATCCGAGGCCCCCGGAATCTTAACAAGACAGCTCTGCTTCTTATCATCTTCAAAAAGCCTTTATTAAGCCTCTCTGGGCTCATGTGGCCGAGCAAGGCACTTTACAGAATCAGATCAATCAGCAGGCCGTCACCAAACATGTACCGCGGACCTACTGTGCCAAGCCGGCGATGTGGGGGGCACGGGGCGTGACCCCGACCTCACGCTAGGGATGCCGGGGGCTGTGGGCCCTCCCCCAGTTAGGGCGGGACAGCAGGGTGGTGGCGTTGGGGTGGAAGGAAGGGCGTCCAGATCAGGGGACTGTGGATACCTTGCTGATCAGGGTCCTCGGGTCCCCGTCCTCCTGGGTGGCCCTCCAGGCCAAGAGACGATCTCAACGGCCAGCAGGAGCAGGACACCCAGAAAAGTCTCCAGCATGGCATCGCAGACCTGGGTCGCCAGGAGGGAAAGTTCCAGAGCGAGGCGGGACGGTAGCTGGATTTCTGGGAGGGTGTAAACTAAACGCGGGGACTGGGGGTCCCCAGGGTTCCAATCCCAGACCCTCCTCCCTATTGCAACTTTGGGCGAGTGACTTTCCTTTTCTGAGCCTCGCTGTGGTGGAATGGGGCTGGTCAGAGGCCACGGCCGGGCGTGGTGTGGGGCGGAAAGTCACGGGGGTCAGGAGCAGAGCCTGGCACCCCGCACGCAGCCAGGGGAGTCAGGACCTTCCTCACGGCTGCAACCATTACTGGCAGCATCATCGCTTGCTATTGACAGATTTCCCTCCCTGCCTGAGTCTACCACGCACGGCAGGAAACGGGGTACTTCATTAGAAAGAATCAGGTAGAGCGGGGTGCGGTGGCGCACACCTGTCATCCCAGCGGCTCGGGAGGCTGAGGCAGGAGGATCGCCAGCTCAAAGGCAGCCTCAGCAACTTAGCGAGGCCCTCAGCAACTCAATGAGTCCCCGTCTCTAAATAAAATATTCTTAAAAAGGGCCAGAGATGTGGTTCAGCGGTTAAGTGCCCCTGGATTCAATCCCCAGTGCAAAAAAAAAAAAAAAAATACTGAGTGAATTAGGGATGTTTCATTCATCTTGACATTTCAACACATTGTTTTTTGATCACCTACTATGTGCCGGAACTCTCTGGGTCCTTCCAATACAGCTAGACAAGAGCGTTCCCCTTCCAGGATTCTGTACCTGGGACCCAGGTCTCGGTCCCAGCCTGAGGGCTTGACAATCTGCAGACACAGCATTTGGGGCTCCCTCCTCCAGGGTTCCCTTGGGGTTTCGGTGGATAAAAAGTCCTTTTTAGCATAAGCATTTGGAGCCTATATGGTTTAAAATTTTTCATTTGAAATTCAAAGTGAACAGACCATTCTGCGATTTACCTGGCATCTCTTCCTCCCAAGGACGTTTGAAGTGTAGCTCATTACATTTCATCTTAGGCCTGGGTGTGACCTGGGCACGTGTGCAGAGTCTCTGCACGTGAGTGTGGGAAATATGCTGTTCACCCCGGACGGCCCAGTGCCCCCCTCAAAGGAACCGGGGAGACAGCATGCAGATTCTCCCGAGCTTTAGTTGGGAAAAAGTAAACAAAATTTTAAAGGGTCTCAGAGTACAAAGTCAGAGCCAAATGATCAATCCTATTAAAGTCTTGATACTTACCTTCATTTCTTGTTTGGCGGTGTTGTGGCTGGAACCCAGGGCCTCGTGCATGGTAGGAGGGTGCTCGGCCACTGAGCTCCAACAGCCAATATCAACCTGTGTTTGGCAATTCAGGTGGCACATTCTCAGAGCCACAGAGGTAGATTTTTGCTGTCCCCATTTTTTCGTCTGAAAACTGAGGTTCAGAGACATCGTCTGGCTTGCTCAAGGTCACACAGACTGGAAATTAGATGACAATCTGGACCTCGGACCACCACCACGTTTATTGAGCACATACTTTGCGCGTGGCACGGTACTAGCCTGCAAACCTATTCGGAACCAGGGTTAGAGATGATCATTTTATCCTTGGCGTCTTTTATAACATCTGGCACAGAGTACCAGCTCACATTAGTTTCCTTTTTCTTCTTTATTTTGTTACCAGGGATTGAACTCAGGGGCACTCAGCCACTGAACCACATCCCCAGCTCTATTTTTTATTTTATTTAGACAGGGTCTCACTGAGTTGCTTAGGGCCTCACCAAGTTGCTGAGGCCGGCTTTGAGCTCTCGATCCTCCTGCCTCAGTTTCCCGAGCATGTTAATTTTCTACTGTGGCATGACCAACTGTCACGAGGTAGCCACAGTCACTGCCTGTTGGTTTCCTTGGCTTAGGTGGCTGAACCAAGCCGAGCTGGGTCCTCGCCAGCCTGTGATGAAGAGATTGGGGGCTGCGGTCTCCTCTGGAGACTCGACTGGCGGGGGGAAGCAGCTTCCACGCTCTACCAAGGGGTTGGGAAATTCATTTTCTTGTGCTGCCTGACTCACAATGGCCTGCTTCTTCAAGGCCAGCAGGAGAGACTCTCTGACCTCAGGGACAGCCCATACCTGTTTAGGAGGTTCTTCCCTGATTAAGTCAGGATCACCCGGGATAATCCCCCTTTTGATTCACTCAGAGATGAACTTATTTGGCTGCTTGACCTGCAGAATACCTTTGCCATATTCTGTTGGCTAGAAGCAAGATGCAGGCCCGGGTCACACTGAGGGGAGAGGAGAGGGCCCAGCCCAGGACCATGGCTCGGGAATCTTGGGGGCCACCCTTGGGTCTGTCGACTTCAGATCCTGTTGAGCAGTTAACTGAATGAGTGGATAAGTGATTCTGGAAGCCGTATCTGACTTGGGGATCCCCAAATCTGCATCTGACGCCCAGGGCCTCCAGTCTGAGGCCCTAGGTACCTCCAGGCAGGGAACAAAGAACCCCAAACAAAGAAGCTACAAAGAGGCAGGAAGCCCGTATATCACGCGGCTGCCTGGGCGTTGGAAGCCCTGTTGAAGTGCCAACAGCGACTTCACGTTTGGAGAATCGTGGTAATGGGGAACACATTTTTAATAAATAGACGCGGCATCGGGGCGTCTGGTAGTAGCTATTTCTTCCCGCCCTCACAGTAGGTATTCATTACCGACCCAAGGCCGCGTCTCCCAGGAACCGTAAGTTATCTTCTCCCTGGCTTTCTGGAAACCGTCCCACGCCATGGCGTGGCTGAGAGTCCCTTCCATGAGAAGCTAAAATATATATATTTGGTATTTCGTGGGGAAGGGGTGCAGCGCTGGCCCCAGAGGGAAGCTCCTGCTGATCCCCCGATCCGATAGGTCAATGTTCACTAGGAGCCCCCTTGGGCGTGACCGCGCAGGGGCTGCTAGCCCTCCTGTCTGCTCTGACATAGGCGCTATTCTGTCCCCAGGTTCTCTAGGGAGAATCAGAGGTGCAGCAGGCTTAGTAACTGGCCCTGGGGTTACGCAGTTCCTAAGTCGGGGAGCCAAGATCCAAACCACACAGCACGGTGGCCATGCCCTTCAGCCCAATCTGGGACACTGACGTCTGTCACTGGTGAGCTGGTTGCTCTACTGGTGTGTCTGCCTCCAGCCTGGATGACTGACTGTGGAAACAGGATGTAGATTCAGCAAGGTGGGTTCGCATCCCAACTCCACCACAGACTGGATGGGTGACCCTCTAACAGTCCATTTATACCTAGGGCGAGAGCAGGTCTGGGTGGTACTGTGGCAGGTGCAAAGGTCCTGGGGTAGGAGAGAGCTCCCTGTGCAAAGGTCCTGGAGTAGGGGTGAGCTCCCTGTGCAAGATAACCACATGATGGAGCAGAGTGAGTGAGGGGCTGGGGGAGGTGCAGCCCACCCTCCTTGTATCCCCCGGCTACTCCCAAGTGCAGTTCTTGCTGCCCTCCCAACCCCCGCATTGCTGCAACGGCCTCGTCGGCCTCTTTCTCCCTGTGCCTCTCCATTCCTGCAACCAGAGTTGATCATGTCACTGCTGGACTTTAAAATCTCCAGGGCCCCCAGGATCGAGTTCAAAGTCTGCAAAGAAATGAACTCGGGTCCTGTTGATCCAGCACCCTGAAGTCCAGCCTGGCCTCAGCACCCCTGCCCGGGCCCTCCTCACGCTCACCCCACCCAGAATGCCTCCCTTATCCACCGGCTGCCCCCTGTGCTTCTTCTAGAGGCTCAGCTTGGATGTCCCCTCCTCCAGGAAGCCTTCCGTGACCCCAAGCCTGCACCAGGGGCCTCCACTCTGTTCCCCGGCCCCCAGTACTGGCCATCAGAGCCTGCTTGGCGTACGGAGTGCGTCTGTTTCTGTGAGGATGGTGACTGCCGTGAGGTCTGACTCCCCGGTGCTGAACAAGCGCTTGGCACCCCACAGAGGCTCAGAAAAATGTTGATAAATGCCAGGGGCAAAGGAAATGGGGCGGGGACTCTGCAGAATGCAGACACGCTGCGCCCCCGTGTCTTTACCTGAAATCTAACGGGGCAGGAGACTCGGGCACACACAGCCCCCGGGGCTCAGGGCTCAGGGCTGAGGGCAACCCAGGTTCAGGACAGGGCGGGCTTGGGGAGGGCGGAACTCTTGGGGCTTTAGAGCCGGGAGGAGAAACAGGAAGAGTAGGGATGAGGGACAGGAAGAGGAAGCCTGGAGGAGCGCACAGGATTTGCACGGGTGCAAGCCCCGGGGCCCACCTGCTACCCCCTCGGCTTACCCAGGGAGTCCTGTGAATCGTGGAAAAGATCCCTCGTATCAATGGAACCTGTGTCTATGGCCCCCAGCACATTCCACTTAGCAAATAATAGATGCTCAATTAATGTTAGCGGTTGCCATCGTGTGGGTTGGTGAAGGGCCGACACACCAGAGAAACTGAATCCAACCAACTGGGGAAGAGCCGGCTGGCCTCTGGGGATCTCTGGCAGCAACTGTGATAAGCAGAAGGCTGGAGACCCAGACCCGGGGCACGGGGAAGACTGAGGGTGCTGGGCAGGGAGAGGCCCGCCCGCTCCCTCTCTGCAGCCGGGGTTCCACGTCCTTCCCTTTTATGAGTTTACTTTTTCTGCTCCTGAGGAGGAGTTTCCAGTCTTCGCAGATAAGACAAATAGGTCTGCCTTACATATTTCTATGACTTAAAAGTTCATAAATCTATTGGTTTAAAACTGTCAGCACAATGGGAAACGCTGAGATGGAGCCACGCTTATCTCCAGGCGAGGAATTTGCCCCAAGTGGGGGCGGATGCCGAGCGGAGGGTGCTGTGGTGCCCTGGGGAGCGGCCGCAGGCCCTGCTCACAGCTCTTGAGCTCCAAGGAGCATTTTCAAACTCAGTCCCAAGAGCCGGAGATCTGGCCCAAGCAGGCTTCCTGCACCAGTCCCCATGTCCCTTTGTCTGACACCGGAAGGTGATGGGGACAGACACCCACCACCCCACCACCCCACCCTCCAGACCAGAGTGGCCCCATGTTTGGAAAATAGGAAGCACTTTCGTGCAGAGTGCTAGAAAAAGCCTCAGACGCGAAGAGAAGGGAGCTGAGCACAGTGGCCCTCGACTGTAATCCCAGCAACTCAGGAGGCTGAGGCAGGAGGATCACAAGTTGGAGGCCAGCCTCAGCAACTTAGAGAGACCTGGTCTCAAAATAAAAATACATATAGATCAGAGGTAAAGTGCCCCTAGCATCAATCCCCAGGACAAAAAAGTCAAGGGCTCAGGCCGGTGGTGATGATGGACTGTAAGTGACACACAACTACCTCTCTGGGGAAGGAAAAGGCCCCACTAAGAATACGTGCTAATTTCTGTGGTGTGACTATTCCCGCCATGGCAACACAGGAAGAGCGACTAAGTAGCACCCAGGAACGGGACCGCCTCTCGCAGTCACCACGGGCGTGAAAGACCCCAAGGAAGCAAAGGGTCTGCGGTACTGAGTCCGCTTGTCCTTAACCCGCCTTCGGTCATCGTGAGCTGATAAAACTTGATTTTTCCACCGAGGCTGTGCGACACACCTGTTCACTAGTCCTGGTGACTGAACGGCCTGGCCGCCTTTCGCAAGCTGGCACACACGGGCTCCGGGGCAAGGCTGGGTCTGGGTTCCGTGGGCGCCTCGGGCAGCTCGTCCAGAGCTTGCTCTGGGTCAGCGGCTCCTGAGTCTTCCCGGGGTCTCTGCGAGATAGGCACCCTGACTGGGTCCTGCCTGCAGATGGGGTCCCGAGGCACAGAGAGACCACGGGCAATGGTTTAGATCGTGTGTCCCCCTAAGGCCGCGTGCTAAGGGCTTGGCACCGGTCGGTGGCACTACTAGAAGGTACTGCAGCCTTCCAGAGGTGGAACCCAGTGGAAAGCGGGGTCACTGGCATGACCTTGAGAGGACATTGGAAGTGCGGCCCCTCCCTCCCTTTTTCTCTCTCTTTCCTTGTCACCACTCGGCCACGCGCTTCCATCTTGATGTTCTGCCTTGCCACAGTCCCCAGAGCAACAGGACCCAGCCGCCAAGGACTGAAACCTCTGACACGGAGCCAAAACAGACCTTTCCTTCTTTTAAGCTGCTTATCTCAGGTAATTTGTCACAGTGATGGAAAGTAGGCCAACAGACCTGTACAAGAACCCACCGCCGATGAGGTGCGGTTTAAAACTCTGGATCTCATCCTGCGTCTCGGGGTGGCTGTGCGGACACAGAGACTAAGCGAGTCGACCTGAGGGCCACCAAGCAGGCCCCTGGCACACGGGAAGCCCACGTCCAGGGCCATCACTGCGAGCAGGCGAGTCCCGGGGGCCAGCAGGGGCTCATGGAGCCCGAGGGGCGAGGCCAGCGGGAGGAGGCCAAGGAGCCTCCAGCTGCCACTGTGTTATTGTCCAGGCCTCAGGCCCCCATCTCTTATCTACAGTCACTCTGGGAAAATATGCTGTGTCCCCACGCAGGGACCTCGGGGCCCTGCGCTGCCCGATCTGTGCACTAGGGCTGAAGACGGGAGCTTCCAGAAGCCTCCAAACCTGCCGTTTAGTTCACGCCGAGGCCTGTGACAGAGAGCTGGTTCCCGCAGGGAGTGGCAGAGAACCCCAGGAGGCCTCTCACCGTCCCTGCGAGCTGGCTGGAAGTTCTCCCTTTTACCCCCCTGCCTTTCTTCACCTGATCTGTGTCCCCGAGGGCCCTTCATCTTCTGCCTCCCTGCTGGGTTTTGCCGGTGGGAGACCAGAAGAGAGCGCGGCTGTTCCTTCCTGGGGCCCACATTCCTCATCCAGGGCTGCGACTTCCTTCAGGTGGTTCCGGAAACTTCTGTGCCACTGGGTGCCTCAGCTCTCAGGGTGTCGGTGGCGTCCCCCGACTTGCTGGCCTCGAGGCTCCCCGCCAGGCCTGTCCACTCCCTCGCCCCGACCTCAGCCATGTGCCAGTGAGCTCAGGTCTCCTTCGCCCCTTGGGAGCCGGCCTCCGTGTCCTGCCGGGTCAGAGAACCTTCCCTGGGCCTCAGTTTGCCCACCCAGGAAATGGGTCCTGCTCCTTCCCAGCTCCCCTGGCCGAGGTTGCCCCGGGGCAAAACCAAGTCCAGGTAGAAAACCAGAGAAAACCCAAGTTCAAAGTGCCACCCGGGAGCCAGGCATTCGCCTTATCAATAAAAGCCAGAGCGGTCGCCTCGACTGTCTCTGCCTCCCCGCCACGCCCCCTGACCTCCCCTCCGCTCTCTGCGGTGACAGGCTCCTCCCTGGTCCAGTCCAACTCGGCCGCCCGCCCTCCCCTCCACGTCTGCTGCGGGATGAAGCGCCCGGCTCATATAGGCGTGTTTACATTAGAATATAAAGACAATTACGCGGGCCGATCTAATAGTCGGCTCTGTATACGTTACCGAGTACTTAGGGCTCTCTTCTGGAAAGCCATTATGCCCACGTGACCCCCTCAAAGCCTTTCTCGGGGATTTTGTTTTGACAGGAGAGCATTAAGGGCTGAAACTGATAGGATAAGCACACCACTTACGCACTTTGATCAAATCGGTCCATAATTCTCCTCAAGAGAGTCTTGTATATATTAGGAAGGAAATTAATTTTATTGCTGCTGTGGCTTTGCTGGTTAATGGCCCAGCAAGTCAGCCAGCCCCAGAAGGCCAGCCGCGGGAGGTGGGCTCGCCGCACGGTCCACGGCCACAGGGAGGGACGAGTTGGTGGGCGCCAGGCCCCGGGGACGCGGGCACTGGGCCCTGCAACCTGCTCACCAGGTGGTCACAGCCGAAAGGCTTGTGAGACACTCGGCATGCTGTGCATTCGATCCCAGGCCCGGGCCGTGCCTCCAGCTATCAGCACCTGGGCAGGGGTGGGGGACGTTCAAGTACTAGAATGGGGAGACAGAGATGGTGACGAGGTGTCGTCCATTTATTTATACATTAGGAAACAGAAAAAAGAGAAGAGAATTTAAGTGGTAGGGTGGGGATCTGCTCGCCATCGCACTTGATCAGCATTTACCCCCAAGTAGGCATGAGGCGCCAGGTGGGAACAGGGTCTCCTGGGGCTCCCCGGTCCCTGTGTGCTCAGTACGAGGTCTCATGCCTGTCATCCCAGCGGCTGGGGAGGCTGAGGCAGGAGGATCATGAGTTCAGAGCCAGCCTCAGCCAAAGTGAGGCCCTAAGCAACTCAGTGAGACCCTGTCTCTCAATAAAATACAAAATAGGACTGGGGAGGTGGCTCCGTGGTCGAGTGACCCTGTGTTCAGTCCCTGGTACCAAAAAACAAAGACCGTATGGCATTTTGTAACATGCCCCCAAATGCCAGCAGCCGCTCGGACGAAGAAGTACATGCTGGCCCTGCCCCCGAGGGACCGTGGTACTGAAGGAGCACCTGGGTGTGTGGCTCTTGCCTTTCTCGCCGGATGTAGAATTTGGCTCCTTCAAAAGAGACGGCTCCCTGCACCGAGGTTAATTCGCGTAGATTTTTTTAAAGACACGTGAAAGCCATCACCAACATCGTCACCAGGTGGAAGTGGAGTGGGCGGGGGTCGGGCGAGATGGTGCCAGATGCCACAACTGCTGTCCCTGGGCAGAGGCCACGCGCTTCTGTCCACTTTTGCAAATTTCAGAGTCCGATCTGGTAACTGCCTCCCTTCCGTTCCCCGCTGCTCCTCGGGGGCTCCCTGGAGAGGAGAGAGAGGGCTAGGGTGACGTCTGGCAGCGGGAAAGGCACCTGTTGTGTGTGAGTAGTCGCTTGTCACTCGTCATCTGTAGTTGTGTATGTGTGTGTGTTTTCCTGGCGTGAAGAAATACTGGCAGCCCTGGGGCACAGGAGAGCAGGGCAGGGCGTGTGCCGTCACCGACCGCGTCCTGGTACCACTTCTGTCACCTTGGGACTGAGGTAAGTGACTGGACCTCTCAGAACACCAGCTCTTCATCTGCGAAACAGGGCTAACACTTACATGGCAGGGTGGATGGCACGACGGCGGCACTGGACTGCTGGTGCATCCGGGCCACTCGGCAAATGGCAGCCTTGGTGTCCCTGTCACTCTCTGCCACCAGCTTAGGCTCTTCCCTTTGGAATGCCATCACCCTGACTTTCCCCTGGGGAACTGCCCTTTCCCCACGGTGGATCCATGTGGTTGAGGTCTTCTGACTCCACTGCTGCTACAGAAATGGGCACGTGACTCAGGCTGACCAATCAGAGCCCTTCCTTCCTTGGGATTCACAGACGACATGCGCTCACATTGAAGCCAACAGGACAGGGGCATCATGGGGTTTCGATGGGTCCTTTGATGGACAGGCATGCTCTCCTAATGTCCTGGAGGTGAGGAGGTGAGTTCAGAGTTGCCGTCAGCCACTACTTATGGAAAGCCAAATCTGAGGAAGCCCGAACATAGAGGAGGAGAGACAAGGTCATCCGGTGCCTGGATCAAACCCTTCCTGAATCCATTGCATTTAGCCAATCAATTGCCTCTGGGGTTTAATACAGTCTTAGACTTTCCGTCACTTGCAAATGACAATTCTAACTGATGAGATTACTATTGCAGTTATGATTAGTTTCACTCATTGGCTATAGCAGCCTGTTTTTATTACTATTATATAAAACTCTTCCCGAGATGGTTCCTATGTTCGTCCGCTTCCTGGCACTAAAACAGAAGTCTGTGATAACCAATTCATAAAGAAAAAAGTGTATTTTGGCTTAGAGCTTCAGAGGTCCCACTGCCCGGTCACTTGGCCCTGCTGCTCTGGGCCTGTGGCAGCACAGTACCTTGCCGCAGAGTGTGGGGCAGAGGAGGCCTGCTCACCTCTGGGTCTCACTACCCCTTCCAGGCCACGCCCCCAATGACCTAACTTCCTCCCACCAGGCCCCGCCTCCTAAAGGTCCCACCACTTCCAGGTAGCACCGCAGGCTGGCGGCCAAGCCTTTCACACATGGGCCTTTGGGGGCATTCGTGATCCAGACTATAGCAGTGGGGACGGTGGTCTGTCCAGACATGTGGAGTGTCAGCCTGAACAAAGTCACCTTGGCTACTGGTGAATTGAACAGCCAGGTCAGAGACTGCCAGGCAGGATCTGCGTCCTATGTTGGGCACCCAGGCTGGCACTGTGCACAAGGGGACCTCCCCGCAGCTGTCTGTGTAGTTGGGGCTTCTCCCAGCACGGTGGCCAGGCTCCAAGAGGAAATATCCAGAAAAGATGTCTCGGAAGGGCATGAGTTGGAGCTGCAAGGCCTTGTGTGACCCCACCTTGGAAACCATGCTGTTTGGACCACAAAGCATCGGCTACCCTTGGGTCACCAAGGCTGGCCCAGGTTCAAGAGGACGAGGTAGAGAAGCGGCAGTGACCTTGCGTGTGAGCAAGGTCGCCAGGAGCTTCCCCTGCAGGCACCTGTGGGAAACACGGTGGCCCTGCGTCCTGAGAATTTGCTATGCACCAACCCTGGCTCAGCGCTGCCATGCTTCCGTGGATTCCGACGGCCCCCTGAGGCAGCTACCATCTTTATCCTCCCATAACCGTGGAGGAAAGAGAAGCTCAGAGAGGGTAAGTGACCTGCCCCAGGTCACCAGGAAGAAAGTGAAGGAGCTGAGCTCGAACCCAGGTCTGCTGGAGCCCCGCCATACTCTCTAGAACGTGCTCCTAGCCTAAAATTTCCTTTTCCCTCTCCCCCCATCCCATCCTTACTTCCTGTCTCTGAGAAATTCTCTGATCTTTCAAGAAAGATCCAGCTCTCCTCTTGCCCGATTCCATCGAGATGCATAAAAGCCTTTGCCTCTGAGGTCAAGGGGGACACACCTCCCAGGACAGGAAAACCGAGGTCCACAGAGGGAAAGGGACAGGCTGAGGTCACACTCAAGATCACCGGCTCCAACGACACGGCAGTTTCTAGACCGCACATCACCCTTGAGCAGTCTCCAAACCGGGCCTCCCCGTGGTCTGTGTGAGGAGGGTTCTTGGCGTCCCTCTTTGCCCGCCGGGTCAGCCCTCCCCTCCTGCCCCAAGCCCCACCCGGACTCCCTGTCTGCTCCCTTGGTTCTCACGCTCATAAATGATGGCTTTCCTCGGCCCCGAGTCTTCCATCTCCACCCCATCTCCCTTTCCCTGCCCGCCGCAGCCTCGGCCCCCTGAGCTATCTCTTGCCCTCCTGGGTGGGGACCGTGGCACATGCAGAGCATCCAGCCCAGAGAAATGTTTACACTAGAGATTAGCATTTATCTCGATACGTCCAACCTCTCTCCCCATGCGCAGGGCTGCTGTCTGTGTGGGGGAAGGAGGCCCGGCCCCCAGAGCTGAGAGCCAGCCAGGCTGGGGCCACCTCTCCGGCGTCTGCATCCCCCGTACTGCTTTCCCACCACCTTTGGGATCAGTCCTCCTAAGCTGTCCTTGTCCGATCTCTGGAAATTCTGAGGTTTCTGGATAAAGCACCCCATAAAAAGAAAGGCCGGCGTATGCTTTTTCTGGAGGGATCCTTTGCCTGTGGGGATTGGAGTCATGTGATCCCCTAGGCCCAGAAGTGACCCCCCTAGAAGCCTATTCTGCAGAGACGTTATACGTCTGTGCAGAGGTACAACCACCCTCGTCGCAATATTTCTTTTATATTAGTGAAAAATTGGAGAAAGAAATTTCTTTTTCATTAATAGAAAACAGTCCAAGTCAACTCCGCTGTATCCATACTCGAGACGAGTCAGTGAATGAACAGGGGCAACCTGGGAATTCCAACTTGGGAAGATGCTCAGTTTACAGCGTGTCACTTAGAGGCTCTCAGCAGGAAACTGATAGCCCTTTGAGGGGAAGTACTGGGGTTTGAACCCAGGGCACTTTCCCACTGAGCCACATTCCCAGCCCTTTATACCTTTTGTTTAGAGACAGGGTCTTGCTGTGTCGCTGAGGGTCTTGCGAAATTGCCCACATTGACCTGGAACTTGCGATCCCCCTGCCTCAGCCTCTGGAGTCCCTGGGATTGCAGGTGTCCTCCACCATGCCTGGTTCTGAGGGCCCTTGTAAGCTGTATCGTTGGTGATTGACATGAAGAAACTGTTCATAAAGGTGTGGGCAGGACTCAAGTACACCAGTAAGGCACCATGCAGCACCTCAGGGCTAGTCACCTGAGGGACAGGGGAGCTGGGACTCAAAATCTAGCCAGTAACTTCTGGTGGTGGCATTGAGTGGCCCAGGCCTTTCAGAGCTGGGTGTGCCGGGCAGGGCAGAGGAAGGAGTTCACCCAACGCAGAGAGCTGAGGACAGGATTTCACAACCATGTGTGCGGTTTGCATTCTTTTGTGTAAAATGTAAAATGAGAGAAAACCCATCAAAATTATCTGTGTGGGTGTGTGTGTGCGCGCGCGTGCGCATGCACAGAGAGAGACAGATTCAGAGACAGAGACAGAGACAGACAGAGACGGGGCCTGGAAGGACTAAACAGCAATTTGCAATTGCTGATTACTTTGGGGAGCCTGAAGTTGATGAAGGAAAATTTCCCTACTGCTCTATGACCTTTGCTCCCTGTTATCATCTTAATTTTTATTCGGGGGGTGCAGTCAGGTATCGCCACTACACATTGTACAAAAGAAGAGTGTTCTTGCTGAGGCCAGCGTCCCACACCTGTAATCCCAACTGCTCCAGAGGCTGAGGCAGGAGGATCACAAGTTCAGAGCCAGCCTCAGCCAAGCGAGGCCCTAAGCAATTTAGTGAGAACACGTCTCAACATTAAAAAATTAAAAAGAGCTGATACCAAGGGGTAAAAAGGAAGCAAAAGGTTCTCTTTGATTCCCTGTTTCTCCCCATCTTTTATCTGTTGATTTATTGCTGACCTCTAATATCTCTCCCTTACCACAGGTGGCTAAAAGTCCTGGGCCACCCTTCAAGGGTCTTGGGACAGGCTAAAGAAAAGGGTACCAGCTGGGAGGGAAGGAGAGAGCCCTGGACTTAGAAAGTCCTTGAAGAAACAGATACATTTACCCTGACCGAAACATAGTAGCCTGTGTAGATGTAGCTAATCATCCTGCTGTACCCCATCCCTTTAAAAAATAAATTAATGTAATTTTTTTTTAAAGTATGATATTTTCCAACTTCATCCATTTACCAGTAAATGCCATAATTTTATTCTTCTTTATGGCCAAGTAATATTCCATGGTGTATATATACCACAGTTTCTTTATCCATTCATCAGTTGAAGGGCATCTCGGTTGGTTCCCCAGTCTAGCTATTGTGAATTGAGCTGCTATGAACATTGATGTGGCTGTATCACTGTAGTAGCCAAATGTTTTCTCTGAGAAGTGGATGACGATATATAATGAGGGTGGGGAAAGAGAAGAATGAAGGAACGTTGGATGATATAGAGGAAAATGGGGTGGGAGGGGCTGGGGATGGAAAGTCAGTAGACTGAGACAGACAGTATTACCCTATGTATATGTATGATTCTGTGAATGGTGTGACTCTACATTGTGTACAACCACAGAAATGAAAAGTTGGACCCCATTTGTGTACAATGAATCAAAATGCAGTCTGAAAAATAAAATTTAAAAAAAAATTAATAAAAAAGAAGAAGTAATTTTGAATGACAGCAAATGTCCTTGTACTTTTGGCATTTTTAATAGAAGTGCCCTTAGCATTTCATTACTCTGCGTCTTGGCTACAGATCTTTGATAGATGATATTTAACAAGTTGAAATATTCTTTTACTCTAGATTCATGAACTTTAAAATATCCAATAAATATCTTGAATATTAATAAGAGATTTTTCTGCTCCCCCAAGAAGTCTTGCTCTACAATGACCTTGACCTTGGGAGGTTGTCTTGGCCTATTGGGTTCCGTCTATGCGTCCGGTCAGAGAATAGAGATGGCATTCTCCTGAGGACGCTTACAAAGTTACCGTTTGAAAATGCATTCAGCACCAGGCTTGGCAGGGACAGCCCAGCACGGGGCTCGATTTTATTTCCAGTCTCCAGGAAATCAGAGGCTTCTGGAAGGTGTTCACATCCTCCCCTTGGCGGTAGTGGAGGGAAAGGCATCCAGGGTGAGTGGCTAACAACTTCTCTTTCCTCAAGTCCTCCAGCGTCCCAAGCTCTGCTGATCCCCTGCGTGTCCCAGGCCAGCAGCGAGAGACTCCCAGTGTGGTCCTAATTGAACCCTGGCCCCCACCCCTCTGATAGGACCCAGCTGTCCCAGAGAGGAGAAGGTCCTCTAGATAAGATGGTCAAACACAGGCTGCACTTTGTATATTTGATTTGCCTGACCCTGTTCCCAGGCCCATGTGGACAGGTTCCAGGAGGGGGGTTGGGCAAGGAAGAGGCCACGGCTTCTGCTTCTCTCCCCGAAGGCTGACTCAGCCTTTGCTGGACCCTAGGTCATCTCAGTGTGGTCCCCCACCCGAGAGCTCTGAATCTGAATGCCAACAGACCTACGTCCAATTGCTGATTGTGCCTCCTAAGACATTGGACAGGTGAGTCACCTCTCTGAGACCCAGATTCCTCCAAATGTAAGAAGGGCCCAATAATGCCCGTCCTGGAGTATATGAGATCTGGTCAGCAAGAGGAGGGCTGTACTGTGCCCTGTGAGCTCCTTATCTTTCTCCACCCCTCTCTGCCTTCTAGGGAGAAAAGTTGAGCCATTTGGCTCCCTGGAGCCCAAGTCCCTTCCAGTAGCCTGGGGAGACCAACTGAAACCCACTGACAATTCACCAATGGCCTCCTGTGGCCTCCTCATCTGATTATCCAGGAAGCTGGTGAGGAGTTCAGGTCTGGCTCAACTCAGGAGGGAGTAAAGACCACTGTCCAAGTCCAGTGGGATTCCTTCCTGAAAACCTCCTGCTTCTGCTCCAAACTGGTAAAGCCAGAAGCAAGAAAACGGCATGGGCGTAGAGATAGAGACGGTGACATTCTGTGGCATGTAACAGGATGCTGTTTTCTTGCAAAACTAATTCAAAATGGCTTGGGTGTGTTAATTGGACGCTGAAGATGCTAGAAGGTATGCAAAGAGACAAACAACAAGTTTATCCTCTGTACCAAGAAAGGTTCCCAAACAAAATACCGTGCTCAACTCCTAAAGGGAGTGGTAACCTGGATACATTTGAACCCCAAAGCCAGACTGCCAGGGTCCAGCCCTAGCAGGAGTCCATGGGTTCCATACTGGTAAACGGGGTGCAGGGAGACAGCGTCGGCAATGGATGGAGAATGAAAGACAAAGACTCTAGTTCTGGTGCAATCAATCCCACTTTATTCTGGGGAAGGCTGGGTTTATATACACTTTTCTTCAGGCTATGATGACAGGCTTATGATTAATAAAATCAAAGACGTTTCCAAAGCATAGGCAGAAATTGTTTTTACTAAAAGATTGTGAGAAATCAGTAACCGTACAGATTACAAATATTTAATTAAGTCAATGAGCTAATACAATGTTTATTTCCTTAATATCTAAATCTATGTGACCTAAGACTATTATTATTCTCGCGGTTAAAGCGATAGACAAATAATCTCACATGACCATTTCTACTAGGTCCATCTGATTAATATCTAAATTGCTAAGTTACAGGAAGGCAACAGTCCCAATGGTTCCCATGGCTAAGTTTTTTTACTGAATAGATTACATTGTCTTATGTAGCTCTTTTTCCCAGAACAGGACATTGTGTACCAACGTTTATTATAGGGGTGACCTATTCTTTGTAGGAAGGAAGGAATGTTGTGAAACCTTATTCTTTCACCTTACCACCACACATAAACAAAACCATCATCTGGATTAAACCACCCTGTAGGAGACAGGGGGAGATCTATATCTACCTTCTCTAAGGGCTTGCCTTTAGGGGGGTAGCAGGGCTTGCCATTGATAAAATAAGCTAGTCCATATCTGGTAGCTACTGTGGGAGATGCTTTTTGCATACTCATGGTTGGAAAGGCAGACAGTTCCGTGGCCAAATTTATGTACTGCATTACATGTTCATAACAAGCACCCCAGGAAGAAGACACATCACACAGTGATAAAAGATTTTTTACTACTTGTGGCTGAGAAGGAGTTATAGTCCCTAATGTTTTATTAATATTCTTGGGAAATTCTGTAGTATTCCCTTCACCCTCAGTGATTACTACCAAGGAATAGTATGAGTAATATAATATTGGAAACATAATGCAGAAAAAGGACCAGAGCCTGGAGGCAAGCATCTGGCATCTCCCGGGATGATGAGTCCTTGCAAACATCATTCCCCCAGTGGATCCTTGTCAAGCACTGGTTGGGTTGCCAGGTGCCCCCGCACCAGACTCAGGTGCTTCAAAGTGACGCCAACCTGTGACACAGTACTATAAGGACACATGGTTTTCAAAACTTTCTTCCTTATGCTTATCAAATTGGTTTGTTCTTCGTCCCACACAGAAAGCCACGTGCATAGGCAGAGCCCTGGTCTGTCTCCTTTTCCTTTTTATTACCAGCACCTTGGACAGAGCCAGACACAATGTAGTTACTCAATAAATCTTTGTTGCATGCAAAACGACTCATCGGCTAGGGGTCCCTTTCCTTTAGCGGGTATTTTGTCCTCCTCTCTGTATTTCTGCCATCCTGGAGAGGAAAGGGGGACTGGGTAGCGGTCCAGCTCCAGCCTCTGGAATCAGGGATGGGTCACCTATCCCCCGTGTGGCCCAAGGCAAGCCATGTCACCTTGGGAGCTTCACAATTCTTTCTAACCTTGTTTCCAAACAGATCATCCTTTTACACAAGCACAGCAAGTATGTAGGAACAATTCAAAGTGCGCAGCGCAAGGCCACCCCCGCGGCAGGATTCTAGGCGTCTCAGAGGCCCCTCCCCAGGCCTTGCTCCATGGGTGTGCGCATGCGCATCTGCGTCCGGAACGCGAGTAGGGAGCGTCTCAAAACCTACCTGACATGGAATGCGGTCCTTAGGCCGAAAGCTTCATCCCCCGCGCGAGGCACAGCCTCAGTCTCCCGAGCTTCACTCTATCAGTTGATGCTCCTGCCAGCACCAAACAGGCCCCTGGTTGCTCCACGTTCTCAAGGATACTCGTGATGAGAAAGAGGTCTGCAGAAGGGACACCCCACAAAGACAGGGTCAGCGCTGTCCGTGGTCCACACCTCTGAGGCTTAGTGTGGCTGCCCCGGGGTCTTCTTCCCAGAGGAGAGCCATGATGTCCTCAGCACTGTCCCCAAGCCGTGGACTTGGGCTCTGTCCCTTGCAAAGATGGTGAGGCACATCCTCGATGTTCGGGGTGCGGGCTGCAGAGAGTCCTGGGCCATCAGCCTCTGCAGAAATCACATGGCTGTGGAGAGATTCATGGTAGCCGGGGGTCACCCTCTTCTGGGACTGGCCCACAGTTAGCGACCAACGGCAGCAGAGGCCTAAAGACCCAGCCATTGGGGCCTAACATTAAAGGGCCATGTGAGCTCCAGAACTTTCTATGGAATCAGTCTTAGTCTAGCTCACCCTCCACCTACCCTCGTGTCCCTCACCCCTTCCACGGGTGCTGGTGGAAAGCATCTCCTGCAGGCTGAACTCCATCCCGGTTCCCTGCCCAGGGAGCCCAGCCAGCCCAGCCAGGGCGCCCACTGAGCTCGGGGACTTGGACGTCTTCCTGACACCCTCTACGTCTGGCGCCCTTTCCTGTAGACCTAGGGTGAGGAGAGCGCTTGCCCCACCTGAGCTGGTAGGAGCGCAGCGCCTGGCCCGGGGTTTACGTGCAGCAGCACTGACACAGAGTCACGGTGGGAAGGAAGAGTTCTGCTGAGAGGTAGTCGTTTCTAGAAATTCTAATACTATCTGGGCATGGCCCACGAGGACTTGGGACAGGTGATTTCCACGTGCCCTTGAGTCCACTCCACACCTCCACGACCGTGTATCCATGAGGCAGCCCTGTGGATGCACCTGGGGCCTCCCCAGATGACATCTTCTGTTTGGGATCAGCTGAGGGGAAGCCCCAGCAGGAGGCAGGAAAGGAGAAGTGGGGTCAGGATGGAGCACTGGTCTCAGGCTAGATGTGACCTCCAGCCTGGGTCACACCCTCTCTCAAGTATCCCTGTGAGTTTCTCCTTCCTGTCCCAAGGACAGCTACGTCCTCCCCTCTCTGTGTCCCCAGGGCATCCCTCCCCAGGGGTTTTCCACTCTTATCCACAAAACATGTCCTAACAGTGTCCCCACACCTACTCCTGCCTCTACGGAGTGTCCTTGTTAAACTCCCTTCAGATTACCCGGATGTGTGGCAATCTTCTCCTTCTGCGACCCCAAAACTATTTTCACTCAACAAGCTTCACAAGCCAAACTACATGCCAGGCAACTTTCATGAGCCTACATCAATCCAGTTTTTCCTTTAATTGACATGAAATAATAATAGTGCACGTTCATGGGGTCCAGTGGGATATTTCAATCCACATACACAGTGTGTACTGATCAAACAGAGTACAACTCAGTCTTTAGATATGCCAGTGATCATGGCCCCCAGCTTCTGGGACTTGAGCAAGAAGAGTGAGTTTGCCCGACCTGGGAAGACAGGACCTGAGGGCTGGATTCCTACTGAGATGCTAATGAGTTACCCATATTCCATTTCTTTCCAAGACATTTCCATTTCCAAACTCTGCTAAGGAAATGGGAGGGGGGATCCTGTTCTTGGCCTTATCCACCAAGCGCTGTGAAAAATTTAGAAGTTGAAACTCAGTCAACATAAATTGTAGCTCCAATTATTTTTATAGGGCCAGCTGTTCTTTCCCCATAAACCAGGCCTGGGGAGGGAGAAGGTGAGGCCAAAGCCAGTGCTGTTCATTTCTCGCTGGCCGAGGGCTCTGCAATGGAGCCCCTGGGCTGGGAACATGTCTTGTGGTAGGATGTGGCCTTCCTGCATGGCCACACTTCACTGATCCCAGTGGGTAAACGGGGCCCCGGAACTGCCAAGAAGCAGCCAGAGAGTCAGTGAGGCAAATCCCTAGCCTGTTTGTTCTGAAGCATGACACTTACTAATCCCAGCTGAGAAGGAGCCAAGCTAATCCACTCCAAGAAGGGTCCAAAACAGCCTGTTCCTTTCCCCTTGGGGAAAACCTGTCCCTTGTCCAAGTTCCAGCTTCCTTCCTGCAAAGCGTGAAGTTGCGATGGAAACATCAGCCCTGTTTATTTTGCCTGCAGTACAGCCCTGGCCGAAGGTATGAGCGCTGGACAACATCGTGTGTTCCAAAAGCAACCGAGCTGAGCTGGCCCTGGGCTCTGGGATGGGAGCCGCGGTGCCCCCAAAGGCTGGGGGACCTGGGAGTTTTGGGAAATCTATTCCTTGACTTCCAAAGACTTCCCAGCCCACAGGACCCTCCTGCCAACCTCTCCTAGAGTCCACCTCAGAAAAACAAAACCAACACAGAGCACGACTGGAAGAACAGAGTGGGAAGGGAATGTATTCACCAGGAAGGAGGCTCAGCCTCTAGAACAGCAGCCCAGAGAAATGAGGCTTAAATGAGGGATCCGTTTATTTCTCCCCCCTGTAATAAAAGAAGGGATTCAGGGCTGTTGGGGTGGCTCCTGGCTATTGCCATTTCTCTGTCATCCCCACTATCTGGCTTCTCCCCCACCCCACAGTCCAGGAAGGTTGTTGCCCACTCAGGCCAGGCGCAAGGAGGAAGTGGAGAGGCAGCCCTGCTCTTCAATGGCACAACCAGGAAGCTACATCTCACTCCTCACATCCCATTGGGCAGAATTTCATCACATGGTCATGAATAGCTGCAAAGGACACTGGGAAATGTAGTCTTTATCTGGGTGCTTGTGCCCCCCACCCCCCATAATCTAGGATTCTGGGATTCTATAAGTCTCTGCCAGGGCAGCCGTCTAATACAGTGGCTAATTAGATGGAATTTGGACACAGGAAGTCCACAGTTTGATCTCAGTCCCTCAACTTTCTTTCCTATGGCCAATGGAGACTGAGACAGAAATATCCACAGTGACCCCTGGGGCTGGAAGAGGGAATATATAAGGGAGTGGGAGGAGGATATTAGTGGGGTGGAATGGAGTCTGATCACAGAAGAATGTGGATGCCTGGCTAACAACCTGTGGGCACTGGGGAGCCATCAAAAGTTCTTGAGCAGGAGAGGCACATAACCCAGACTTGTTGGGAAAGGGTGGTTTGGGGTCATTTCCTGGCCTAAGTGTTGTCCCTGAGCATGCCCCCACTGTTTTGGTCAGCTTTCTCGCTGCTGTGACTCAATGACCTGACCAGCGCAACCGTGGAGGAGGAAGAGTTTATTTGAGGGCTCATGGATTCAGAGGTCTCAATCCACAGACAGCGGGCTCCATTCCTCAGGGCCCGAGGTGGGGCAGAACATCATGGCAGAAGAGTGTGGCAGAGGGAAGCAGCTCGTATCATCAGGAAGGAGAGAGAGAGGGAGACTCCACAGCCAGATAGGAATCTATGCCCGCCCAAAGCCACGCCCCAATCCCACCTCCAGCCCCGCCCCCAATCTCACCTCCTCCAGCCACGCCCTGAGCTTCAGCTACCACTCAGTTCAGCCCACGGAGGATCCAGTCACGGATTAGGAGAAGGCCACAGCCCACTCATTTCTCCTGCAACCTTCTTGCACTGTCCCACACATGAGCTTGGACCGCTCACATCCAAAGCAGAACACCCGCCGTGACCCCATATAAGCTTTGTGGGCCACTTTTGGTGGTAACTGCTCCACTCTGCCGTGGTCCTGTGGCAGCCACAGACAATATGCCAGCCAGTGAGCATGCCAATAAAGCTTTATTTGTAGAAACAGACAGCAAGTTATATTTGGCCCATGGGTTAAGAGTTTTTCATTTTATTTTATTTGTTCTAATTAGTTGTACCTGACAGTAGAATGCATCTATAAGTCCATTCTGCTGTCAAATTAAATCTCTAGTCAATATGGTGCTTAAGAATATCTCACTGACTTTTTTCTTTTCTTCTTCTTCCTGTACACTCTGCTTTCCTCAAAGCCAGAGGCAGATCCTGGGTTTGTGGGGCATGACCTTATATTACGTAGGGGGCCCATTTAAGGAAAAGACAAGAAAATTAGAGATGCAAAGTCACGAATGAAAGTGAATATTTATTTAGCATGAGAAAAAGCAATCATCACAGATGTGCAAAAGTTGATAAAGACAACAAAAATCTATTGAAAAGAACACTATTTTATTAATCAATGGCCTGATACACTGTATACTATTTCCCCACATTTTTAGAGGGCTGGACGCTCTGCCTATAACAACTATTTTCCTAGCTATTATTCATGTTATCAAAGTCAGTCTGCCCCCTACCAAGCTTTCCTTCCATTTCCCATTTATTCCTGGGGCCCAGTGACCAGGGATATGCACGCCACAACCCGGTAGCAGGCAATGGTCCTGGAAGCCACCGAGACAGCCTGGCAATTGCTTCCCTCTCCACACAATAGCAGCCAACCGCAGAAAAGTATGCCACTAACCCCAAACTAAACAGATCACCAGTTCCACTTCCTTTAAGAAGGATCCCCCCCAAAATGCCTGAGGCCACACTAACAGGGGGCAAAGTGTAATGGAGAGGAAGTTGGGGTGGAAAGAGAACAGAGTCCTTCCTCTTACAAATTTTGCAGGACCCGTGGCTTGCAGGTGGGAGGGGCCCTGGCATCCAGGTTCCCTCCGCAGACCCGGCTCCAGGGTGCAGCTGCCCTGGCGGCTCCCACACTGCTTTGCGAAGGCCTTGTGCCCCACCCTGGAACAGCGTCCAGCTTACGGCAGGCCCTGCTTCCCCGGGGAAATTAAATCTGAGCAGCCCTCACTTTGTAAAGAAAAAAGAAAAAAGGCAATTCGACTTTGACTTCCAGGATTCCCTGTGGAAAAAAGATATGTGCCCATTTTTTAAGGGGAAAAAAAATGAATAAGCCAAATAATCTCATTAAGAGAAATTTCAAAACTCTTCCCAACAGCAGCTCCGCCGCAGGCTGCAGCGACCCCCGCCCCGACCCCGACCTGCACAGGTCTCAAGTTCCCGTTGACGTTCAGAGCCTGTCTTCGCGGATGAGGCTGGAAAACTGCAGGAGGCAGCAGCAAGTTCTCCCTCTCGGGTGAGGACGCATCCGCAGGCCGGTTTCCTGACTTTCACAAACTCAGAGGATGAATCATTACTGAGAAGGGAGCAAGCGGGAGGCCAACGTGCCTGCTCTAAAGAGGGGGCCACAGATAACTGGGTGGAAGGATCTGGCTCAACTCTGGGTGTCCAAAACCGACACCCAGAACTGAACTTCAAAAAGAACACGTGTGTCAGAAGCTCAGCTCGCCGCAGGCCGGGGAGGGGTGCTTTCCCTCAGGAACGCCTTCCAAAGCTCACGCCTTTCCAACTCCGGTTGGGACCATGACCAAAAAGAGGTTGAAGAAAGCAGTGTGAAATATTTTATAATGGCATCGATGATTACACTATGCAACTGTAAGAAAAGCAGGTGTATTAAGATCTAGATGAAGCCAGATACTCTCAGATCCAGGTGGTTATGACGGGATGACAGTGTATTTTCCATGCACTCCTGCTATGATGGGCTGCCCCACAACAGGCCCCAAAGCAATGGGGGCCAAACACAGACTCAAATCTCTTTAAGTCATGAGCCAAAATAAACCTTTTCTCTTTATAAATTGATTTGTCTTAGCTACTTGTTATAGTAATGGAACGCTGACTAACCCAAAAACACTAGCATCCATGCCCACACACACAGGTAGTTGAACAGAAGATACAGATAAATATCAATAAAGATAGACATGTATTAGTAATAAAAATATGTGTTCTGCACCATATGACCCAGCTATACCACTCCTTGGTTTTTATCCTGAAGAATGAAAATCTGTATGCTCTACATGTGTACCCACGTTTATAGCAACACAATTCACAGTAGTCAATGGAGCCAGCTTAGGTGTTCACCAATGGATGAACGAATAAAGAAAATGTGGTATATATACCCAGTGGAATATTACTCAGTCATGAAGAAGAATGAAGTTATGTCATTTGCTGGAAAATGGGTGGAACTTGACAGCATTATTTTAAGTGAAATAAACCAGACTCAACTCAGAAGGTCAAGGGTCAGATGTTTTCTCTCACAGGTGGAAGTTGGTGGGGAGGGGGCAGATGAAAGCAGGAAGAAATCTCATGACTACAGAAGGAAGACCAGTAGAATAGAGTTGGGGGGCAGGGGCAGGGAGGAGAGGCAGGAAGGGAGGTATTGGGGAATTAAATGGATCCAGTTATGTTGTGGGTATGTGTGAATCTGTACCAATAAAGCCCACCATTGTGCACAATTATAATTCTCCAAAAAAAAATAAATAAAAGAGGATAAAAATTAAAGAAGTATATGATCCAAGCAGAGGACTTGAAAAACAGGGAAAGTTCAAAGGAAAAACAAAATCCATAATTGGCCCAGAAGCATTCTGTGCTACAATGGCCACTGTAACAATTTGATCTATGTCCTACAATTTTTCTGACTGTATAGGTCATATTTTTGCATAAATGAGATCAAATTGCACATAATGTTTTGCAGCTGCTCTCCTCACAGGTTCCTGTAGTATACACATTCCCTGTATCATTAAATAATATTTTTCTGTTGCATGATTTTACATGACTGCCCTGCATTCAGTCACTTGAGTCTAGAATAATTTACTCAAATCTCCTCTGTTATTGACCATGGAGATTGACCTTGCCTTGGCCTCTACAAGAACCTGCATGATTTGTCCTCTGTCTTAGCCATTTTTCCTTTCAACCTCTTGTCTTTGAATTCCCCAAGCACTCCAAGCTTGCTTACCACAGGATGTTTGCACATGCTCTTCTTTCCTGTTCTTCCAACAACTGACTGAATGAATGAGTCTGCCTGAGACCAAAATCCATATTATCATCTTTGAAAGCCATTATAACTTTGCAGCAAAACAGCCAGTAAGTTCAAATGGTTGTATTCTGACTCTAACCATTAAAATGTCTGCCTCTGGTCCCCCTCCAGGCTTGGACTCATTTGCCAGGACAGGGTTTTGACCTGGATCTGGTCTTTTGATTCTCCTTTCAGACCTTTCTTTCCCCAGCAGCTCCACATCGGTTGGAGGCCTACTTCCTTATTCCACAACACTGAGAGTGGTCCTGCTTCCCCACGTGAACCTTTGCTGGCCCTGAGGTGTCGTGCCCTGGGAACATCTCTTAAGGGCTTTGCTGTATAACTCTCCTCAGTTGTTTATTTGACTGTGTCATGTCTCTCCTACTGAGACCAGACGAAGACAAAATACCTGGGGAAAAATATCGCATCCAAATACCTCTGTGATTATCTGTGTGATAGCAAAACCAGTTGGTCCAGGTGGATGGATTCAACAACCACGATTGAAACTATTTTGGGAAAAAAAAAAAAAAAATCCATCTGGGCTGAACAAGTACAGACTTCCTTTTCTTGTCATTAAAGAGACAAACACTCTAAGACCAGATCTAGGGAACAGTAGAGCAACTATTTATGTAGCATTTGCATTTGTATTAGGTACTATAAATCATCCAGGGATGATTAAACATATATGGGAGGATGTGTGGCTTATAAGCAAATACTGTACTTAAATAAGAGACTTTAGCATCTACAAATTTGATACAGGAGGAGAGTCCTGGAACCATCCAGGGACCTATAGATATCAAAGGACAACTGTATATAGTGCCCAGACACACATACACAGGTGTATGCATGAAATACAATATGTGGTATGGCGATTATTTAAATACTTATCGCATTGTGACAAAAACTGCTATTTCTCTCCCATTATCCACTCTCTTCTTCCTGTAGTGAGCGACTCCCCCGGATTTTAACTAGGAATACGGGTCACCTAACTAAGAACTACATTTCCCAGCCTCCCTTGCAGTTAGTCATGGTCATGTGACTAAGTGCAGGCCAGTGGGGAGTGAGAAGATACAACAAGCCTGAGCACATGACTCCGTGGGGCTGCCATTTCAGCCCAGGGTGATTTATATCTGGATGGATACAGGAAAGAGGAATGAACTGTTTGGTTTAAGTTACTCTCTGTGTGCCTGTTGTATCTACAGTTGAACCTAAATCCCGATTAATTCAGATGTCACACTAAGCCATGATGTTTTTGCTGAGGAAGAAGCGTGTTCCCAGGGCACCTCCAGGGTGCAGACCTGGGAACCCAAGTAAGGACGTCAGTTCCCATTGCTGCTTCTCCCATCCTGGCATCCTTTTGGCTTGGGCTCCTTTCCTTCCCAGACCCTGTTTTGTCCCTCTGTAAAGCACAGTTCTCTTCCTGCTCCCAGGGTGGGCTTGGCAGAAGAGCCATCAGCACCACTGAGGAGCAGGAATTTGTAGGTACTGATGGGCTGTAATGGGCAACAGCAAGACACAACTTGAACTCTGAAGCCAGACAACTTGTGTTCGAATTCTGGCTCAGTCACGTAGGACTTTTTAAAGAGCTTAGTGAGATCCGTTTGATCATAATTGGAAAAACGGTTTGAGAGCCAAAGAAGAAAGTGCTTTTAAATTCTCAAAGCAAGTTAAGTGACACAGATCTGTCTCCTGGGAGGAGATGATGGGGTGTGTGAGGAGGTGACGGGCGGTGGTCAGGGCCATCAACACCTTCCTCGCCATCCTATTTATTGACTTGCACTCGATTCCAGTAGGGAAGGAGGGATGGAGCTAGTCCAAGATTGGAATCAGCCCCGGAGTCAAGTTCTGCCTTTGGTTCAAGGGGAATCCCTGCTCCCTGGAAATGCCGAGGCACTGATTCAAAGCAGACACGGCAGGCCCCGGGGAAGTGGGCTCAGCTGGATTTCTGCGGAGAGGAAGTGCAGAGGGGTGTCTGCTCCATGGAAGGAACTTTCGTGAGTCATCACCCCAGCTCTCCTGCCAAGCCTCCTGGGAAGGGTTAACTGGGAAAGGCAGTGGAGTGGGCTCGCCAGGTGCTCAGGGACCAGGAGAAGAGTATTGATCGCCTCTGAGTCACTTGGGACTGACCCATTAGTTCAGGCTCAGCGGGAAGGTGGAAAATAAGGAGGTTGAACCTGGCTGCATTTTAATGCTCCATCACGGGGACCATCCAGTGTCTTCCAAACACACCTGTGCAGGAGGGGCTCAGAGTCCAGGGCGCAAGGCCAGCAGAGCCAGGGCCCCGTGGACGGGCACAGGAGGCATCCGTGACGTCACTCCTCCAGCTCCAGGGACACAGGGACTGACCGGCTCTTGAGCCAAGTGTGCTCAGAAAGGAAGAAGTAAACGCACCTCGACAGGTTGCGTAGTTCTGACCTTCAGGCCGTGGGACGTGACCTTGAATTTCTCATCTCAGCCGTGAAGCGAATCTGGACTCACTGTCTTCTAATCCAGCCTGCAATGCCTTTGTTCCGGTGCAGGTGGTGGGGACCCACACTACAGTGGGTCAGAGCGCCATTTCTACCACTGGCCCAAAGGACGTCGGGAGGAAAGGTCCTAAACGCCCCTTGACTGTTTTTTCCACCCCTAAGATGGAGGTCATGGTAGTATCAGCCTAGGGTTTGGGTTTTGGGTTTGTTTGCTTTTAAGGTTAAACGTTATCACCCATGAGGAATGCAGAACCCGGTTCCCAGAAATGCTCAAACTTCATGATTGCTTTCTATCTATTTTTCAGGACACAGCAAGATTTCAAAAATATCAAGTACAAAGGAAGGGGAGAGGAGAGACTAGATGGTAGCAGACTTTATTCTCTTTTGCCAGAATTAAATTAATATTCATCTCAGGGAGACTGGAATAAGTTAAGATCACTTTGTAAACCCCAAGAGCAACCCTCTACCCAATTCTTTAAAAATACAGTGGAGATAGCAACACTAAAAATATTTGTTGCAAAAGAGGATCGTAACAGAGGATCCAGCTCGTTCCGGTGGATGGTTTCACAATGGCGCCATGGACAATTGTCCTTTAAATTCTCCGTGTGGCTGATGGGTCTCGCGATCTCAGCTGCATCATAGTCACATCCACTGGCCCAGTCAGCCATGGTGGAGGAGTTCCATGATCCACAGGCCGTGGAAGAGTGACCCCCCAGAGACCCGTCCCCCTGAAGCGCCTTCCCTGACTCTGGTGGATTCAGAGCGCAGGCTGTGGACTCACGCAGCTCTGTGTGCGCATCCAGAATCCACCACACGCAGGCTGTGGGAACTGCATCGAGTGACCTGACTTCTCTGAGCCCCTTTCGCCTCTAAAGTGGGGTTAATGAAAATTCCTACCCTATCACGAACATTAAACCCTAAAACAAGTGCGAGAAGGTTAGCTCATCCATTCACCCTATAGTCATCGAGCACCAAGGAAGCGAAAGGAGACATTCTAGACACACGGGGGAAACGGTCACATGCCTGGGGGAGGACAGACCACAAACAGAATAATTTGAATGCAAACATAAAAGGCAAAGGAAACGGTGTATAGAATCAAGAGGTGATGCTAACATATGGCACTTAATAAATGCTTATCATAATCATGAACCTCCCACCAGGGAAAACAGACCCAACCCAACCTTGGGACCCTGGCCAGCGTAGGTCCCGGGCTCCTTCTGCAGCCCTGGGCCGAGGCGGGTCAGCTCCCACCGGCTGGGAGCTGCCTCTGCTGCCAGTCTGCCCCTCCTCTTCGGGAAGGAGAGAAAGCCCCTTTTCCTGACACCTGTGGTAATCCCCGGTGGAATGTATCTGAAAAGATGCAGGAGAAATTCTTAAAATATATTTCCCTCTGACCACAATATATTCCATATGCTTGGAAGCTGTCGGGAGGGAGGCTGGGGTGCTCAGCTACCTCTGGTAAATGTTTCTCCCCCGCGCTGGGGAAATCCTTATCGGGGGTTCTCCTACCTGACAGCTGGAAGGAATTTAGGAGAAAATGCCAAGGAGGACGGGGAACCGCAGCGCACTTGAGAGTTCCTGGATGCGCAGCTCGGGAAGAAGCCGGGCGGGGAGGGGCAGCCCAGAGACCGCGCACCCTGGGGAGCCCCCTGGCGCCTCCGGGCCTCCGTCTCCCCGTGGGTACAGTGACTGCGAGCTGGACCCTTAGCTGCAGAGGACCTGCTTACGAAGCTGATGCTTTTCCTGTGGATTCTTCACAGGACACAGGGGGAGACGCCACAATGCGGGTGGTGGATGAAGCACCCAGCGGAGATAGAGGGGCCCTGGCAACCAGTCTGGTGGGGAACCTGTGCAGCCACCCGCCACCTGCTCTGCATGCTGGGGTTACCTGGGCAGTTAACCGTGCAGGTCCCGCTGCCCAGACACCAGGATCCCTCTGGGGATTGGGAAATTAAAGGCAGAGATGAGCAGAGGTGGCAGCTCATGCCCTCGCTCAGTCCAACTCGTCCCTGTCCCTTGTGGTTTGGGGTGGGCAATAAGATCTCCCTGAGAGAGAGCCTGCAGGCTCTTGTGAGTTAGCATCTCTGAGCGTCAGTTTGCGCAAAAGCCGGAGAAAGCACAGCATCCGCTTCTCTTTCCCCGGGGATCTCACTGAGACACGCACGCACGTAGAGCCCTCACCGTCGTGCCCGGTGATGTTGACAAATACTAATGATGGTGGACGGCAACCCTCTTGGACGTGAGCCGCAGGTGACTAAGGGAGGTAATTCTCACACCTAAACACACAAGCCCCACTGGACTCACGGAAGCAGAGCCCCAGAGTTCCTGCCACGCAGGCGGAGCTTGAGAAATTGCATTTCTAATGAAGTTCTCAGGGGCTACCCATGCTACTGGGCCAGGGGCCCGTGCTTTGAGAATGACGGTCTTAGAGGAAGACCAAGAATGAGGTATCGCTCCCACAGCAGAGTTAGAGTAGCCCCAAACTCCTTGGGTCTCCTGTCTCTTTGTAGTTCTAAGAACATGGCAGAACATGATAAGTCAGGAACGTACAGAACTGGAAACTGAATTTTACAACCATACAAAGCCTTAGAGATCATTTGTCTCCTTTCCTTTCACATTTGGAGAAATGGAGGCCCAGAGAGGAGAAGACATTTGCTCAAGGTCACACAGCAAGTTGGTTGCGAATCTAGTTTAAGAACAAGTTCTGGTTCCCATGTTGTTATGGAGACCACTGGAGGAGAAAAGAGGCTGAGAGCCCTCAGGGTCCATCCATCATGGGTGTGACCACGGAGTCCTCAACCCTACAGTTAGCTACTCCCAAACCCAATCTAGGGGATCGCGAGGCTGAAGAATTGTCCTGATGGTATGCTGGACAGTGCGTCCTCTAGGAAACCCAGTGGCGGATAATGAAAGCAATGCATTGCACAGTAGAGCCAGCATCCGGCATGGCACGGACATGGGGAGTTGGGCACGCGCAGACCTGATGGGAGGAGAACCAACACTTAGGACCTTCCTGCAGGGCAAGCGGACGACACATATTTCCAAAGGACATAGCCTTAGCCCAGAGGTTCTGTTCTTAGGAATTTACCCAAGAAAATAATTAGGACACTCTGCAAAGATTTAGGTATGTTTACATCAGCAGTGTTTGTAAAAGAGAAATAAATGGGGAAATCTCAATATCCAGCAATAGTGGATTTGATAGAGCCCTTTGGTCAGCTATTTCAGTGATTAAAATAATGACGTGTGCACGTGATTATTAACACAAGAGAATTTCAGAACGGGTTGTTAGATTTAAAGCACTGGTTGTAAGCCTGAAGGTCCCGCTTAATAACTCATTTTTGGATTGGTATATAAATATACATACTAATACATACACAGACATAGGTCGTTGGATGGATACGAAGATAGGAAAGTGCATAAATAGTTAGACAGATAGTAGATAGTAAACCAAAACTGTGTAGAGAAAAGAGTCTGGAGCCATATGTTAAGATTAATCTCTGGCTATCAGAAAAAAAAAAGTACTTAGGAATAAATCTAACCCAGGAGGTTAAAAAAAACCTGTAGAATGAAAATTATAGGATGTTGAAGAACAAGAAACTGAAGACGATTCCAGGAGATGGAACGAACTCCCATGTTCATGGATAGGCAGCATTAATACTGTCAAATGGCCATGCCACCAAAAGCACTCCATAGATTGAATGCCATCCCCATCAAAATACCAGTGACGATCCCCACAGAACCAGAAAACAAACAGTTATACAATTTATATGGAAGAATGAAAGACCCAGAAGAGCCAAAGCAGCCCTAAGCAATAAGAGTGAGGCTGGAAGTATCACAATACCTGATCTCAAATCCCACCGCAGAGCCACAGTAACAAAACTCTATGGTACTGGCATAAAAACAGACTTGAAGACCATTGGAATAGAATAGAATTCTAACACTGAGATAAATCCACCCAGATCCGGTCATCTGATCTGACAAAGATGCCAAAAACAGACGTTGGAGAGAAGACAGGCATTTGAATAACTGGGGCTGGGATCGTTGAATATCCACAGGTGGAGGGATGAAACGAGACCCTTGTCTCTTGCGCTGCACACAGATCAACTCAAAGTGGATCCAAGTTGAAAGAATGAAACCAGAAACTCTGAAACTTCTAGAAGAAAACATACGGGCAACACTCCGATGTATCGGTGCAGGCACTGACTTCCTTGATAAGACCTATCGCTCAAGAAATCAAAATTGAGAGTCAATAAATGGAAAGGCATCAAATCCAAAAGTTTCTACACAGCAAAGGAAACAAAAGCATAAAGAGAGAGACTACAAGGCTGGAGAAAATCTTGGCCAGCTGCTCCTCCAACAGGGGATTAATATCTAGAATATATAAAGAACCCAAAAGACTTAACACCAAAAAAAAAAAACCCTAATAACCCAATTAATAAATGAGCAAAAGATCTAAATAGCCACTTCTCAAAAGACGAAATAAAAGTGTCCAACAAATATATTTTAAAAGATGTTCAATATCCTGAGCAATCAGGAAAATGCAAATTGAAACTACAGAGATTCCATCTCACCCCAGTCGGAATGTCAATCATCAAGAATACAGAGGACAATAACTGTGAGGACGTCGGGGAAAAGGTTCACTTGTACATTGTTGGTGGAAATACAAATTAGTACGACCACTTGGAAAGCGGTACGGAGGTTTCTTGAAAGACCAGGAATGGAACCATCATACGACACAGCTATCCCCCTCCTTGGTATTATTCTGAAAAGTCTAAAACCATAGCGATACATGCATATCAATGTTCATAGCAGCAAAATTCACAATAGCCAAGGTAAGGAACCACCCTGGGTGTCCATCAAGAGATGAATGGATAAAGAAAGTATGGCGTACATACACAGTATATACACAAGGGAATTTCGCTTTGCCATAAAGAAGAATAAAATTAGGTCATCTGAGGACATATGGATAGAACTGGAGGACAGCATGCTTAGGAAAATCAGAAAGACTCAGAAAGTTGGGGGTCAAATGTTTTCTCTTAGTCATGGAAGCTAGAGAGGGTGGAAGGGTGGAGGAGAGGAATATTTTTTAAAGAGGGGTCTTGTGGTTTAGATATGAAGTATTCCCCCTAATGCTCATTTGTTTGAAAATCTCTGTAATAAAATATGCCCCCTATCAACTTAGAAGATCCAACTAGACGACGAACCAGCTCATTTTCATTGACTACCCAGGTCTAATACTCGAAATTACTTTAAAATGTTAAAATATTAAATGTCCCATGATACACATTGCCATCTATTTTGAATAAAGTCTTATGTATTAGACTCCAATGTCCTTCATCCTCTTGTAACTATATACAATTATGGTAACTGTGAAATATATTTAATTCACATAATTAAATTAATGAAACATATCCACTCAATTCTATAATTATACTTGCATATCTATTTATAAAGATTTCTATAATTCATTGCATTCTCATTGTTTCTAGTAAAAGTCAGCTAAATTTAGGAAAATTAGTAGGTAATTTGGGGGTTTTGTTTTGCTTTATAGATTTCTATAAATAATTAGTGGTAATTAACATTTCTAGTAGGTTAAAAGAAAAAACAAAAAAGAGTCCAGAAATCTCAGGCACATCTCAGCGCAGCCAAAACAGAGCAGATGTCTCCGTTCTGCTTCTTGTCTTCTAGTGACCATGGCTGACACCGACCTGTACCCCAATTCTCAATTCTTAAAGAACTCCAACCTGGGAAGAGTAGGTCATGGAGATCCAGGGGTCAAAGAAAGACCCTGAAAAGAAAATTAAAGTTAAAACAATCTTTTGGTGGAGCTGGCCATGCACCAAGCCCATCCAAAGCACCACGCACGGAATCTTTTGAGAACCTCATATTATTATTTCCACTTAGCAAATGAGGAAACTGAGACACGGGGAGGTTGATTTTGTCCAAAGTCACAAGTGTCTGAATTAAAATTGGAACTCAGAGCCCGCACCCGGAGCCACATCCCCGTCCTCCTCCTGCATGATAGGGACACACAATGCCTGGCGTCTTTTCTTTCTTTTCTCCTTTTTTTTCTCTCCAAACTCTGAGAAAGGCGATAGGCAATATGGTTGGACAGGTTCCTCCTCTGCAGGACTTCTCAGAGCCTTGACTACAAGGTAGAAGGGAAAAATACCAGCTTGACTGATTTTTCCTCTTGCCCTGGGCTCTGACGTGGCTTGGTACGGCACTGTTCGTGACCTGTCTTTATTTAAAATGTTGATCTTTTTTCATCAGGTATATTGCATTCATTTTGACTTTTTAAGAAGATTCATTAAGATATTAACTGCCTTCAATACTGAGATTTTTTGGTACCCCTTTAGATCTGTGCTCCTGGAAAGCACCTTGCTCACCTCACTCCGTGCTGGCCCCGGGAAGCATTCCAAGCACACACGGCCTTGGACATCTCACGCCCTGGAGTGTTTCTGAGAACCGTATTGGTCTCATCAGTATTCATCTTCCAAGAAGTGAAGCACCTTGAGATTTTCAATGTGTCACAAAGAAGGACTAGAGAGGGGGGATGCGTGAAGCTTTTAAAGTTGGAGCTCAGCGGTGAAGCAAATTTTATGACATTGCGACATTCTCAATGGGGCCCCAAGCACAGAGGCGTCAGATACTTCTTGGTTGGCTCAGGCCCACGTAATGCTCTGTAGCCATCAGCACAACACCTTAGTGGCTTATAGTGACAAACACCCATTGCTCATGAGACTGGGTGGGCATCCTGGGGTGACTCTGATCTTGACTAGGTTGACTGGCGGCTGGCTGGGGCAACTGGGGTGGCTCAGTTCTGTCCTACTCGAGTCTCCTCCTCAGCAGCCAGGCCTGGGCACAGAGGGAGAGGGAGAGAAAGAAAGAGAGGCGGAAGGAACACAAGGCCTGCTGAGGGAAGGGTCTGGAACCCAGGCCCATCTAGCACATTCTACAGGCCAAAGCAGATCACATGGCAACCCAGTCTCAAGGGTGAGGGAACAGACTCGGGTTTGTGAGTGTCAGAATCTGTGGAGTCACCTGGCAAAGGGCATGTTCTGGTTTGGATATGACTCCCCCCTACACACACAAAAAAAAGAAGCTCATGTCAGACAATCTGGGAATGTTCCAATATCAAATAAGTAGATTATAAAAGTTGTAACCCAATCTGGATTAATCCATTTGGTGGATGAAAGATTTAAATGGACTATTGGGTGGTCACTGTAGGCAGGTGGGGTGTGGCAAGAGGAAGGTCACTGGGCTGTGCCTTGAGGAAGTATATCGTGTCCCTGGCTCCTCGTGTTCTCTCCCTGCTTCCTGGCTGCCATGAGCTGAGCAGCTTTCTCCACCATGCCCTTCCGCCATGATGGTCTGCCTCACCTTGGGCCCAGAGCAATGGAGCCAGCCCACCATGGACTGAACCTCCAAAACCAGGAGCCCCAAATACACTTTTCCTCCTCTAGGTCAGGTATTTTGGGCTCAGTGACGAAAAGCTGCCTAACAGTGGGATGTCAAGACCAGGAAGGGCGAAGAGGTGGGGACATTAATGTACCTTATCACAAATAACAGTGTGATGGGCCACATCAGACTGTGCCACAGCAATTCCAAGGTAGGGGTCCAAGCACGGGTGAGCCGGCTCTCAGACCTCTCACCTCAACCAAGTGTGAGTCAGGGTCAGCGGAGCAGGACTGAGGAGGACCGATATGTCCTTAGAGATTTACCCCAGAAGCTCCACCTCCTCCCAGGAGCGGGGCGGAGCCAGGAAGACTGAGCTCTCTCTGGGGCAACACAAAGGAACTTGGAGGAAACTTCCCAGAGGACAAACACAAGGCGCCATAGCGTGATGCGAACGGTCAGCTTTTAACTGGCTCTCACCTGAGACAGTAGGGGACAGACCCCGGATGGAGCGTGTGCCCCGATGAAAGAGAAGTGGCTGCCTTAGCTAGAGCTTCATTTGCAGAATTCGTGGGAGCCAAGCTTTGTGGCTAGGTCCCCAGAGCTGATGTGGTCTCCATGTCAGAAAGCTGGTACGGGTCACTACATCAAAAGGGATAGCTGGAGGGGTGGACAGGCCCCAGCAAAGAGCAGCCAAAGTTCCCGCATGATTCCTGGAAGCTCAGAGAGGTCCAGCAATGAGCCAGAGTGCTCCTCTTTCAGTCAAGACCAAATGGGAGCAGGCGTGGGTAGCCTGGTGACAGGCATCTCCAAAGAACCAACGCAAGTGCCCCGGGGAAGGACAAGTCCATCCCGAGAGCGGAGAACCAAGTTCTGACGGTACCAACCCAGCGAGACCGTCCATGCTCTGCTTCTCTCTCCTCTGGGCCTGGGCCTGGCTCCCACCTGCTCAGACCCCGTAACCAAAGTTAGCCAGTGGGGTCAGGAAGAAGCCAATTAGCAGGACTTACCTGCAAGAAGAAAGAGGGTCTCATTGTAAATCCAGTTTGAAGTTCAGTAATTCGATGGGACAAACTGTCCTAATGATGGTTACAAGAACGTTCGGTGGTTTAAAGAAACCAGAGGATCTTTTATTACCCAAAGATAGGAGCAGGAGAGTGCAGGGGCTTTGCCCCAGGGACCAAGGACGAACTTCTCCCCCTCAATAAATGTCACAGGGCCAGGGGAGACAAAAGCAGCACTGCACAGGGCTGCCCAGCACCCCTCTTGAGTCCCGCTCCGTCCAGCTGCCCGTTTTGAGGAACTGTCGAGCACCTGCTCATCACCCAGGTGGCCGCGGGGGCTGCTCCCATCTTGCTCCTTCCCACTGTCGGTTCTGAATCATGCCTAGAACAAGAGTCTCTGTTGCCCCCAAGGACCTCAGAAAGAACTTCGTGTGTAGAGCCAGGGAATGAACCTGAGATAAAGAAGATGCCATTTCAAGACGCACACAGGCGAGACAACCTTCCTGGGAGTGGGGGCGGTTGGTGGAAAATCCAACTCAAGGGGCGGCCAAATGGTTGAACGGGGGTGGAAAATGCAGGTTTTAGAGTCTGGACTTGATTTTTTTCTCTCGTATAATGGAAATGAGAATGTCTTCCTAGTAGGGTGTTACTATGAAAGGAGATGTGGATATACAGCTGTGCATAGTAGGTGCTCAAGAAATAACTGGTGCAGGGCTGGGGTTGTGGCTCAGTGGTAGAGCACTTGCCTAGCATGTGTGAGGCACTGGGTTCGATTCTCAGCACCACATACAAATAAATAAAATAAAGGTCCATTAACGACTTTAAAAAAAAAAAAAGAAAGAAATAACTGGTGCAGAGTAGGTGCTCAAGAAATACCTGGTGCAGAGTAGGTGCTCATGAAACGATTATTTCCATACGTTCCCTTCCTCTCCTGGGAGCTGAGACCGTACTTTCAATGAAGAAATACTCGGAGGCCAAAGTCCAAGCGTGGGAAGTCAGGTCCTTTAGGATTTATGTGGGGCATGAGGACTGACCTTTCCCAGGCAGGAATGCCAATCCATGCATCTCTTCCTCCCATTGCAGGGGTTCCCTCAGCTCGCCGAGTAATAGGAGAAACACATGGAGCTTATGCGGAGAGCACACTTCCTCTTGGAACGAAAACAAAAACATAACTTATGGCTTTGGTTTCCCAGCCTCTCACTATCTCATCAGGCTGGAGGGTGAATGGATCAAAATTCTCGCAGATCCTCCACCCCCGCCCCCTCGGTGGACGCTAAGCCAATCGGCTTCCCGGACGCCGTGACCCAGGGTGTAAGCGCCACAGCCCGGCACACGACTGTCCACGCTGCGTGTCCTTAAGTGCCACGAGGCTCTGAAGAGGGAATCGGTCATCACCGCCCAAGCGCCCCAGTTTCTGGGATGGGACATTCTCCCGCCCCCGCCCTCTCATAGGCTGCCCCCTCTGCCTGAGGCACCTGCCGTCTCATCTCACACTCCAGCCTGGTCCCCTGGGCAATCCGCCCGTCTTGGCGTGATTGTCACTGCTTCTCAAAAGCCTCCGGGACCCCCTCAGAGCAGGCTAAAGCTGTCACGTGCTCCCACATCACCAGAACATTCTCCAACACACTTTGCACCTTTGATAGCAGTAAACCGTCTGTCCTGCACCTGACGGCCAGGCCCATAAATCAGCGACTTGCCACATTGCTGTCTCCAGCACAGAAGAGAGCGTGTGTCGCCGACCGCTGCTCAGTGTTCCCGTCCAGCCCCGACGTGAACTGGCTGTGGTAAGAGTAAAACCCCAAGGGAAGAAGAGTTTGCGGGCTCCAAGCCTCTAGGAAAAAGCTTCTAAAAACGAGCAGGGGGAAGATATTTTTAACAACGAATGTTTGGACAGGTACCTCTTGAGTCCCCGTGCTCCAAAACCACGTTCCCCTGCCTGGGCCGGCTCTCCGTCCTTCCCCGATTCCCACTCTCATACCCAGAGCAGGGAGGGATCATAATTCACAGGAGTGATATTTGCAGATTAAAATAAAAACAGCCACATTCTGTAACACTGACATTTGGCAAAACGTCTCAGCCAGAAAAATATGTGAACGTCGGATGCTTCGCAGGACATGGCCAGATTCCTTTTATTCTCCCAGAAATATAACAGGGCAGTCCACATTCTGGTTTGGATGGGGTCCCACTTTCTGGAGTAAGGGAAAAACAATAAAAACCTGGCGATGAGCTCACGGACTCCTTGGTTTGTCAAGATGCATCTCTTCTAAGTGACTTTTTTTTTTTTTTTTTTAAGTTTGAGATGCTTCCAAAATATTTATAAAAAGCAGCAGGCCTCTTCAAATTGGGAGGCAGTCAGACCTCCAAGAGAGGGCGGAGGGCAGGGAAGGAGCGGGGAAGGAGCAGCAGGAGGAAGCAGGTCTGCGCCTAGGAGGGAAGCCGGGAAGCTGGGCTCGCCTCCCTCCCTGGCACCAGGGACTGTCCCTCCGCGATCGGATTCTGCATTCAAACCCCATGAAGCTCGCTGGCGATTAGGTCCCAAGTGTGAGCTCTGGCAAATGGTACCTGATGCTCAGACAGCGGGCAAGCCATTTTCTTGTCTATCTCTCACCCTCTTTATTGCAAGTGTCCAAGGGAATACATTTTTAGCTGTGAAGAAGAAAATGTTTAAATACCACCACTATCTTAGGACTCGCCAGTAGCTCTGTGAATATGTTAAGGTATATCTTCATCACATCCGAACCTGTGCATGCATGCACACACGCGCATACACACACACACACACATATTTTTACAAAAATTAGATATCCCTGCACGCAGAATCTTGTCAAGGGATTTGTGTTTTTTTTGTTGTTGTTTGTTTGTTTGTTTTTTACTTTTAGCCAATAGAGGGGCTTGCTTTCTGAAGCTGCCTTTTGCTCCTTCTGTAGATTTGGAGATGTCACTCAAACACTCCAAGCTTCAATGCTGTCAACTGTCCAATGGGCATAAAATGAGGACCCGTGTCACAGGGCTGTCAAGGAGGAACCAGCAGATGCCGGGCAAATGCTCAGCCCATGGTGAGACTGTCTGGCAGGCGCCGAGTGTCTCCACGTCAGTCTGCAGTCTTGTTGCGTCTCATTCACAAAACCCCGCATAAAATCCCACTGGTTTCATGGAACATCCCTTTTTATCCCCCTTAGGCCCATTTAAAACGTTTCCCAGTTCCTCAACATCTCTATCCTCTTTGGATGCTCATATTTCTGTAGAGTTGGTTATTGTTGATGTGGATAATAGTAACAGCTAACCTGCCCATCGTAGGGGTTGGCAGGTGGTCTCTGGAAAGGGTCATTTACAGACTCTGGGGGCCTTGAAGCCTCTCGCCCAGTTGCTCGGCCCTGCAGAGGCCAATGGAAATCAAGCAGAGATGAGTCTTCAACAGCGGGCACGGCGGCTGGGTGGTGCTCATTTGGCGGGTAAACCACAGTGGGCTAATCCCTGTATACCGAATGCCAGGCACTGGTCTAAAAGTGACCTGGGTCATTTTGTTTATTCTCGTGACAACCCTAGGCGGGTAGGAGAACCTCTCCGGTTTACCTAGGGGAAAGCCCCGGGAGGGCAAGGCTGGAGCTGGGCAGGAGCTCATGTCCCGGGCACCCCAAGTCGCCCCCCCTCTTTCCCTCCCCACCACTGACTTTCTGCCCAACCTTCAATCCCCCAGCCCCCAGGAGCTGCCCACATTCTGGGTCTGCAAGGAGGCAGCAGGAACCAGCAGCCCCCTCTCTGGGGTTTAGCGGCCCCTCTGAGAGGGCGGCCGGGGGAGTTGCAAGCCCTGTTGGGTTTCAGTCCCTTCGTTATCCATTCCAGCAATAAATTCCAAGTATGATCCTGTCCCAGGCCCGATCATGGCAGCATTTTTTGCTTTGCTGAGAAGCTCTGGTCTCAGAGATCAAAGTCAGAGGCGCAATCCCTGGGGATCCCGCGGAGAACCTCCACTCTTTCGCTCCCGGTAGGAACTGGCGCACTGACCCCATTGTGCGCATGCGCCTTTGGGCTCCCTCCAGGGCCGCTGAGCACGCTTGCGCTCAGAGCCAGAGAAAGCGCCACACCTTCTTAATTTATTGCCCAACGAGGCAGGGTTAGAACATCGGGGGGGATTTCTTGCACGTAGAAGATCCAAGAGCTTCGAAGTTGCAACAGAGGGTCAAGCGGCAGGCTGGCTGCTTCTCTCCAGTAGGTCCTCTAAGGGGTGACAATAAGGGACTCTGAATTGTCAATGTCACAATTAAATGCTGTCCAGATGAGGAAGATAGACGGGGAATGAGAGAGCTAATCTCTGGTCTTATAACCTCTCAGTTAGGAGCCTTCACAAGTCGGGCATAAATCTTTGAGCCGGACATTCATGCAGGACACCCCGCCCCTGCCCCTGAGCTCTCTGTCCCTCCCTTTGGTCTTAGGCGTGCACGTGGGCAGCTGGCGCACGCTGGGCGAGCACTGTAACACTGAGCAAGCTCCTAGACTTTATTTTGTTTTATCCTGAGACAGCGTCTCACTAAGTTGCCCAGGCTGATCTCAAACCTGCCATCCTCCTGCCTCAGCCTCTGGAGCAGCTGAGATTGCAGGCGCTCATCACCATGTCTGGTTCTGAGGCACATCGTTCATTTTGTTTGATGCTCATCCAAAAATACCTACTTGAATGTATCCTGTGCTTCCTTTTTGGGTCCTAAGAATTTTAACAGTGTGAGCCAGGTGGTATTTTCAACTTGTTTTAGTGTTTTGCAAGAAGGAGGAGGAAGTTGAGAAGGAGGAGAAAACAAAGAAAAGGGGAAAAGTTGTAATCAGATGAGTGAGAAAGGCTACATTGTCTGGCTTTGGTCCTTTCTCAAAACTCAGCAAGTGTGCTAGCATATTAAAGGCCCTGAGAAGTCCTGCAGGGAAAGATCTTGTTGCCTCTGTCCAACCCAGCATTTTCTGGGGAATGTGTAAATAACAGCATCCAACAGCCAGTCCAGTAGAAAACACCTCTGGAAAACCATTTTGCATCCATGTTCTCTTCCATTTGTAGAAAGAATCAACCGTCATCAGAACGGACTTGCTCTCTGGTCCAGTTTCCAGCCTTGACTGAATCTGTTGGGTCCTGGTGGCTCATGCTGGCCAGAAGGGTGGCAAGAATCTGGAGACCCTCTTTGGTCAAGGACAGGAGCAAGGTCAACTGGATTAGTGTCAGTTTGAGTGAAGACCTCAGTTACCTGGAATCACATTTTGGTCATTCTTATCCTATAACCTCGTCTATCTGGAAGTGAGCCAGAAATGCAGAAGTCAGTCACACGGATACTGATAAGAGTGTTGGAATCTCCTCACTGTGCCTTGTTAGCAGAAGGGAATTGGTCATGCAGAGAAGGAAGACCTCCAATGTTAAGAAAGAGGCGTTGGGATTGAACATGATAGTATAGGGCCAGTCGGCATTTGGGGCAGGTGGTCCCCGTCATCAGTCACTGGGAACCCCAGAGAATCAAGCTCAGGATCATAATTAATATTTGTAATGATGCAGGGAAGGCTCAGCTGTTTTAGAAGGGCAGAACGTGCAACACATTTTAGGAGGTTGGTGTTTGGGTTGGTTTTTGTTGGCTGTGACCAAAACACCCGATAAGAGCAACTTAAAAGAGAGCGAGTTTTGGCTCACAGGTTCAGTCCACAGTGGACAGACTCCACAGCTCTGGGCCTGAGGGGAGCAGAACGTCATGGCAGAAGGGTGTGCTGGAGGAAAGCAGCCCAGGACACGGCCACCCGGAGGCAGAGAGAGAGAAAGAGAGAGCTCTACTCACCAGGGACAAAATATAAACCACAAAGGCACATCCAAGTGACCTACTTCCTCCAGCCGCACCCCACCTGCCTACGCTTAGCACCCAGTTAATCCATACCCATCAGTGAATTAATCCACTTATTGGGCTACAACTCTCATGAGCTGATCACTTTACATCTGAACGTGCCTGCATCATCTCACACATGAATATTGGGGGACACCACATATCCATACCCTGACAGTTTGCTTCCAGAAAGCTTGACATCTAAGCCAAGAATGATTTTTCCTGGGATCCAGCTCTGAGAGAGTTGAGGCTGTGTGGGGTGATCCCTCGATGTATCAGCAGCTTGCTCCTGGCACGCATCTGAGTGAGGGGTTGTCCCACCTGCGGAGCACGCAAGGAGCTGGCCAGGAATTCCCCAGTCCAAGAGATCTGAGTCTTCATCTTTTCCATTACCCTGGGTTGCTTGGTGTAAAATGTCATGTAATAATGACTTTTTATAATAAAAGATATCTTTTTTTTAATTTTTGTTTTATTGTAAACAAATGGGATACATGTTGTTTCTCTGCACATGGAGTCAAGGCGTACCATTTGTGTAATCATACATTTACATAGGGTAATGTTGTTTGATTCATTCTGCTATTTTTTCCCTTCCCCCCACCCCTCTTTTCCCTCTATACAGTCCCTCCTTCCTCCATTCCTGCGCCCCTCCCACCCCCCATTATGTGTCAACATCCGCTTATCAGCGAGATCATTCGTCCTTTGGTTTTTGAGATTGGCTTATCTCACTTAGCATGATATTCTCCAATTTCAATTTGGCGAGGATGTGGGGGAAAAGGTACACTCATACATTGCTGGTGGGGCTGCAAATTAGTGCAGCCACTCTGGAAAGCAGTGTGGAGATTCCTCAGAAAGCTTGGAATGGACCTACCATTTGACCCAGCTATCCCACTCCTCGGCCTATACCCAAAGGACTTAAAATCAGCATACTACAGAGATACAGCCACATCAATGTTCATAGCTGCTCAATTCACAATAGCCAGACTGAGGAACCAACCTAGATGTCCTTCAATTGATGAATGGATAAAGAAACTGTGGTATATATACACAATGGAATATTACTCAGCTATAAAGAATAATAAAATTATGGCATTTGCAGGCAAATGAAAGATATCTTAATGACTTTAAAAAAGAGAGTATTATTTATCTGTTGCTGTTCAACAAATAGTTGCATGACTGAACTCAGAAATACCTTTGTTATCTCACAGTTTCAGTAGGTCAGGTGGCTGGGCACAGCTTGGCTGGGTACCTCTGCAGGGACTCGGGGTTTGTCGCAAAGCTTCAAGGCCAGGGCCATTGTCTTCCCAAGCTCCATAGGGAAGGATCTGCCACCGGGCTCACTTGGGCACTGTGGTGGGCCTCGGTCCCCTCTGGCTGGTAACTGGAAACGTGACTTCTGTGCCAAGTGGGTCTTTCCCAGAACAGCCCACAATATGGTGGCCACCTTCTCTCAATGAGCTGGGAGGAGGGCACAGGTGCCCAAGGCAGAAGACAGCCTTTCAGTGACCCACCTCAAACGTGCCTTCCTGTCACCTCTGCCGTATCCTAGTCACTGGAAACAGACCGGCACGTCAAACCCACGTTCGGCCAAGCACACTTAGAGGTTGCCTATCACAGAAAGGAAAATAATTTGAAGTCGAAATCAATCCAAAAGGTTAAGGTTAGAAATAGACTGGATACCCAGTCAGAAGAAAATGCAAAAACACCGACTTTGCAGATTGACGGTAGGGTTGCCTATTTGATCTAATAAAAATACAAAACATGCTGTTAAATTCGAATTTCAGACTGACGACGAATAAGTGTTTAGTATAAGTATGCCCCAAGCAATACTTGGGACATTCTTGTACTTAAAAAAATGCGAGATAAAATAATTTTTAATAAATATTTATAATTTTTAGAAATTAAAAAATAATACATTTTGAAAAATAAAGGAAAAGACATTTGTGTTTTACTTAAAGCTCAGATTTGACCGTGTATCCTGTGTGTTATTAACTGGTGACCTCGTGGGGTTGAGCTCAAGCCACTGTCCTAGGAGAGCAGCATCCTGGGTGCGTCATCTACCTGCGGGAATCCTAAGCCACCAAAGTGACATCTCTCCCACGTCACTGACACCCAAGCACATAAAATATTCCTGCTAATATTGGGTGCTATTGACTGAGCATCATCTCTGCAAAGCACTCTGCTGGATGCTTTCTCTAGATGATTTCAGATCTTCAAAGAAAGCCTGCCACTGAACTCCCTTCTACAGGGGAGAGTCCTGAACTGCAGAGAATGAGGGGTGTGGGTTAGTTGAGATAATACATTGAAACTTCAGGTGATGTTGAGAATACACACACACACACACACACACACACACACATATAATCCCTTTTATTAGATACTTTCTCTCTATATATAGATATTCAATTGAATATATATATTGAAAATACATACATATGTATATGTGTACACACACACACACACACACACACACACACATTCTATTCTCAGTACCAAATATATATATATATATTGAATTCAGAGTCTCACACACCCTAGGCAAAGCTCTGGGTCACTGAGTTACATCCCCAGCCCTCTTTAAAAATTTTTCTTTTGAAACAGGGAGGTCTTGCTAAGTTACCTGGGCTGGCCTTAAACTTGCAATCCTCCTGCTTCAGCTTGCCCAGTAAGCGGGACCCCAGGATGCATAGCAATCAATGGGGTAATACTTTTTTAAAGAGATGGATGTCTAGATGTGTGGCTAGCAGACAGACAGAGCCAACATGGTAACTAATGAGGCCATGCGTGGAGGCTGGTGAGCTGTCTGTTGGACACTGAGCTCAGCCTTTCCCAGGTGTGGTTCCATTCAATCGCTTGCCCCTCTGTGAATGAGCCACGTTTGCATTCCCATTTGACAGACAAGATAACTAAGGCCCGCATCATCGAGGGCTGGCTCGCAGAAGTGAGGGTCAGGTCCCTGGAGTCCGAAGCCTGGCAGAGGACACAGTGACAAAGGGCATCCCGGTTACAATGCAGAGTTCCCTGTACTCCTCTCAAGTGCCAGGGACCAGGTCCCCGTGGTCACGTCTGAACTCTGGGGAGCTGGGCGCTAAGCCACGCTCCTAGCCGGGCTGCGGGGGCGGGGCTCCCGTGAAGCTCCAGGACAAGCCCAGCTCCCAGCGAGCCCGGGACCGTCTACAAAGTGAAATGGGTTAGCGGCTCACTTTCAATCGGGCTGAGTTACGAGCTCGGCGATTTGTGGGACGTTTACATGAACCAGAAGACGTGTTATCTGATGAAAATTGCTTAATTTAATATCCTGTCTTGACAGGCAAAGAACCGTACCTCTCTGGGAGAATCTGCCGGGGTGGATAAGGTTTTTAAAAGTCCCTGGACATGTTTAAGAAAGCAACAGCTATCCTCTCCCAATCTATCAAGGAACGGGACACCTTCTTGGGTCTAGCAGGCCATCTGCCATCTGATCGTGGGCCTGGGGAGACCTCGGGATATCCACTTTCATGGGGTGACACCAGGCAGCCACACCAGCCTAGACCCTGGGCCTGAGCAGTCAGGTGTTAGGCTGTGCGAGAGCAAGTCACTGAAGCTCGGCTCCTCTGGGCCAGCCGCCTGGCTGTTGGTGAATTATGATTCCGCATAGAGTCTACACGTCTTTAGAGATATAAAAACAGAAGCTACCGCCAGTGTACCGCATCTCCATGAACTTTCTATTCATCAATTCGTTCGGCACAAAGCCGCAGAGGATTTAATAGGAATCTCCCGCAGGGAAACAGACTCTGCCCAGTGTCACCTACGCAGCTGGCATGTGGCAGAACCAGCCGCAGGGAGGGCTGTGAAAGGGCAGATAGCAGAGCATCTGTCTCGGTGGGTTTCGCAGGGGGCCCGAGAATGTGCACTTGAACTCGTTCCCAGTCGTGGCTCACGCTGCTGCTGGCGTGAGAACCCCACTTTTGAGAATCACAGGGGTTTACGGTGCCAGGCACCTGGCAGATCTCCTTGTGCCGTAAGTTGCATTCAATACAGGCTCGAAGCCTCGATCCCGGTCCTTAAGAAATCCAGATCCCCACCCCTGGCATCCACCACTTCAGGATTGTCACCTGTCGCCTCGAACGTCAATGTTCGTTTAAATTATCCTGTTTGTAGATCAGCGTGTGCTTCCTCTCTCAAACTCACTGCTGCATATGAATTCGGTCCTTATTTCCAATCACGCAATAAATAAGCAAATGAAATGAAAACAGTCTTTTGGGACAGGCTGGTTATACTGGAGAAGTTACACGAGGCCGAGGGGCAACCACAGGAGGTGAGATTGCAGAGACATTTTTAAAGTTCAAATGAACAGTAGAAATCCCCGTCGGTCCCAAGCCTGGCCACCCGGGAAACAGCGCGTCAAGGGACATCCCATGCTCTGAGGACCGTTTGCTTGGGAATTCTCAAGATCCAGTTTTTCCCCTCATTTTTTACCACCTTCCAGGGGCAACCTGAGTCTGCTGGGCGGGTCCAGTCCCCGTCTTCATGTCTGAGCGCTCGACAGCCATTATTACCCTCGGCTTTGAAATTTGGCACAAATTCCAAGAGAAGAAAACTCTCATGATCCCATTTTGATCATAAGCAATTAAGGAGCACCTGCTGTTTAAGAATCAGTACATCCCGAGCAGGTAAGGAAAGGACGTTTGAGACTCAGCAACTGTACCCAGGGGTATGAAATACGATGAAAGGGACCAGGGGTCTCCCTAAAATGTAGAGGTGCCATCTGTATCGTGCAGGAATGGCAGGGTGTTTGGAGATTGAAAGGAGAGTGGTAATAAAATGTTCATATATTTACCAGGATTCCTCCTGTTGCACCTAACAGAACCCTTGTTCCCAGTGTATTGTCTTATGAACCATCCAAGAGGAAATCAGGCATCGATGGATCAAGGTGACCCCAGCCACAGAAAATCTGGACTCCACTGTCTATCTCTGGCCTCTGTTTTAGTTTCATTCTCAATGGGGCTCATTCCTTTGATGACTCCAAAATGGTGATGATTTTCTCTTAGTAAAAACAGCAGAAAAGAGACATTGAATGTCCCTGTCACATCACTGCCTGACACTGGCTGGTCCACCTCGCACTGCATTCCCAGCGCAGAGACCGATCTCCAGGGCCTGGGGAGCACCCGCCCTCCTCCACCAAGTCCAGCACGCATAGCACCCGTCCGGGGAAACAGTGGCTGGAGCCAAGCTCACCTGGCCACTGAGACAAGGTGGTGCAGGGGAAGAGGGCGGAGCACAAAGGAAAGCCACCCACAGCCAAAGGTGGCAAACGCTGCGTCAGCTGTGAACATTGTGTGTGTGTTTGTGTGTGTGTGTGTGTTGTGTGTACTGGGGATTGGCCCCGGGCCATCTACCACTGAGCCACATCCCCAGACCTTGTTTACATTTCATTTAAAGACAGCATCTTGCTACATTGCTTAGGGCCTCACTAAGTTGCAGAGGCTGGCCTTGAACCAGAGATCCTCCTGCCTCAGCCTCCTGAGCTGCCGTGATGACAGGTGTGTGCCACTCCGTCCGGCCCTCGTGAAGGTTTAGTAAGGATCACATGAGTAAACTCGGGAACGCAGAAGAGCACCTGTGCTAGCCTGAGCTTTATTCATTGTTATAAATAGTCACATGCAGAACTTTATGTATGTATGCGTGTGTGTTTTTCTGGTCTCAGGACCTGTACCTTTTGCTAGATTTTTTTTTTTCCCAAAAGATTTGTGATGGAAAAAGAATGATCCTTCTCTTCTGAGACCATCTTCCCCTGACTTGAACCTACTCTGATCACGAGGGCGAGAGGTAGTTTGCATATCGTTGCTTGCAAGCCAGCTTTGTCCGTCTTACAGATTTTGCAGGCTGGTGACTCTCGGTGCTTATCTGCAAGGCAGCGTTACCGCACAGCCCGAGCTTCCGCAGCCACGCATGTTCCCCAGGGCTCCATCCTGCCTCCTCGGGTTCGCGGGCGCACGGCTGGTATGTTGGCTGAACCTTCAGTTGCAGGGCTTTCCCACGAGACTGGCCGCAGGCCCCTGAAGAAAGCGCTGTACGGGGCATCCGTCACTTTGTCAGACTCCTGGGCACCTGAATCACTAGCGCACGTTTGGCGGCTGCCCACATCCAAGATCAGACCGCATGGGCGCACGGCTGAACCCGTCTTCAGTCTCCATTAGCAGCTTTGTCCAGATAACCTGGGGAAGCAGGTGAAGGGGGTGCTATCGGGCGGGCGTGCGGAGGGGGTGCTTGGTGGGATCACCGGGTCTCTGGAGCGCCCACCCCTCTGTCCTTCCATCCCTGCCTCCCCCATCTCCTCTGACTCCCTCCTCCACAGGCGGAGACGCCCCTGCTGCCGCTGAGTGGGAAGAGCCCTGGCGCCGGCATGAACTGGACAGAGCAGGAGAGTCAGGGACCGGCAGCCCAGGGGCTCACTCTCCACCACCGTCACCTCGTCACAGAGTCACCAAAACGCCCGGTGACCCCGAGAGGCCGTCATCCAGTCCAGCTCCTTCCTCTCTCCCAGGATCAGGACTACCCAGCTCTGCCCTGTGCCGGGTGACCCTGCAGGTCTCAGCTGCCTTCCCTGTGCCCGGCCACCGTGGACGCCCTGAACAAATGTGGAAACAGAGACTCTGCCCAGTGTCACCTACTCGGCTGGCATGAAGGGTGGAACCCAGGTGGGTCTGAATTCAGAGTCCAGGATGGTCCCAAGGGCTCCACAGCCTCCTGGTGAAACGTGGGTGCTCAGGATCCTGTGCCCCAGCCAGGATCCCAGGAGACCCAGCAGGATTCAGACTTCTGCAGCCTCACTTGCTAAGACGTCTAGATCGCTACACATTCCACAAGGCACCAGTTACGTTTGCCATCAGGCTGCACAGGCCTTTACGCACACACGACAGGACACACGCACAGATAACGTGTGTGCACGCTCAGAGACTTCCTGATGATGGGCGTGCTGGCCAGCACCGTGGAACTGGCCTCCCATAGTAAAACAGGCAAGTCCGTCGTAACCTTGTCGTTCCGTGCAACACCGTGGGGATCGGCACATACTTCCACACTTGGCCACACCGGGGGCGCTCCAGCAGAAAATCCCGTGGGAAAGGCCGGCCACGAAATAGTCGGGCCCCGTGATTTCATTTGCATAAAGTGCAAAGTCAAACCCAATAAATCCTGGTGTGAGAAGTTGGGATGGTTGTTACCTTTGGGGAGGGGCACTCTGGGGAAGCAACCGAGGAGCTGGAAAGTCTGTGTCCGCCTTTGGTGTCAATCTGACATGCTCGCTTTGTGACAGACAAAGCTGAACTGCGCCCTGGGCTGAGCTGCACCCTGGGCTGGTGGCGCTTTGCTATGTATGGTCAGCTCTGGCTCAAGGATAAGCTGAGCAGTAGACACCCTGGGCTACTGTCCTCGTGGAGCACTGGGTCAACTTCCTCTCTGCTTGGATCTGCATTCGCCCTGGTGTCTGGGATCGGCTTCCCTCAGAAGCAGGTGGTGGGATGGGTTAAGAGTGGAACAGGTTTCCTGGGCATGACGAAGCACCTCTGAAAGAGGAGGGGGACGGAGGCAGAACAGGACAGGAACAGCCTCACACACAGTGCAGATCAGCACGGACCCCCAGGGAAAGACGGCTCCTTGGAAGAGCCGTGTACTGGGCAGCACGGCCAGGCCCTGGTGCCCCCGCATGCTCAGGCTTTGGCAGCTCCTACAGCTTCAGCAGTTACGTGGGAAGCACTACGTGCAGGTGGCTGGCAAGCTTGGCCAGGCGGCATGACTCCATGGCTGCCCCACTTAGAGCGTGGGCTGACCTTCTGGGTCTTCCAAGGCTGGGGCATAAGATGCCTCATAGCTTCTGCCTGGGTCTCTTGGAACAGAGGCTCATAGCCGAATCATGAAAGAAGTCTGGATGCCCTGCGGCTGCCATGCCGTGAGGAAGCCCAGCTAGCCATGCGGAGGCACCCAAAGAGGAAGACCCGCGGGCAGCCCGACGCCTCCAGGCACCTGACCTGGACATGCAACCAAAGGCGCCATCTTGGATTTCCCAGCCCCAGCTGACACCAGGTGGAGAAGCAATGAATCCTGCCAGGACCAAGGCCCCGGAGCATGGATGCACCAGGTTATTCTGCCCTGCTCCCATTCTTGAGTCCAAAACCAGGGCTCTGAGAAATGGCGGTTTCACTTGACTACACTTGGGAGCTCAGTTTGTGGGAAAGAAGAGTCTAGAGACCGTGCTGATCCAAGCCAGGAGGAGTGTAACCGGAAGGAGGGACACAACTTCATCAGCCAGCCAGAACCTCCGGGGCATCTGATGCAGGAAGAATGCTCACCAGGGTCAATGACAGCATGACACGTTAGTTCTGCCGTTGCCCAGCTGTGCGGCATTGAGCTTGTGCCTTTACCTCTCTGGGCTTCAACACACTCACTGATAAATAGGAAAACACCAACGGGCTTGAGTGACATCAATCATCCGAAGCACTTAGGAAGTCTCCTGGCCCTGAGGAAACGCCCAGTAACCATCAGTTACTGTCAGCAGCACCATGGTGACCTCAGCTGAAGGGCACTAACGATGCCCATCCTGCCACCCGCCAGAGCCAGTCGCAGAGCCGGAGTCTCCAACTCAGAATGGCAAACCCCTCCATCCATCCCCATCCCAAAGGCAGGGCCTGGGTCCTGTCCAAGAGGAGGGCTGCACTCCATGTCCCAGGCTTCACACAGCACAGACAAATGAAGAGGTCTAGAGTTTCACACGGGACCTTCAGAACCGGCTCGTCCTTCCAAGCTGAGCCAGAGACGTGCCTGGCGAAACCTGCTCCCGGGGCCTCCCCATTAGGACCTACCTACACCCTGCAGTCCAGGGTGGGTGCATCTGACTGTGCGCTGGGGTGTGGGTCGGAACCACACCCGCACACACACCAGAGCCTCGGGACTGGGCTGCAAGGCCTCCAGGAACAGGCTTCTCCAGCCAGATGGCCCTTTCTTTAATCCTGAGCAAAGCTTCCAATGTGGCTTGTGGTCCTTTCAGACCCCTGGGTCTGGAGCTCTGGTTGTTGAAATCTACCTATAGAGGGAAAAGTAAATGCCAGCCACAGAAGTAGTGTAGACACTGTACTTCACAATCCCGCACTGTTTTCTGATCCTTCCTGTCAGTCTTCCCTCTCCTGGGCGCCACAAAGTTCCGCACTGCGCTTGGTGATGATTCTTTCTGTCTTGGCTCTCAGAAGGTAAGGATCTGAGCGTCTCTTCTCAGCAGGAGGAAAGGAATTTGAAATGGAGTCCTTGACTCATGGCGTGGACTATGGGGTAGCAATGCAACCCACGTACTCCTGGCCGCTATGCTTTGCCAGGTGGGGATGGAAAAAATTGTTCCCCACGTCAGTGGCAGGAGAACAGCAGTATTTTAAGTTAATGAGGCCTCTAAATATGGAGCTGTGACCAGGCTCCAAACTAGGTGCTTCGAGCCCACTTGTCTCCCTTAATCCTCATGACAGCCCAGTGATAAATCCCTGTGATTCTCCCTGTACAGATGAGGAAAACAAAGTTCAGAGAGGGACAGCAACTTGTCCATGATCACACAGCAGGTAACGGGCAGAGAGAGCTTGGATATGAACCAGGCCTCTGACCCCAAAGTGGCAAGTTGACACTCGGGTAAAAGCTCTTTATTTCTAACTACATTTTGGCCACATACGCTGGAAAAGAGTTTCATTTTACTGCAGGGTGCAAGTGATCTGTGGAGGAAGAGAGAGAGAGAGAGAGAAAATGATGGTGATGGCTGCCAAAGGATTGGTGTTTCTAGGGCACGAGTTGGTGTCAGTTCCTGGGGACAGTGGAGCCGAGTACTTCCAACTGGAGACGCTCGGTCTCGACTGCAGGTGGCATGGGAACCGTGGATTCCGGGCATTCAGAGGCATGGATCCTCCTCCCTGCGTCCTCTGCAGCCCGACTTTGGGTTCCTCTCATGCCCAGGCACAGCCTCAAGTCCACCGCTGGCACGGGAGTTGATCGAGGCCCCGTGGTGGAGTTGATGCCCTGCGGGCTCCCAAGATGCTTTACAGCTTCCAGGCTCCCTCAGCTCCCCCTGCCCCCCGGGTGGGCACCACAGCAGAGGAGGAACCGCACAGGCAGAGAGAAGCCAGCTGCAGTGATTGACAAGCCCATTTCACAAACGGGAAGCTGAACACAGAGAGGCCAAGAAATGTCTCCGTGGTCACACAGCTAATCTGTAGTGCGGGTTTGAGACTTGGCTGCCGGGGATCTGGCTCCAGAATCCATGCCCTTCAAGTCCAAGTCATGCTACGCTTACTGTTTGTTCGGAATCACGCCACGGCTTGTCATTTACATGGGCTTCGCAAGGGAGTCAATGTCTCTGAGACCAAATTTTCCCATCTGCACAATGGGCTCAAAAATAGTCCCTTCCTTGTGGGGTTATTGGGAGATCAGAAAAAGGGGGAGCAAGGGCCTTCAATAAATATCAGGCATCAGAATGACGAGTGGTCACCTGTAAGACTGTTGAGGGAGCCCTAGAAATATTTTATTGCAGAAATACAGGACGGGGGTGTTGCGCGGCGGATGGGCACAATATCGTCACTCTTCCTCTTCGCGTCTGGGTCCTCCACCTCCGCAGTGCGTGGTCCCCGCGCTTGCCCACGTTCCCGCGGTGGCTCTGACCTGCCGCTGATTTCTCCTGTGAGGCAGGACTCGCTGCCCCCCTAGTCCCTGGGTCCGGGAAGCATCCCCTCCCTCCACGGCCTTAGAAAGGGAGCAGGCAAGACCTCAGCCTGATTTCCCCATCGGCCCGCAGCCTGAGTTCCTTTAGGCCTCCCTGACTCCCCCGAGGCCCCTAGGGACGGCCCTGGGGTTCTCTGGGGTTGGTGACCGAAGGGCAAGCAAGCTCAGGGACCTCCGCACTGGCCCCTGGTCATGGAGGCCACAGAGAACTCCTGCCAGGCTCTGTGACCTTTGGGGACGTCCCCGGCTGATCGTGGCTCAGCGTGATTTCTCGACTTTAACGTGGAGTAAAAGCAAGGGGCATCCAGGGCTGACGGCGTGGGGTCCAGTCCTCCCTAGCCGTCCTGGGCAGCGCCATCGGGCGGTGGGTGGGTGGGACCCCCGGTGCTCTGCAGCCAGCCCTGGGCCACGCGGCCACGTGGGGCAGCTTGGATGCTTTCGATGCACGTTTGGCTGGGTGGGAGGCAGCTCCCCCGAACGTCCAGGAGCACCTGGCACCAACCGAGGGACCCCGCAGAGACGGCAGCATCGGCCACACGGGAGGTACAAGGGGCCCTCTGGACGGTCCAGCAGGTCGCGGATGTGAGACAATATGCTTCCCACCACAGGTGGAGGGAGGGGACTGAAATTTGGTCTGTGAGCAGGACCTAGTCACCCCTCTGCCGACCCCATGGCCTGAGCCTAGCAGGCTTGGTAGACTCGCCTTGCAGATCCCTCTCCAAGGAAGGGTTTGCTGTCCGTGGGCAGCGGACCCTGCAGGGCCTCGGCCTCAGAGAGCCACCTTGCCTGAGCTCATGCCCAGTCCAGGGCCACCTGCAGTGGAGACTGAGCAGAAAGGAGGACTCCACACTGGGCAGCTTGGCCACATGTGGCTTCGGAGTGACATTCCCTCCATTCTCCCCGTGGAGGTGGCCCAGGCCTCGCTGGGTGGCGCCTCAGGTCCTCCCTCCCTCATCTAACCCTGCTCTTGACCCACCCCTTCCACAGACGTGGATCACCAGCGACCCTGGCGCACTCCACACTTCGCCTCTGTCTCCGCTTCTAGGAAATGCAACCTGGGGGCGGGACCCAGAGCCTTCCAAGCTCCACCTACCCGGCTGCATGGGCACCACCCCTGGCGCCAGGAGGCCTCGGTCTCTTTATACCTTAGCAGGTCCCTCCCCCTGCTGCCCAGGGCGCTGGGTTCCACCCTGTGTGGGCAACGGAGATGCTGGTCACCGCTTCCTCCGCAAGTCTGGGTTAAGAACAGAAATACCAGCTGGTCCCTAGCACCCGACCCCCGTGCCCTGTGTCATTTCATCTCTATAGCAACCAGAGGCAAGCTGAGGCCACCCATCCTCCAGAAGATGAAGCTGAGGCCCAGAGGCTGAGTCCTTTACAAGGATTTATAAGCCCAGTTCTTTACTCCCAAAGCCTCAGCCAAGTAGTGTGCTTGCTCATAGCCCTTCTATCACAAGGCCTGTGGCCTGCTCATGAGGTCCTATCAGGGGAGCAGCTTGGGAAAACATGGTCAACAGAAATGTAGGGAGGCTTGTGGTTAACAGCTCAGCACTGGTGCCAGATGGCCTGAGTTCTTACTCCCTTCTCCATCACGCGCAAGCTGTGTGTTCTTTGGAATCTGATTAACTTCTCTGTGCCGCAATCTCTTCATCTGTAAAACGCAAACGGTGGTCGTTCCTACCTCGAAGTGTTCTTATGAGGATTAGGTCCTTGGCAGAGCAGTGTCTAAAGAAGGTCTAAGAAAGTGTTAGGACAGACGTGAGCCCTGGGCACAGACAACCGGAGCCGGGCAGAATGCCTGACAGTTCGCGCTGTACCCCCTTTTACAGAAAGCTGACTCTTCCTTGATGCTCTTGGTGGGGAAGAGAAATCGTCAAAGGCACGCTGGTGGCCAGAGAAGTGATGTCGCTGCGTAGCATGCACAGGACAGAGGCATGAAAACACAAGTCGATCCGGCTCTTTCATTTCCTGCAACCCCGGATGGGGAAACCGAGGCCTAGCGCCGAGAGCTGAGTTGCCCGGAGTCACCCTGGTCCTCGGGCGGATCCTCTCCTGTAGGACGTTGGAGACTTGCTGACAGGCGCGGGTGATTGATTGATAATAAAACCAGTTACCCGTAGCCAGAGGCCGAGTTTACAACCCTGAAGCTAATGGACCCCAGAGAGGCACGGGGTGCTGGTAACCCCTTTCCCCTCACCCCTGGGCTAATGGCTTTATGGGGGTCATAAACTACTGAGTATCTCAATGATGAGAGTGGCCTCCCTTGGCCCGATGACCCATGGTGTCCTGAGTGACAGGCAGGCCTGGCATTCCTGAGCATGGCGAGCATCAGCCTTTCTCTGGGCCCAGGATCCAAGCCACAGGCAGCGCCTCCCCTGGGAAGTTCCCAGACGTCTTTGGGAGTCGGAAGCCTTCGCTCGCCGGTCCTGACTCCAAGCAGGAACAGTTCACTCTGGCAGCTTCCGCAGCAAGTGAGCAGCTCCGTGCAAACTCCTTCTCAGATAATCACCCCCTCTCTGTATAGGAGAGCTGCTTCCAGTTCCGGGGCGAGGGTCATTCACCCAATCATTCACTCGGTTCATTAAATAAATGGTGTGCCCAGCCTTGGAGGTGGGCCCCAATGAGCCCCAGCCTCTAGGATTAATGTCTTTGTATAGGACTGTCCCCCGCTTGCAGAGGGCTGACCACATAATCAGTAAGATAACGTGGGAATAACAGAGCCCGGCTTCTGAGCCTGGGTCATAAAAGAAACCACAACTTCCGCATTGCCCTGACTTTAGATCATGTCTCTGGGGAAAGGCAGCTGTCAGTCATGAAGACCCTCGGGCAGCCCTGTGGAGAAGCCCCTAGGGCAAGGAACTGAGGCCTCCTGCCCACAGCCAGGGCAAGTGGCTCCTCCAACCCCAGTCAAGCCTCCGGATGACAGCACAGCCCCAAATTACGAGACCTGGACCAGAACCACACAGCTAAGCCATCCCCAGATTTTTGACCTGCAGAAACTGTGTGAGATTATCAACGTTTATGGCTTAAAGCTGCCAGATTTGGGGAGAATTTGCCACATAGTTGTGTCAGGCTCTGAGCAAACTAGAGTCTGATGTTGGCGAGGTTGCTATGGATTGTAGGTATAAAACTCATGCTGGAACCTGATCCCCATTGAGAAGCATGGAGGGGGTTGAAACTTAATCCTACTGGGTATGGCTTTTGGAGGTAGGGCCTTGGGAAATGATCGGCAATGGTTGGGACTAGATAGGGGTATCAGGGTGGAGGTCCCAAGACTGAATTACTAGTAGCACTATAGGAAGAGAGGAAGGGACCAAAACACACACACACACACACGCACACACACAATTGTTCTCTGTCTCCTGCCATTTGATGCTCTGAGCAGCAAGAAGACCGATCATTACCACATGCTGCCTCTTGGCCTTGGACCTCCAGAGCTATGAACCAAAGTAAACCGCCTTGCTTTATGAAGTTACCCAGCTTCATGTATTTCATTACAGCAAAAAAAAAAAAAAAAAAAAAAAAAAAAAAAGACTATACAACAATAAAACTACAATCTTCCCCAGGCAGGAAGAGTAAAACAGTACCTCTTGCTTTGTATTAACGTACTATGTGATTGTCTTTCAATGAGCACATACATCGCTTTTGGAGTAATTTTAGCAAAGCAGCTTCTCAGGAATACCTTTCATGAGAACGGAATCGATTTGCCTTTTTCTGAAAGGCATTTTGGCAACACGCATCCAAAAGCCATAAAGGCCTACGTTGCTTTTTGATGCAGAAATTCCACTTAAAATAATTGACTCTAAAGAAATATGCAGAAATGTACGAAAACAGAAAGATAAAAGTGTACACTGCTGCAATGTTATTCGTGAACGCCAAAAAAAAATTTTTTTTTTTTTTGGTAAGCACCTGAATGTCAACGATAGTTAAGTTGGTTCCATTTCTGCCTAATCATGGGCCCTTTAAACGTTGGAATCTCTTGTGACAATTAAAATTAATGATGTAGTTCCACCTTGATTTTCAAGGAAATACGTCCTGACCTAGCACGAAATGAAAGAGACAGGTCACATAACAGCGTGTGCTGCATGACTCGATTTTAATAAAAGACATATATTTATGCATAAAATTATTGGAAAGCCAAACCACAACATGTTAATGATGTTATGTCTAGGCAGAGGGATTAGAAATACATAGACATTTTTTTATTTCTTTTGGCTTGCCTGCGTTTTTTCATTTTTATTTTAAAAGAAACAGGGATTACTTCAGAAATATATAGAGTTCCAAATATATCGGGGTTAGGGACCCCAAGGGCTCATTCATTAGGGCCACCTGTCCTCTGCTCAGGCAGTCCGTCCCTCCCTAACCTGCCCCAGTGGAAGCTCTGACCTGACTCCTCTTCCCGCCTTGACCAACTCGCTTGCCCTGGGTCCTTACCCAAATCCAGGCTCCAGGGCACCCCAGGGTCCCCCAAAACTGCCCCATGCGCCTGTGCAGGGGCCAGCTGCTCCTCTGGGGAGCCGGGGCCTTGCGACTAGCTCTGGCAGGCAGTGCCTGCAGGGTGGAGGGATCCCCAGGGGCTGATTTGCTGCCCACCGAGGCCCACGCAGAAAGCAGGCTCATCACGTCCCCTATGTGGGATGGTCCTGGCAGGATCTGTGGCTCCAACAGAGAAGCTTTTAAAAGACCATAAACCAAGTTCAGGGATCAGGAATTTTATCCGATTGAAATGGAAGTCAGGAGGAGGAGGCCTGACCTTCAAACCCGGCCAAGGTCCACCTCTTCGCAGGGAGCAAAGTCCCTGTTCCAGGACAGATCTGGTCCCAGAGGACTTTAGAGCAGTTCTTCCCCCAGCCCTGAACAGATCCTCATCCTTGGGCCGATCAGAGGTCTACAATGAAAACAGCCATCTGGGCTTTATCCTGAAGAAAAGAAGGTGTTCCATTCTTCCTCCCAGAGAATCGAGGGCCTCCTCCCAGATGAGGCTGGGGCATAGGGCACGGGCAGGACTGCAGGATCTTCCTGCAGTGGGACACACCTGCTAGGTAGGACGGAGAGGCTGAACACGTCACTACACAAGGAAGACCGTTGTCACTACGCAAGCAGCACCGTGCTGCTGCTCCGGGACCAAGCTGAGAATTACTAGGACTTTGGTCCAATGTCGGGGGGCCTCGGAGAAAAATAGTATCGAATGGGAACCCGAATAAAGCTAGAAGGCGGGAGAACAGTGGGATCTTTTACTCCTGCCCCAGCTCAGCAGCTGTAGATGCACCTTCAGGCAGAGGCTGATCCAGTCTCATGCTGCTCATGACTGACTTGGTCAGACAGCCTTTTCGAGTCAGATCTCTCCCCTCAGCCTGCCTCTCTTTCTTGCCTCAAATCCTCTCCACTTTGCCCTTCTCTTCCAGCCTAGATATACTACTTCTCACTCAGGGTATATAGCTTGTTCTTTCTGATAATAAATTCTCATATATATTCTAGGGTCTACATTCCCCAAACAACCTTCACTTGGTATCTTTTTTAAATATTAGCTGTAATGGTTCATTTGAATTGTCAACTTGATTGGATTAAGAGATGCCAATCATTAAGAGGCCTCTGGGTGTGTCTGTGAGGGTGTGTCTAGGAATGATTGGCATGTGGGATAGCCAACTGGAGTGGAGACCCTCCCTAAGTGTGGGCAGCACCGCCCCTAGGATGGAATAAAGTGGGAAGAAGGAGGAAGCGGATGGAGCCACAAGCTCAGCTCTTCTTGCCTGTGTTCCTGATCTGTGCTGTGATCGCCTGAGGACATCGGACTCCAACTCCTTCACTCTTCCAAAGTGGACTCTGCCAGTGATTCTCAGTGATTCTCCAGGAGCCTTGGACTTGGACTAGGGTAGCATTGCTGATCCCTCTCATTCTGGGGCTTCTGCCTCTTGGACTGCGCAGCTGCTGGTTCCTCCAGCTCTCCAGCTGCAGATGGCCATGTGGACTGTCCAGCTTCTGGTCATGTGATCCAATCTAATAAATCCCCTTTTATAATCATCCCTCCTGTGGATTCTGGTCCTCAAGAGACCCTGACCGATACCTCACCTCACTACCAATGTAGGCTGAGCAACCTCTGGGCAGAGGTGGGGACCAGAGTGAGAGGGTTGTAGGCAAGGCCCACACCCTTGGGGAACCGGGGGACTCCATCAATGCAACGAGGAGCCCCTGGGCTGCTGGACACGAAGGGCCGAGGTCGGGCTTCAACATTCACTGACGCCAAGGTGGCTCTGGAAGGTGCTGCAGCCCTGGCCGCGAGCCACATGCGCCTGTAGCTGGGCAGCAGGGGCTTTCTTGAACGGAGACCTGGACGGGCCCCTCTTTCCACCCTACTGAGGCCAATTCAACGGGCCGAGCTCAGAGTCACAATGACCAACAGGGTTGGTTCTTCTGGCTGTCTGACCACACTGGTGACCGAGCGGACCTGCCCAGAGACCGGCAGGCGCAGGCGGAAGACCCACCGCAGCACAGAGGTTGGAATCGGCCCCGGGGGTTCAGATCTCGGCTCTGCCACCCGGGGGCCACATGGCGTGGACCAGTGACGTGCCCTCTCTGCCCTCGAGCTTCCCCGTCAGTCCTCACGACCAGCTCGGGCATGGAAACGGGACTCCATAGTCACATTGCCAGTCTTGCCGAAGGGAATGTTCTAGAAAGTGCTCAGAAAATGCCAGGCGAGGAAACGGCCCTGGGGCTTCGGCAAGTTCCCAGGTAGGCGGTGGGAGGGTCCGGGCCCCAGGCAGAGGGCCGCCTGGACAGGGGCCGGCGGCACAGGTGGGGCCCCTTCAGCGGGTCCAGCGCCACCAGGCGGCTCCGACTGCTTTTTCTGGCCAGAGTTTTCCGGAGCACGTGCCTCCGTCTTGCCAAGCAGCCCACCAGGGCGCGGCCGCGTCTCACCGGGGGACCCAGCCCGGGCCACCGTCCCTGCCGCTGCCCTCTCTGCTCAGAGCCTCGCTTCCTTCCAGGACAACAGGTGTTGGCACGAATTCTTTTGCTGCCACCCACCAAAAAGGGCATAAAAGCAGCCGGTGGCTGCCTGCCCTCCGCCCAGTCCGGGTGCCCTCCCGCTCTGCCCTTCCCTCCCATCCTTCCCGCCCGCAGGTCGCGACCGTCGTGCACGCTGCGGGCTGGGGCTCCTTCCTGCTCCCCGCAGGCCCCATGTGGGACAGTTGCTCGGCTTTTACTCCTTATCACACATGGAAGCATTTCCCCCGCGTCTCGGTGGCGTCTGAGCCGCCCCATGTTTAACCCCTTGGGTTCCAAGGCACCCGCTGGGCTGCCGCCCCCCGAGGTGGAATCACGGGAATCCTCCAACCACCTGAGGCCAGGTGGGAGCGTCGCGGGTGTCAGAGGACATCCAAGTGCAAAGGGCTGGCCCCCTGGGAGCTGGCCCCTCCGTGACTTGGGAAAGAGAGACTTGAATCAGCCCCTCCTCCCTCTCAATAACCTTGAACCTGAATCTCCAGAAGAACAGGGCCGTCACCGCACCACTTGGGTGCTTAATTCTTTCAGCAACCCACCAGATACATGTTGCTGTTAGGGCGTCCGTTTTACAGAGGAAGCCCAGAGAGGTAAAGTAACTCACCCAAGGTCACACAGTTAGCAAGTGGCAGAGCCAAACCCCCGGAACCACAGCAGGGTCCCTTTCCATCCACCCGCGAGGCTGCAGAGAAACACACGCCGTCAGGCCCTGGAATCCAGGGCAGGCTTTCCACTCCAACCCCCTGAACGACAGAGGTACTGTCACGGAGCAGGGAGGGCCGAGGTGACCAGGAGGCTGCCTAACAGCCCAGCAGATACGTTCTAGGTAGAAGGCAGTGCGGAAGCAGCAGCCTGGCTGATTTTCACTTTCTGCTTTAAGAAACACAAAGTTGAACCCTGTCCACCTGCCAAGGAGGAGACCTCCCGGTGAGGTGCCTCCGTGCTGGAGCCAGGCAGGGCTCGGTTTGACTCCTGAGGCCAACGTTCCCAAGCCAGGTGCGAGGGGCAAGTTGTCCCTTGCAAGGCCTCCGTTTCTTCATCTGTAGAATGGGCCCAACCTTAAAATCTACCTCAAAGGGTGGAGGTTAAAAGAAATCATAGATGAAGGATTGAGAGCTCTGGATTCTTCTTCTTAGGACCATAGAGCCTAGAACAGCACCTGGCACCCAGGAGGTGCCAAACTAATGCTCATTGAAAAGGGGGTAAATGGCGGTCATGGCTCCAGAGGCTTCACAGGCGACCCAGAGTCTGGAGCTCCTTGAAAGAAGAAATGAAGTCTTTACTTTTTTGTTCCTACCCACAACTAGCTCAGTATGTGCTCAATTAAAGCGTCTAGATCGGAGCCAAACTCAAAGAACAGACCCTGGACGCTCGGAGCTGGTGGATGCACAGGCTTGAGGGAGGGAGAGGGCTCCAGGCAGGTCCTGAAAGACGGGTGAGAGGGAGAGGAAGGAAGTGACCCGGATGAGGAGGACCGCCATCCGGAGAGGGCTAGGCGCTCACCAGGCTGCACCAGGGGTGACGATATGTGGGTGAGAACGGAGGCTGACCAGAATCCTGTGTGCCAAACCAACGGTGGCTCAGACAAGAAGACGCTTCCTTCTCCCACCTGCACGACTCCAGTGAGGTGGCCAGGGCTTCTGCGGGCGCGCCAGCCACCAAAGACTCGGACTTGTGCCGTGGCTGCTCTGCCCTCTGCCACGCACGGTTTCCGTCTCGTGGTCCAAGACGACAGCTCCAGATCCTGCCATTACATCTGAATTCCAGCCAGAGGGAAGGAAGAAGGGGAGAAGGGGTGGGCATACCACCCCCTTTCAAAGGCATGAACCAAAACTTACACAAATCACTTTGGGTCGCAGCCCAGCAGGCAGGACTTCATTGCATGGCCAAATTTAGGTGGAGGCCGTCTGGGGAATGTGTTTTTAGACTGTGTCACCACGTGGGAAGCTAAAGATTCTACTGCTGTCATTAAACGGCAGAACCAAATAACCAGGACTCTTCACCACAGTGTTCACTTGGGGCGAACACTTGGTTTTTGTTTTGGTGCTGCAGATTGAACCCCGGGGCGCTCTACCACTAAGCTTCCTCCTCAGTCCCTTTTGTTGTTTTATTTTGAGACAGGGTCTCACTATGTTGCTTAGGGCCTTGCTAAATTGTTGAGGCTGGCCTCTAACTTGTCATCCTCCTGCCTCAGCCTCCCAAGTTGCTGGGATTATAGGTGTGCCCTACCACCTGTACCCAGGTAAGAGATAAAATTTGGTAGTTTGATTTCACAACTTGGTCAGGATGAGAGTTGCTTATTGGCAAGAATCCTGGAAATCAGACCAGAGCAACCCCTTTGGTGTTTCCTGCCACAGCTGTCTGGCCCCTTGAATCCGGGCAGCTCTCTCTTGCCCCGGTCTCTTAGCATCTACTGTTCCCTCTGCCACCAATGCCCTTCCCTCCGACTTTGCACAAACCCCAGACTCCTTCAGGTCGTGACCCAGACGTCCCTTCGCCTGTGAGGAGACGCCCCCCCTCCCGCCCACGGGCTCTGTTCCACGGGGACCCCACCAGTTCCCGCCAGGGTGAGCAGGCCTCTTTCTTTATGGAGCATCTCCGCCTCTGACTGGGCAGGAGCTGGGGCTGCGACCAGTTCACGGCTGCAGGCCCCTCGGCCCTGCCCGTCCCTCTTCACTGAGCGACCCAGGCTGCCAGATGAGAGTGGCAGGGCTCAGAGCCGCGGGGAGGACCAGAGAGCCGCCGTGCTCCGCCGCCCTCCACGGCCGCCGGCTGGATCAGGGAGCCTGGGCGGCAGACCCGGCTGGCACTTCGCCTGAGCGCGGGAAGGCCTGCGGTGCGGGGTCCCACCTGCCCCCCATCCTCGAAGCCCCGCTCGAACCCCGGCTCGAATCCGGCTCCCTCCAGGATGCAGCGCTTGCTCCCACTTCCGCTGGATTTCCAGAGCAGACCCCGACCCTCTCTGTTCAGCTTTCAATATCCATCCGCGCTCCACCTCCTCACGTGCGCTCCTTCGCTGGCCCAGGCGTGGATTACGGACCCGGTGGAAGAATGACAGCCCTGGTCTCCTCCAGGCTCTGTGCCTCATGCCGCTGTCAGCAAGCTGATCTACAGCAGCTCCTCCATCTCTGACCGGAAACCTCCAGTGACTTCCGACCCACTCAAAACATCGCCAGTCCTGACCACAGTCTCTAACCTCTACAGGAAGTGCTTCGCCTGGACCTCCTGGCTTCTGCCTCTGCCATTCACTCCCCTCCAGGAAGGCTGGCCTCTGCCATTGCTCCAGCAAACTCCACTCATGCCTCAGGGCCTTTGCACATGCAGTTCACACTGCCCAGCTTAGCTGCATGGCCTGTTTACTTAATTCAGTCCCATCTCTACTCAAATATCATCTTCTTACAGAGCCCGCCCTTGACCTTATGGCGCTTATTGAACTCTGCTCTTCAACCTGTTCTTTTCTCTGTAGCCCCTTGAACTACACCTGTGCGGGGAGTGGGTCTGTCCCGGGGCAGCGGGAGGCGTGCCTGCTGCCGTCAGCCTAGGCAGCCGCGGCCTGGTTGGGTTAAAGAACTGACCCCTCTCATGGTTCTGGAGCTTGGGTTCTGAGACCTGGTTCTACCAGGGGACCCGGCCATGGCCTCGGGGGCTGGGATTTCTAAGTTTGGGGGCGGCACAAACATACCGTGGGGAAGACAGAGCCGCCCAGCCGGGCAGTCCAGGAGCCAGGGTCTCCGTGGCCGTTCGTCACAGGGTTAGAGGAGCTGAGAGGGGAGGATTTAGGGCAAGGAGACAATGCGGAGCCATCACCCCAGGAAGCTGTGGGGACCTGGAACAGGAGGCCCTAAGGGGGGCCTGCCGGGAGACGGGAACCACGGAGGACCTGTGGCCGCAGCAGGGGTCTCCACAGCGCCCAGAGGGAGCCCCCAGCCAGAGACATGCAGGAGGGCGACCCGATGCCTCTGACCTCCCATCCGCTGGTCTCCCTCTGGAGCCTCCCAGGAGTGGACCTGACCAGAAGCAAAGGGTTGGGAGCCCCCAGTGCAGAGGCCAGCCATCCTCTGGGCAGGAGCCAGCTGAGGAAGGGCAGGACGTGGGCCTGAGAACAGCAGGGGCCAGCGGTTCCTCCCTGTGGCCCGCCGCTGCCACGCTGTGGGTGCCAGCTGTCCCCCAGACACTCACAGGTTGGGGGATCGGCCCTCCGTGGGGTGACACAGAGAGACGGCAGGGATTTCAAGAGGTGGAACCTAGCAGGAGCTTGTGCCCGGCCCCTCCCTGGTCTCCTGCTGGCTTCCTGTCTGGTGACATAGGCACACACCTGTCACGAGGCCATCGGCCCTGGGACACAACAGATGGTGGTGCCAGGTGCTCGGGCCTCCAAAACTGGGAGCTAAATAGACCTCTTTTCTTTATACATTACCCAGCCCCAGGCATGTCGTTATAGTAACAGAAAACGGATTAGTGCAGTCGCCTTTCATCTCCTGTGGACTTCCAGCATGGCGGTTAAAGGGAGCAAATTTGAGTGGAAAAAGAGAAAGAGACACATGCTGCCCTTTGACGGCCTGGCACAAACCTACCCTCCACCTAGAAGCCCATGTGGCCCTTTTACAGTCCTCATTCCGGGCGAACTGCCTGGCCAACCCACCCACCCAATCCATAAAGTCCTGCAGGCCTGCCGGTAACCAGGAGCCTGACCTGGCTGTGTCCCAAATAACCGGAGGCGACTGGGCTCTGCTCTAAGCCCTGGGCAGCGCCCGGGCAGCCGAAACCAAGCCCTCTTCCTGTCTCGAGTTTGATGGATTCTGTAATAGTGGCTTCTACTCGGAGAATTAAAAAATAATGTTTGTGCAGCCCCGGCCATTAGCGCGCTCCCCTGGTGACGGGCCGCCCCCGCCCCCCGGCGGCTGCACCGGCTCCAGCCGGAGCTCTGGCTGACGTGCTCTCGGAAAGTCACTCTTGGACCCGAAGAGAGGAAGCGGGGCCAAAGCTCACTTTGTGGAAAGATTTTATTTCCATTTGAGTCCACTTCAAGGAACAGCCAGTTTTGTTAGCGTTTTTCTTTTTTTCTTTTTTAACCTCCCCCACCCCAAAAATGGCTGGGCCTTTCCGAAGCAGATTTATAGAACTGCTTGGCAATCGCACTTCAAACTCGGGGGACCAAGAGCCCCTCTTGGAGGGGTGTCTCCAAGTGGGCTGGAACCATATTCAGAGACCAAATGAAAACCAGTCATTGGGCCTGGCACAGGGGACAGTCGGTTCCAAGGCAGGGTGGACAGACCAGCAGGGGGGCCCCAGGGGACCCGCCGATCCCCTGTACACGGCTGGATTTAAGACCCCCGGAGGGACTCATCCCACCTCTTTGCAACCCGTAAGACAAGGAAACCTAAAATTTAGAGATTTTCCGTCTCGTTCCCAAGAGAACTGAGGCCGTGGTGTGCAAAACAGGATGCACAGCATAGTCCTCTGGGGCTTGGGGAAACTTCCAGCATTTCTACTTATTTTGTAGCTGGTCGTGGGCTGGGTACCTGCCTGTGATCCCAGGAACCTGGAGGGGGAAAGCAGAGAGATTGCAAGTTCCAAGTTAGCCCGGGCCACGCGAGAGCCTGTCTCAAAAGTCAAACCAAATCCAAAGGGCTGGGGATGTGGCTCGCAGTGGGACGCTTCCCTGCCCTCTGGGCTCCGTCCCCAGTAACATGAAGGGAAAAAAAGTACCTGATTGTAACTCATCCGTTTCGTTTCTATTTTTATGTATCATACAGTCTATAACATATTTCCCCGAGAGCACCTGAGCCTGTGTACGTAGGCGTACGTATACATAAAGGTGATCCGTGCTCAGTTTTTTCCTCCTGGTGAGAGAACATAAATTTAGGTCTGAAGATCTCTGGTCAAGTCCACAAAGAGGGTCCTTCCTCAGACTTCCGGAGGGACTGCGTAAGACGCGGAAACACCTTCCCCACGCTGACGGCTAGCGTTTCCCTCGGCCCGAAGTCATCTTGACACGAATGGGAACCGTGGCTGCGTGCCTCTTATGTGCCCCGCGCGCACCGGGAATTTTACCCTGTGCGGGGGGTCAACAGGGTTGTGCCCATTTTACAGATGGAGAAACTGAGACCCCGGGAAGTGACTCACTTACGTGCCCTCCCGTAAATCGCCAACAGGGCTTCGGACTTAACTTAGATTCAAACAGAAAACACGAGTAGGGTGCACGCACCGTGGTCCTCAAGGAGGCTGCTGTGGAGACAGATTCTCAGAGGCCGGCGCGTGAAATTCAAAGACCAGCCGAGCGCTGAGATGGGCAGCGTCCGCAGGGGCACCTCAGGTCCCCGGGGGCTTAGGCAGCGTGCGGGCTGTGACCAGGACTCTGCTCTTCTCCTGTGTCTTGACTTAGAGACCAGCACCCCTTTCTCTCTCAGAACGGACCACCGGGCACACGCGGGCTTCCGATTCTTCCGGTTGCATCTCAGTCCCCACAGACACCACGAGAAGACGCATGATCGTTATTCCCACTTAACTGAGGAGGAACTGCTCGTTTTCATGGGACAAGGGGCTGCTGGGAACAGGACACCCCAGAGCCACCCAGCTTCAGGCTCAGAGATGACCCAGAGCTCGGGGGTCCAAGCAATGTGCTCCTGGTCTTGCCACCGGGTGCTCAGCCCTCCCCAGCCCTGTGCACGAGTGATACCAATGGCCCGGGGCTGTGACACCCCACCAGGGTCCAGGAAAGAGGCAGGTGCTGTTGCACCTGTAGCCCTGCTTACCTGGGACACAGGTGAGGAGGACATGGGGGAAGCCAGGGTCAAGCACGCAGGGGACATCTGGTCGGCCCCCAGTTGACAAAGCAGGTGCTCTGCTTTCCCTGGGCCCTAGGGGAGCTTTCTTTGGAACCAGTCAGCGTGTGAAGTTCAGGGGAACCGGCAGGGCCAGGGCGCCGAGAGCCGGCGGGGCTTTTAATAAGCCATAAGTCCCAAAGAACCTTGAGCAAAGATGTCCCCGCCTGGTGCGGAATCGTCCATCCTCCACCAGGGAAGGCTGGGCGGAGGGGTGTGGGTGTGAGCTTCTGAAGGTCGGGGGCCAGCGCTCTCGATTTCACAAATGAGAGTGGGCGTCGCCTCTGCTACTGTCCTGCACCACCAGGGACCCCCTTCCGGGAATGCGCTGGTGCAGGACAGCCGTAGTCACGGTTATGTCTGTCACATGCCTAGCGACACCCAGCTGGACTCCAGAGACAAGGAGTCCCCTCGGTGGATGCGTGCAGGCTGGCCCCGCAGGGTGCAGACGCAGGCGCATTATGGTCATCGAAAGGTGGACCGGCGTGAGGACTGTGCTCTGCAGCTAGTCAGAGACCTCGGAGAGGCGAGACAGATTCACCGCCCCTCGCAGGAGTGAAAGTCTGAGGGCCACCATGTCACGCAACTCCAGGGGCCACCATCCACTGCATAAATGGTGGGTGGCATGCCGGGGGCCAGGCGAGCAGGCCGACAGGGACTCCAGAATGTCATCTCAACTTGGTGGCTCACTTTTCTGCTCTGATACTCTAAGCCCTGGCTTCATCCTCACTGGTGCCTCATGATCACAGGTGGCTGCTGCAGATCCAGCCATTGCATGAAGAGGAAAGAAAGAAAGAAGGGTCAGAGCTCTTGGGAAGTGCCACCCATTTCTTTTACCGGCATCCATTTCCTTTTCCATTTCTGGGGCAAGAGTGCTTCAAACCGTTTCTGTGTCTGACCCTAGTCGGCTCTGTGGCCTTAGGCAAGAGACTCCACCTCTGATAAGCGGGATTCCCTGGCTCCCAGGAGAGCTTCCTTCCTCATACAGGAAAGGTCACTCCTGACTACTTCCGGGTGCTGGCATGCCCCTGCAAAGCTGGGTTCCACTGTGCCCCCAAGGTGTAGCAGGATAGAAAGGACAGGGAAGTATTCTCTTTCCGGTCTGTTCTCTGTGTTGACGGCAGCACAGTCTAATGCTCGTAGCCAACAGGTGTTCCAACATGGCACCCTCTTTACCAGCTGGGTAGTCGCTGTGGTCCAAATGTGTCCCTCACAGATTTGTCTGTTGGGGCTTCATCCCCAACGTGGCCCTTTAGGAGCAAATTCAATCACACATGTGAAGCCCTCACGAACAGAATTAGCTCACAGGTCCCTGATGGCACTTCCATGGGGCCACTACGTGAGGACACAGAATCTGCCCCTCTGGAGGATGAAATGCCCTGGGGCCATCTTGGAAGCAAAGAGAACAGGCCTTCCCCAGACACCAAACCTTCTATTGCCTTGATCTCAGACTTGCCTGTCTCCAAAACTGGAAGGAAATAAGTTTCTGTTCCTTATAAATGTCTTGGCCTCAGGTGTTTTGTTATAGCAGCACCCACGAACTGAGACAGTCATCATTCAATTTTGGCCAGTCCCTCCATTTTTCTGGGCCTGTTTCCTCCTCTGTAAGATGGGGCTAACCAAAGTGCTCCCCTATGGAGTCTTGGAAAGAATGAAATGAGATTGTGCAGGAAATTTCTTAGCAGATGGTCGTATGCAGTCAGTGGCGCTTTTGAGGCGTTACAGAGCCTCCCTCTTCTCTGCAAGTAATAGGGGCGGCCGGCAGGTTCTCAGCCTGGGAAGATCAGGGAGAAGGAGGACGGGGACCCCACGCTGGCTAACGGGGTGCTGAGAGGCATGGGCTGCTAGTGCAGCCAGAGGGTGACCATGGCTGAGCTTTTCTTACATCCGTCAGCAAGTGATGAGGAGTAACCAGCGTCTGACCCGGAATACCTCCCACCCTAAATGTGAGGATTTCACGTTGAGATTTCTCAAAATGCTTTAAAAAACGTAAGTGAGTGTTTATGGCCTAAGTTGCCAAGTTGTGCTTCTTTTCTGAAACCAGACCTTTACTAGGCTACGAGATTTCTAAATCATCAATAGTGTCTCCTCAACCTATTGGCTGAACATCCCCCTTTTTTCCCGATATAATTAGAAATAGCAAAAACGAGGAATAATAAAAAGTACTCACATAGTAGCTGCAGTACTCTTTTGCCAAATGGGTGAGTTCTGTAGTAGTCAGCCATTGTTATGGTGCCTCATAACACACAGCCCCCAGGCCTCAATGGCTTCCATCGGTGACATTCTTTCTCACTGGACCTGTGACTAGCTGGGGTGCCTCGGCTGCAGGCCACGGATTGTGTTCAGTTCTGCTCTATGTGTCTGTCACTTTGGAATCCAGGTTAAAACTGCATTAATGACCCCAGGTGTGTTTTTCTCATGTTTTAGGGAGAAATATGAAAGAGTCACCCAATACTCTGTAAGCACAGTTAGAGTCTCTACTGGGGGAGACTCTAATTGCATTTCACCTAATCACATCTATTAGCCAGATAGCCAAGATGACTGTCAGTGGGACAGGGAAGCATATTCCTGCCAGGAAACTCCAAGGGGGAGGGAGAGGAGAGATGTAGGACCCAACGACACGCTTCTTAACCACTATCTCTATGTATGAGGTCACTCGATTCCCTTGATAACTGTATTCCATAGCTACTCTCACCATTGGACAGGTTAAAAAATAAATAAAGACAAAAACTGAATCCCAGGGGTGTAAGCAGGTCCTTGGAGGTAACAAAAGTGTCACACCTGGGGCTCGCGTATCCGAATCCTCACCGGCTCTTAACCTGGAGGCTAGCTGTAGAAATCGAGCGTGACTTTGATGTCCCTTAATTTCCCATTTCCTTCCATTCTGTGGCCACATATTTATTTTATATGCAATGAAATGTTTTATGATGCCGAGCCCAGAAGCTCACCTAGCCGCCTGGGCATTTGTGTAAACACCTCCCTGAGCGTTCAGGAGCCGCCTCAGGTTGTCCTCCGTAGGCTGGGTCTCCCGCAAGTAATTGCACTTGGAAATAAAACAAGTACCTGTGAATTTACGGGGGTAGGAGGCGTGCGCCGCGATCGCCCTGGGTCCCTTAGCACCCACGCTTCCTGTGCGCACCGATGGCTCCCCGCCTGGGCGCCCCCCTGGCTGCCGCGGCCCAGGGTAGACCAGAAGGCCCAGGCACAGTCTCAAGCAGCGGTGGACCCGAGTCTGAGGGTGTGCGCCCCGCTTCTCAGGGACTCGGAGGCACGTCCTGCTTGTGTCCCAGAGTTCCCCGGCAGGACCGCACCTCCGTTTCCACAGCAGAAAACCCACCCAGTCACACACGCTGTCACCTGCAAGTCCCTCTAAGGCCCTTGCTGGTCCTTACCAGGGTCCCCTTCAACCAACAAACAAAATGAGACTAAGATCGCAGCCTCTGGGGTGCGGGTCTCAGGAAATACCTCTAAGACCTCCGCTGATGAATGACAGCAGATGAATGTCATTAAAAATCAAATAATCATTAATAAAATAATAAAATCTCATCAAAAAACGATGGCTCTTCTCTACCTGCAGAGCAGCTGCAGGTCTGGATTTCGTCCCTTTATCCCAGAAGGTCCAGCTTTGCCGGTAGGACTCCGATCCAGGCCACGCCGGACGCACCTCCCTGGGCTCCGCGGGCCCCTGGTTGGTTCATTCGATAGGAAAGACGGGAGGGAGCGAAGCCCCGGCCGGCCAGCCACGGGGCAGAGGCCGGGCCTGCACTGCGGAGACTCCCAGGCACTGCCCACTCGCAGCCCCTTGCGTCATGGCTGAGCTGAGCGTGGGACACCCTCCTTTGAACCCTAAAATCCAGGCGAAGCAAAAGCCGGGCTGATCCCCCGCTGCCACGGGGCGCCGGGTTGTGTGGGCTGCTGATCTGCTGGCCCTGGGTCCCGGCTCCACAGCGCTCCTCTGCCTTCTCCCTCCGCGGTGGCGTCACCAAGGACTTCAAAGCCTTCCGCACCCTTGGAAGGGACTCCTGGGGGTGCAGGGAGCCTCCTGTCTCCTGGAAAGGAAGGGGCGTGTGTGCAGAGGCCCCACCCTCTCCAGCCCCAGGACCCAACGCGTGGGCATGAGCCGGACGCGCCCCTTGCGCCCCACGAGCCAGGCCTCCCTTTCCTTGGGGAGGCTCTCCCTGGGCCACGTTCACCATCCCCGCCCCGCAGGGTTTTTTGTTTGTTTATTTATTTATTTATTTCCCTTGGTACTGGGGCTTGAATCCAGGGGCGCTTAACCACGGAGCTACATCCCCAGCCCCCTTTTTTATATTTTAGTTTAGAAACAGGGTCCGGCTAAGTTGCTGAGGCTGGCTTTGAACCGACCATCCTCCTGCCTCAGCCTCCCTGAGCCCGCTTGGGCCAAACGCATGAACCACTGCCCCCAGCCAGGCCCCGAAGTTTGACAGTGGGTAGAAAACGGACTTGGAAAACTGCAGGCCCTGAATTGGAACACAGGGCCAAAGACAGCAAAGTTCACAGTAGGTGCTTTATGACCACCACCCATTTTGCTCTCGCTGACCTTGGTACATCTCCCATAGACCCTGGGCTGTTTTCCCTCGCTAAAAATAATCCCATTTTTTTTTTTCTACTTTTCTCTCCTTTCTTTGCAAAGTCTCCGTCTTGCTCACTCGCGAATCCTTCCTGACTTGAAACAGTCTCCTGGGTTTTCCCAGAGCAACCTACCGCCCAGAGCCCTCCCGTGGCCTCTCTCAGAGGCAATGAGATCCTCCTTTATGGAAAAAAAAAAGCCCCAGCAAGAAAAGACAAAAAAAAAAAAAAAAAAAAAAAAAAAAAAAAAAAAAGAAAAAAACAGTCCAGGCATTTGAGATGTGGTCTGACAATCGCCTCCTGCTCCTTCCAGAACAATGTGCTCTCTATTGAGGCTGCGTCGTAAATATTGTACTTGCTTATCCGAGGCTGGGAAACAGTCTCCGGCTGAGAGATTGCGTTTTTACTTATTTATGGGGGAGACTTCCTAAAATGCCACTCGGGATCTGCAGGGCCCATTAATGACAGGGCAGACGACCAGGTTTGACCAAATCAAGTTGCTGTATTGCTCAGTCCTCAGTTTCCTCATCTGGAAGTCCCATTACTAATGGTGATTAGACAATTAAATCATCAGTGAGAGCAGGCCGACGGTCGCAGGGTCCTGCTGTATCCCGGACATTGTGCCAAAGGCAGGATCGGTTATCATTCCCATTTCTGGGATGAAGAAACTGAGGCTCAGACAAACCTCATCAAGCTTAATGGAAGTCCGCGGTGGAGACAGGACTTGAAACGGAGTCCGTGGGACTCCAGAGCCCAACGCCTTCATCAGCCCCAACAAACCACCCGTCAGTAACTACGGTGCATGGTTACCTCCACAATCAAGAATCCAATAAGAAAAACCCATAGGGTATGACCAGGGCCACTAGGCAGGGTGGGGACGGAGCTGGTCTCTCTTCTATTTAGTTACAGACCAGATCACCCTAGTAACTACCAGCCCCCGCAGCCCCCGCCGGCAGAAGCAGGGCCTGATGTGTGTTTTTACGGCCAGCCTCACCCAAGAGCTAACGGGGCAGTGTCTGCGCCTTTCCATGACCCTCGGGGCCTTTGGAGCTATGAGCTAGCTCATTCCCCTATAAAAACTCAGAAGCTGAATTACTGTGGAAGTGGCTCTCTTTATGATCTGGAGGCAGGGAACAGCTTTGGACAGCTTTCTTGGATGTCCAGCCTGCTGTGAAAGACCCCGGGTGAGCAATTGGTGAGTTAATTCTCTTTGGTCCCGGGGAGAGTGGGCACAGCTGCCTCCTGGCCTTTACTCCAAAAGGACATGTCCTCATGGTCCCCTGGAAAGTTCCAGGCTGGCCTCTAGAAGACCCAGTAGACAGACTTCCAAATGTCCAGCTGGAAGGACCCCAACGGTCCCACCCAGAGGGAGGCGCCCCACTCCCCAGCCGCCGCTGGCCTGGGAAGACCTGTTCCCTTCCCTCTGTTGAGTCTCCAGCCTTAGTCTGCTCGGCTTGCAGGTAGGAGCTGGCTTCTCATCTTCCTCTCCTGCGAGGAAGTTGTCACTGCCTGAGGTCCCGGATGGAGGGGTGTTGATTCCTGGGTGGGGGTCTAACCGCTCAGTCTGGCACGGAGCCAGGCGTGGGCCAGGCGGGGTGTCCGACTCTCTGGGGTTAAGCCGCACTTACTCGCCTGTGAGTTTTGACAAGTGATTTGGGTTCTCTGAAGCTCAGCTTCTGCCTCAGTAAACCAGGGTCTGGATGGAGCTTCCCTCCTGGAACCGAGGCAAGGATTCAGCGGGACGGCCCTGTAGTTTAATAATTATGATCCTCACTAAATGTTTTAATGTCTTACGTATATGATTAATAAGCATTTTAATATGTATAAATGTCATACGGACGTCTTAAATGTGTTGTCAAAAAGCCTTAATGTTTATATGTTTATTAATAAATATTTTTATGTCTTAAATTTTAAATTTATTATCTGCAGTGCATTGCTGCCAAATGTCTACGGCTCTCCATGTATTGTGTTTAAGGTTTACTGAATGAATACATTTTTTTTTAAATGAATGCTTCCAATTCTCTCTTTTCCCCACTCTGTCTTCCAAAAATTGAGGACTCGGGCCCTGAAACCAGGAAAGGCAGCCCCTTTTCTGTCCCCTTTCTCAGGCCCACGTTCCCTTCCTCACAGAAACTTCTGAGCCGAGCATTCTTATGATGCAGCAGCTGCGACAGGTGCCTGGAAATCTGACAGACTGGGGTTCCAGTCCTGCTCTGTGTCCACCTCCTTCCGTTTCTCTTTCATTATCAGCAAAAAGAGGCCCAGCGTGTCTGCTGAGGACCAAAGATGAAAGTCTCCCAGAGGTGCTCCGTCGAGTCCACACGTACTAACTGAGCACCTACTTCATGCCAGCTGCAGGGTAGACACTGGGTCTGCTCTCAGGGAGCCTGCGTGTAGCAAGCGAGTAGCTTTGCCTTCTGAGTATTGGAGTCCACGTCCCCTGGAAGCCCAGGCTTCTCAAGTCCTTAGCCGGTCACTTCTCCTTCCTCTCAAGCTCTTCAACCCACTCACGGTGCAGATGTTTAAAGAATATGCCAAGTGGAAATACTGGGGCACGGTATTGACCAGACTGCACTGTCCTGCTGTGTGCCTGCACAAGGACGTACGGACAATCCCACCAGTGTTGCAATTATGATGCAGCAACAAAAATATGGGAAAAAATGTTCTAAGAAGAGGATGCGGGGCAAGCCATGGAGCGGCGGATACTCCGCCAAGCCGCCAGGTCCCCACTAGGACTGAAAGATGTGTTCCCTCTCCTGCTGGGAGTGTCGCCAGCCAATGGTCCTCAGCTGGCATTGCCCTTGGCTGCCAGAAACCCTTCCTCTCAAGGTCACGCCGCCACCTTGGGGCATTCCACACCCAGGGACTGGTCCACCCCAGTCCCTGCAGCCCTGGGCGCTTGGTTGAGGCCCCGCCCACTACATCCTGCTGACTCCTGCTGCTCCCTAATCTCGCTGCCCCCTGTCACCCATGCACAACTGTCGGTCCCCAGGGCCCTTCCATGTAAGCATCTTGCACACGGATCTCCATCGCTGAGTCAGCCGCCTGGTGAACTCAGCCTGCAGTCCTGTGTCCTCACCAGAGCATGGAATTGGGGTCAATCGATATTTGCAGAAACCTGGTGTGTTATTTAGGATTCTTTAGACGGCAAGCAGCAGAAACCCAACTCAAACTGGCTTGGGCAATACGGCCATGTGGAGCCATCCGACCAGCGTGTGGACATCATGAGGACTTGGCTCAGTCATCGGCTCAGCGTGGTCTTTTTCCCTGTTGGCTTCATCCCCCGCCTGACCTTCTTCCTATGTTGGCCCCTAAAACTCCAGCTTTGTATTCAGCCCACCTTTTTCCTTTGTTTAATTTAGCTCTTATTTTAATTAACAAATTAAAATTGTATCTGTTTCAGGTATGATGTTTTGAAGATGTACCCATCGTGAAATGATGAAATTGAGCTCATTAAAATACACTTTATCTCCCATTTCCAGTGAGAACACCTGCCATCTATTCTTTAAGCAGTTTCCAAGAATACAAAGCACTAACTCAGGCTACCATGTCATAGATAGGTCTCTCCACCCAGCCTTAAAATCTGCAGAAAGAAAAAACTTTCATTCTTTCCAAGAGCAGCCAAAGCACCAAAGCTGAATTTCATTGGCTGGGTTTAAAGTCACATGACCATCCCTAAACCAATCACTGCTACCTGTGGAGATGGAATTTCTGGATTGACCAGACTTCAGATGTGGATGCATCAGGGAGCTCAACTCCTCCTGGGCCACCATGGAAGTAGGGAAACTGAGAGACTCCTCCAGAAGAAGCTGGATGAGAGACTCTTCCAGAAGGGGATGAAGGTGGGCCAGGGAAAGCCAACGGAAGACCTCTCCAGAGTGTCTGTACAGAAATGTCCAGCTACGACTTGGTTCTTCTGCCTTTCTGTCACTCATGCTTCTCAGCACTTAAGTATTCTGTTAGTCAGCTCTTTGTCTCCATGACAGAGAGCTGAGAAAAATAACTCAGAGGAGGAAAGATTTATATGGGCTCAGAACTTCAGAGGTTCTCGTCTATGGTCGGCTGACTTGGAGGTAGAGAAAATATGGCGGAAGGGTGTGGTGGAGGAAAGCTGTTCAGCTCATGGAAGCCAAGAAGCAGAGAGAGAGAGAAGGCACAAATACAGTCCCCAGGGGCACACCCCCATGACCTACTTCCTGCAGCCATGCCCACCTGCCTACAGATGCCATCACCTCCCAGAATGGCCCCAAGCTACCAATGGATGAATCCACTGGTGAGGTCAGAGCCCTGTGGATCCAATGGCTTCCCAAAGCCCCACCTCTGGACACTCCTGCCCCGGGGACCGACGCGCGAGTCTTTGGGGGATACTTCATATCCAAACCACAACAGGTCTTTCTGGGCCCTTTTTAGTCTTCCTTGAGGATGTGAATGACCCTATCCGCCATGAGAATGTAAAGGCACTGGATCCAGCAACTGGCGGGGACCTTTCAATAAACGGAAACCTAAAAACGTACCTGCCAAATCCCTGGTATTCTTGCAAACTCAGCTCTATGGTCGCGATCTTCCAGAAATCTTTGCTGGATCATTCCAGAGAGTGATTCACTGGTTGCCCTCCTCCAGGTTGCCTCCGCCCGCCATTCTGTGGACTCCAGGAGGTGCCTGGGAACGTCGTTTCCCACCCATGTGTTCATTGATATGTCTCCACCACTGTGAAGACATACCCAGCGCAACCCCGGAAGTATTCTCCGGACAACAGAAGCTCAACGTGAACGCGCTCCAGCTCTGTTCTCCAGCTGGCCACCAAGAGTGCCGCCAATAAACCTGCTCAAGTAATTCTCGGAAATGTTCGTAGAGATTCTAGAACGTGTCTCCTTCTTAGAGGTGCCCACTGTCCCTGAGTATGTAGCCCATGGCAACAGTTGCTTAGATGGTCAACTGTGCTGGGCAGGAGGACCCTTCTCCCTCCTCCTCCTCCTCCTCAGCAGTCATTACTTTCTCTCTCACTTGTGGATTTCATGAGCTCTACCAGCCCAGAGAGCTAGTGCCTTCCATTATCCTTGTATCCATTCCCCATGCCTAAGGAGGTGGGTGTGATTTACCTCACTGACCAGGAAGCAGAAACTGTCTCAGAGAGGGTAATCAAGTTGCTCAAGGACACACAGCTAGTAGGAGGTCAAACCAGGGCTCAGAGGCCTTTGATCAGAAGCATTAAAGTCAGTGCGCATGTCATCCTGGCAAAACCCTGTGAGGCAAGAAAGAGGACGTCTCATCCCCATTTGACAGGAGAGATCTAAGCTATAGACAAGTTCAAAGGACATTTACACGTCACAAATATGTCCCAGTGGACACAAGGATGGGCCAAGCTTCTGCAGGAGAATGTTCTCATTAACTCAGGAAAGAGGAAGGTGCGGAGCGCAGCACGCGCTCTCCGGACTCTGCAGCGTGCATCCAGCACTTGGCAACAAAACCGACCCAGAACAGACATGCGCTGAGCCGAGGTGACGGGCTCCCGCAGGCCGCAGGCTCCTGACAGATGTGATCATGCACCGGGGGCCGTTCGTCCTTGTGATGAATGGGAGGCTGTCCCGGCCTGAGCCCCGGGTCCCCTAGGAACCCTGCGTGGAGAAGCGCCCGGGCGCAGCGCCTTGGACTGGGACTTGGAGCCAGCCTCCATTCTGTACCTCGACCCCCCAGTGGGATCCGCGTCCAGTGCTCCCCGAGGCAGCAGTAAGTGCTGGACGTCGCCCTCCGCCCCGGGCTCCCCCTGCAGCCGCGCACCGTGGCCACGATGTCTCCTCATAAATCACGCGGCCCGATTAGCTGTCTCTCAATCAATCTGTTCCAGGTGTGGCCTCGGGCGTCTCTCAAGGAGCCCACAGCCCCCGGGGCTGGGAGCACTTTAAAGCCTGCGAGCTTCTCTTCCTTCTCTGCATCTCTGGGTTCAGACTTGAGGCCCCCGGGGCCTCACAGACTGCAGAGAGCTTTAAAAAAGTTGGGAGAAGGTGGAACAGACTCCGGAGGCACAGGAGGACGGTCTGTGAGCACCAGGGACTTGGCAGATATGCCCCATTATTGGGATCTGCATGCCAGAGCTGGAGTGTGGGCCACCGGCAGAGCTTGGAGCTTGGCTCGTTCCTGAGAGTTGTCATTGCTCACAGCCTGTCCCCTTCTTTGGACACTTTGGTGGATGCAGCAGAGATAATGCTGTGTGTTCATAACATTTCACACGTTTTCCAAGATCCCTTGTTAGGTGGAAGACAAGGAACCAGGTCCTGGGCAATGAGAGGCAGGCAGAGGCATGGCCTCGACTTCCAGGTTTGGCCACAAGACCTCCTGGGGGATCACCTGTGATTTTCTTCTGTCCCTCCCTCGGTGACACAGGAGGCTGTGTATCCCAGATGGAAGGAGCCTGGATCCCTGAGTTACCGCTTGGAGAAGCACTGCCCCACATGCTTGCCCAACCCACACCCAACTCTGATGAAAGAACCATTTTGAGCCACCGAGTTGTAGTGCCTTGTTGTTGTGGCATTACCTGGCCCATCCTGACTCATCCAGCTAGTTCCAAAAGTCTATCCACTACGGGAGAGGATGGTAGACCCTGCACACACAGCCACCTGCCACGACCCATCTTCACGCGTAAACGCCACAACCATGGTGTCGCACCCCAAATCCGATGGCAGGAAGCATCGGTTGCTGGGATTATGCTTAGTCGATTGCAAACCAGACTGTCCAGTTGTCCCGTAATCAGACTTAAATCCCACCGGGGACTCCAGGCAGTGGTGAACCAGGTGGCCTCTGTGATCAGGCGGAGCTGGGTTTGGCTGTGGCTCCGTCACCCCCTCAGAGTGGCCTGGGTTGAGGCTTCACTTGGACTTGCTGACCCTCCAGAGTCCTCCTCCAGCATTGAGCAAATGACCCCCCAAGAAAGACGTCAGCCTGCAGCCCTGAGCTGTCAGAAACTGCCTCACCCACAGAAAGTCACCTGCTCCACCGTCACAGACTCGCCCTGGCGAAGCCCACACCCAGTGATGGCTTACGGGGAGGCTGGGCCTGGGGATGAGCCCAGCCCCATTCAGCACTTTGATCTCAGTTTCTGGAGATCCCATGCCACAGGGCCAGCAAGGCCACGCCTGGACAGCGGGTCCTGAGAAGCTGTGGAATGCTCGCTGGCTGCCGTTTTAAGCCGTGAAGATGGTAACTTGCTGTACAGAAATAGCAGCTAGCGTGGGGCTGTCCGTGGGACCAACGAGCGCTTCCCCGGGACCCCCGCAGCTTCGCCTTGCCCTCCGTCCTCTCCTGCTTCCTCTCCTTCTCAGCCACGATCATTGATCCCAAGGGCACAACACAAATCTGCATCTGGGGGGCTGCTTCTCTGAGAACCCAACCTGTGACAGCTCAGTCCCAGTTAGTCCCTTTTCTTTTTTGCTGCTAAACCCCTGACTTGCTTGGTTCTGCTTGACATGGTCCATGATTTCAGGGAGCCAGAGAGAGGCAGGTCCCAGGCCGTGGATGAGTGGGCAGATGTATCCATGGAATGGGTGGATAAATGGATGCAGATGGATGGATGGAAGCATGGAAGGATGGATCGGTGGGGGGAGGGAGGGAAGGAGGGAGAGATGGTGGGGGGAGGAATGGATGGACAGATGGATGGGAGGATGGACGGATGTATGGATGGGAAGATGGATGGATGGGAGGATGAATGGATGGATGGATGGATGGATGGATGGATGGGTAGGTGGGTGGATGAATGGATGGATGGATGGATGGATAGATGGATGGGAGGATGAATGGACAGATGGATAGGTGGACAGATGGATGGATGGGAGGATGAATGGACAGATGGATAGGTGGACAGATGGATGGATGGGTAGGTGGGTGAATGAATGGATGGATGGATGGATGGATAGATGGATGGGAGGATGAATGGACAGATGGATAGGTGGACAGATGGATGGATGGGTAGGTGGGTGGATGGATGGATGGATGGATGGATGGATAGATGGATGGGAGGATGAATGGACAGATGGATAGGTGGACAGATGGATGGATGGGTAGGTGGGTGAATGAATGGATGGATGGATGGATGGATAGATGGATGGGAGGATGAATGGACAGATGGATAGGTGGATAGATGGATGGACGGGTAGGTGGGTGGGTGGATGGATGGGAAGGTGGCAACATTTCTTTGCTTCCTTATGTCTTTCCGCCCAGATGTGTTTCTCAAACTCTGGTCTATAGACCTAAGCTGGTGTGTGTGGTCATGTTGGGACTTCTCGCTTCCTCTAAGTCAATGGCAACGTGAAGTAGGAGACCTCTCTGGCTCTTCACCGATGGGACTGACGTCTCTGTGAATGGGAAAGGGGGTGAGCGTGCACATTCCTGTCTATTCCTGTGATCCACTGCCACCCTCCCCTGGAGGCACAAACGAGAGTACCAGACTGGGATGTCCTAGGGTCCCTTTAAACCAACAAGGCAGAACCAGTGACTTGCTGTGTGACCTTCTGCCAAATCTTCTCTGTCTCCGAGCCTTCGTTTCCTCCTCTGTCAAATATGGGCACTGGGTGAGATGGTCTCTGAGTCCTTCACCCTCCCTGGCATGCTCTCTCACTTAGAATTTGCTCAGCAGCTGGTAACAAATAGATATGACAATATTAAAATACATTGTAGATTAAACTATCATTTAACAAAAAGTCTGAAGGCAAAAGTCTCCGAAGCTATTGCTGCTGCTCACGAATTTTGTCAAAGATATAGGCTTTTGCCATGCTTTCTCTGTTCTGTATTTAACGGGCTGGCTTCGAGTCTCATCCTTTTTGTCTCATGGTCACATGATTGCTGCCAGGGTGCCAATATCACATTGCACTCCAGTGTCTAAATCAAGAAGGGAAGGACCCCAGAAATGTTTCCTGCTAACAGGAGGAGAACTTTTCAAGAAGCTCCCAGTAGAATTCCGCCATGATTCTTTGGCCAGAACTGAACTGAACGCCACGGCCACTTCTTCCTACAGGGAAAGCAGGTACTTAAACCAAAAAAAAAACAGGCCTTGCCAAGGGCACACTGCGTCTGGATCAGGGCAAGGTAAGGGGTGTCCAGGGAAGGAACCGAGGTCGCCTGCCAGGGGACTCAGATGTGCATGTCCCGTCGGCCGTGCCCAGTCTACCCCGGACAGAACAGCCAGGCGGAGGCGACTTGAGGCCATGCGGGGAGGCAGATGGGACAGGACGGAAGCTGCTCATCCAGGGTGGGCGGGGCCAGCAGGGTCCGCACCGGAAGTGCCTACTGGATGGGAACGTGCGTGCAGACGGGGATCCCAACCCGGTTCTTCCTGCCTGAGTCAGGGGCCGTGGCTCCCTGTCCACCTTGGCACCAAAATCCTCTGCGCCCTCCTGGCTGAGGCCAGCTAGCCCCTGCCACAGCGCTCCCTTGCCCTGTCCCTGCTGTGGTTCTCCATGTTCTGATGAGTTCCCTGCCCTGTGCACCTGCCCCGTCCTCTACCCAGACCGACCCCTTCTTCTCCGTACAGTTGCTTGGGTCGCACCACAGGACCTTTGCAAACGTGGTTTCCTCTGCCCTGACAATTGCCACCCTCCCGTTTTTGCTACCTAATTCCTACTTTTCTTCCTAATTGCAGATTCAAGAACATTCCCTGCAAGCAGCCTTCACTACCTCTTCAAGGTATGGCATAATCAACCTATTTGCAGGTAGCTCATCTGAATCTAGCCTACTTGCCTCGGTTTCCAACAGTTCCCCAACTTCCCACCCATCTGCTCTTTAGCTCCAGGAGGGCAGGGCTGGTGTCCTTGCCAGAAGCATAATGGAGTAATTAAAGGCAGAGGATTTGGAGCCCAGCTGCATGGGCTTAAATCTCAGCAATGCCACATGCTCCCTGTGTGACTTTGAGCAAGTTCCTCAACCTCTCTGTGCCTCACTTTCCTCATCGGTATTAAGATAAAAAATAAAATCTACTTCACAAGGTTGCTATAAAGAGTAAATAAGTTAATATCTTAAAAGTTTCACGCAGTGCCTGTCATATTCTGTGTTGTGTTTAATATGATAATAATCTTTAGTATTATTAGTATCATTACCTACAACAAGCACTCAACAAACACCTGTAGATAGATAAATGCTTATTTTGCTCACTGAAGGTGGAGAACCCAGGTCTCTTCTTTCCTTTATCCCCATCGCTTGGCACATTTTAGATGAGCAATAAATACAGAAAGACCAAGCACCCAAAGGTGGGCCTGATCCCTCCGCCCCTGAGTGCCATGGATCACAGCATGAGCCACAAAGGGCAGAAAGACGGGGACCTTGGCACCCCCAGATCTCCTTGGACATTGACAGCCTTAAGTGGCAAACTGACATCCGGAATTTCTCCTGCTTTCCTATCACCAGTAAGTTTTAGTTATCCAACTAACACGTGGATATGTTCCCCTTTCTTTAAAAAAAAAAAAAAAATGGCCTGGGGTGGTGGCCCACGCCTGTAACCCCAGCGGCTCTGGAGGCTGAGGCAGGAGGATTGTGAGTTCAAAGCCAGCCTCAGCAAAGGCGAGGCCCTAAGCAGCTCAGTGAGACCCTGTCTCTCAATAAAATGCAAAAAAGGGCTGGGGAGGTGGCTCAGTGGCTGAGTGCCCCGGGTTCAATCCCCAATAGCCCCCCAAAATATTGTGGGGTTGAGGGTGTGGTTGGGGGCAGCATGCTGGCCAAGGCCCAGGGTTCCATGCCCAGCCCCACTGAAATGGATAAATAAGTGGCCTTCCAAACGAAGCCCAGGGGCCCCACTCCTGTCTTGGTCCCCTGGTGTCTCCCAGGCTGCGACCCTGGGTGGAAAGCTGTCCCTTCCCAGAAGCCACTTCAGGAGGGCATGCCTGGCACCTCGCTCACTAGCCGCCCAGGCGTGTGCTCGGGCGTGTGGCTGGCGGACTTTGGGGCGGGGACGTGGATTCACTTGGTTTCCTCTGGATGGCGCCACTCGAGCCCTGGACTTGACAGCTGGTCTCTGCTCAGTGACATCTCTGGGGGCCGTGCCACGTCCCCGACACCTCGCTTCCTGTTCCTGTAGGTGAGCAGAACCTGGTCTGCTCAGCCCTGACTGTGGGCTCAGCCAGCAGGGTGGGTGTACTTGGGGGTCTTATGAAAAAAGAAGTAGATGCCTAGGGCCCTCTGCATGTCAGAACGCGGCAGGGGCCTGGGACTCCCTGTGCTGTGACCCCCGTGACATTGGGACTTCCCTAGCTAGGCCCCCGAGGTGTCCACATCAGCTGGTTCCAAGTCTCTGATAATTAAGAGGGAAGCCCAGTGGAGCTGCCTGTCAGCCAGACTCTGGAGGCTGAGGCAGGAGGATCGTGAGTTCAAAGCCAGCCTCAGCAACTTAGTGAGGCCCTAAGCAACTCAGCCAGACCCTGCCTCTAAATAAAATACAAAATAGGGCTGGGGGTGTGACTCGGTGCTTAGGTGCCCCTGGGCTCAATCCCCGGAGCCAAAAAAAGTATATTAAAAAATGAGGAGGAGGAGGAAGCCTGCTGGGCGTCTCTGGTCACTCTTCCCCAGCATTGCAAGATCTCCTGGAGGACAAATCGCCCGGCTGCGGCTGTGGACAGCTGCTCTGGGGTAGGAGCCCACAGGACAGCTGCTGGGGAGGACGCGCGGGCTGCCCTTTGGAGTGGAGATGCCTCGGAGCGCCCAGGCTAGGCATATCGTGCTGAGTGACCCTCCTTCCGTCCCCGTCCCTGGGGGCTGGATGCAGAAGCTGGGGCTGGAACCCGGAGCTTCCGTCTCCACTGCCCCTCTGCTAATCCGTCCCCCACCCGGGCCCTCCTGCTTCGGAATTCCATTGCAGAATCTGGAGTAAGGGTCTGGGGGTCTGGCTTGGGAGGGACGATGGGAGGAGGAGGGGTGAGTGGAAGAGTCCTGGGGCGCGTGTGCGTGTGGACATGAGTCCAGAGAGGGTGACGGCCACCGGCTGGGAAGGGGGAGGGGAGGCCGGGTCAGGCGGCGGCCTCGGAGGGAGATAAGCGGGTCCATCTGTCTCTCCTGACACTATCTGTGGCTTCAGTCTTAGGGTCCCTCCCAGGCGGGGGAGGGGGCCCGCCGGGGTGCTGGGGGAGGGGAGAGGGGTCCCTGGGAGCGGCTCCCCAGCTGGCCCACTGTCCCCAAGAGCAGGGTCGACTGCAGACTGGGGGGTCACCCTCCCCTCTGCGCCCTCCTGGGCCTGGCCTGCCCCAGCTCAGCCCTGAGAGCTGGAGAGAGAGGCCCCTGGGGACTGGAACCACTTGAAACTGCAACTTGTCTTTCTCAAGTGGTGGTTGGGGAGGGGGTGGGCGTGGAACCCAGAAAGGAGAGAATGAGCCAGCGGGCGGGAAGGGCCTTTGGCAGCTGCCCCAAAGGGCCTCTGCCCTCTCTCTCCTCGGTCTTTTGAACCTTGACCGTGGTGGTTTAGAAGAGGTATGAGCATTTCCCCCCATGTGGAGATAAGGACATCAAGAGCCAGAGAAGTTAAGGAACTTGCCTGGGGTCACACAGCTACTCGGAGGCCTCCGCGGGATCAGAGCTGGACCTCTCTGAGTGCCGAGCCTTCTGCTGACCACTCTAGCTGGGCGCTTCTCCTCTCTTAGGAGAGGTCACGTCCACAGGGTATTGACGAAGATCCTTCGCTTGACCCAGTTAGAGTCTGACTCCCAGACTTTCTTCTGGGTCCTTCTCTGCACTTCCTTACAATCCCAGTGCCGGCCAAAGCTCTGCTGGACAGTGGGGCCAGAACCCACTCTGGACCTCTGATGGCGTTCCTCGTCCTCCACCCTGCCCCCCGGGGTCTGGCCACCAGGCCTGCCTTCAGCAGGAATCTTGGCAGTGGGATTACCCAGAATTCCCCTGGCCCCTGAGATTTCCTCCTGGTCCTTTCCACCCGCCGACGCCAGCCTGCCCCTGGGTTGCAAATCCACTTGCCCACGCTGGATTCAGAGTTGAGCTCAGGCCCCAGTGCAGGACCCCATGGCTGAGGTCCTTAAGCCTGTCCCCACGGTCCCCCACCCCGCTTGGCGAGGACTCTCCCTCAACAGCGTCCGATCACGTCTCCTTTCTCATTCAACAAACCCTTCTTGAGCCGAGCGGGCCTCTGGGCCATCTCGGCTCTGGGCGCCGGTGACACGGTCCTGGCCCCAGTTTCTTTCCGGTTCTTAGAAAACATCTCCCTAGATTGAAGCCAGGCCCGCCGAGACCTCGGTAACGCCACCTCATCAGTTGGTCTCGGGAACACCTTATTGTGCCAAGCTCTGACTTGGGTTTTATCGAGGAAGCCAAGAGAAACAGGCCCGTGTTTGCTGTTGCTTTTACCATAATGGCATCATCAGGAATGCCCCCAAAGGACTGGGGACCTGGCTCAGCAGCAGAGCATTTACCTGCCGTGCATGAGGCCCTGGGTTCCATCCCAGCACCACCAAAAAAAAACCAAGAAGCACCAGAAAATCACACAGGGTGACATCATCATCGCAAGACCCCCAGGAAGACGTCCTTCCTGGTTTTCAGCAAACATCTTGATTTGTTTGTCTTTTGCGAACTTTGCAGACTCTTCTAACTGACCATGATTCTCTCCTTGTTTGGGCAGCCAGGAAGCCCAGGGCCAGATATGTTCCTGTTAACTACACGGGATGTTCCAGCACCGAAGGCCGAGAAGCTAAATATCCTCAAACAGAGCGGATAAACCGCCGCGCGCCGTGCTGCTGGATTCTGCTCCTGGTCTCTGCAGCCCCCACAGAACTGAGGCTGGAACGGCCTGAAGGCTCCTCCCTCCAGTGGCTGGCGGTGGGTGGTGGCTGGAGACCGGGCTCTGCTCCTCGGGGTGTGGGTGCTCCGCTGGCTGGCTTGGGCTTCCTCGCAGCATGGCGGCTGGGCTTCCAGAGGGAGCGTCCCTGTTGGGAGGTGGCTGGGCAGGAGCGGGCGCCCTTTGGGGAGCTCGCCTCGGAAGGCTTGCAGGCTGAGATGGCAATCTCCTCTCCACGACATGGGTCGCCTTCCAGCCCTGCCAATTTTTCTTGCCTTTACTGTTCATGGGGTGCTTGCAGTTTTGCAAGACGCCTCCATTTCTTCATGGAAACAGGCAGGAGGTGGACCACTGGGTCAGTGCCATTTTCTGAGCGTTCCCAACGACGGTTCCCCCATGTCACTCACTTGATTCCAACGACCTCTCGCTGATATTTTACAAGTGGAGAAACCAGAGCCCCGGAAGCTGATGATATTGACCAGGCTCTGCGTCCCTGAGAACTGGCCGGGGTGGGGTTCGATTCCAGGCCATCTGGTGCAGCTCTGCACGGACGGGGTCATCCCACACAACCACGTTCTTGTCCCCAGAGCCTCGCTGCACGTGTCACACGAAGGCCACACCACATTTAGCCCAGTCTCCCCCAGACATCTCCTCGGATCCCCGAGCGTCCTTACGTGCGACTGGCCCTGGGAAGTCCGAGAGCCTTCGGTGACCTCTGTGCGTCTACGGGACGAACATTCTCTGCGACTTAGGTCAGCCGGCCGGCGGGAATCTGGCAGAAGGGCTCTGAGCACCCGCTTCCTGCCAGGCTCTGAGTCAGCATGCAGGCGTCCACGCCCAGGCTTTCCGTGTCCCACTGGACCGGGATCTGCTTGAGGGCAGGGATCTTGCGCCCTGGTCACCCCACAGCAGCCGCCTGGCGCGGAGGGTGCAGAAGCCCAGAGGGTCCATCCAGCGGCGACATCCTGGGAGGAGACGGCTCGGAGCCTCCGTGTGGCCTCACCCCAGGTGGAGATGAGCAGGCTCCCTGTGTATGTCACCGGTATCTGGACACCTGCCCCTTCTGCTCCCAGCTCACAGGCAAGTTTGGGACGGAAGCATGACAAGGAGATCAAAAGCTCAGCCCCCGAAAACAAGACTCTGGGAGCCGCCTGGGTCTTGAGCCCCCAGACCCCAACGAAATCAATGACCGGGGAGAGGGACGAGCCCCTGGGGTCCCTGGTTCCCCCTCCCCCGCCTCTGGAAGTAGCAGCCTCAATGCAAGGGGCTGGAAATCGGGGATTTGGTGTTCCAAGATGAATGGAAACCTCTTTTAAGAAAAGCGAACACTCTTTTTGTAATCTTTGATCCCCCAAGCCAAGGTCTTGGGGCCAAATGTCAGAGTTGGCAGATCTCACCGAACAGTGCATGGATGGCACTCAGAGGGGCTACGTCCTGGGCGGACCTGGTTGAGGGAGCAGATGGGAGCAGAGGCCTAGAAGAAGAGGAGGCAGCAGCCCCGGGACCAGGTGTGGCTTTATCTCCCCCGGCCCAATTATCACCAACCTCTGGTTCTATTTTTGACGTAGGATGTGGTGGGTGAGTCAGGAAGAAAATAGAGGCTCATTATTTGGTCTTTGCTAGCTCTTGGAAATATCCAGAATACTTGGCCCTCAAGTCAAACCCCAGTTCTGGGCCTAAAAGCTAAATCCAGATATGTTATATATTTATTCAAGGCAGCAATTGGCCAGGAAACGACTATAAAACACACATTTTGAATAAAAGAGGGAGATTTATGGTGTATTTGCGAATCTGAGTCACATCTCTCTGCCTCCCTCAGGCCTGGGTTCCTTAATCACTAACATACCCCAGCTTGTACACTCGGTGGGTACAGAATTGCTTCCTTCTGGATCCGTCCCAGTTAAAGATGTGGCCGGGATTGTGCTACTTTATCTGACAGTCAGTAAATAAATTGCCAATTCATTCTGGGCTTAGATGGGGGCTGCTTTTTTCCTTGGGAAGAAAAAAAAAAAAAGTGGGTTTCTTTCATATGTATCTTTGATCAGTTGGAACTTGACAAATTATTTTCCGAGGAATTTCTCTATCCTTAATGCCACAGGGAAAAAATGGATTTACTCTCAAAGAATAGCTTTTATGTTTCAAAAATTAGAGCACCGTAAAAGCTTTTTCCTTGGATTCCCTCTCTCTCTCTCTCTCTCTCTCTCTCTCTCCCCCTCTCTCTCTGCCCTCGCTCTTCCAACTGCACGGCAGGTAACAAATACAGCGGAGAAAAGGTGTTCACAGGAACTGGGCTTCTGGCTGGTTATTTCAAATGCATGAAGTTAATAGGAAGATAAGGCTCAATCCCTGTGTTCAGTGGGTTGAGAAAGCAAAGTTAAAGCGTCTGCCCTGCTCATCCTGGGAATAGCTGGTTTGGATTGGTTTGGCTGGTTTTCTCCTTTGAACTCTTGTCTCAGTGGCAAACTTAAAAACTAAAGAACATCTAAGCTGGGCTGGGGTTGTGGCTCAGTGGTGGAGCACTTGCCCAGCACGTGTGAGGTCCTGGGTTGCATCCTCAGCACCACATAAAAATAAAAAAAAAATAAATTAAATAAAGGCATTGTGTCCATCTACAACACACACATATATACACACACACACACACACACACATTTTTTTTAGATAAAAAAGAATATCTGCATTGTGTGTCAGCAGGATTCAACTTCCCCACAACTCTCTCCTACCCTTGGCCTTGATGTTCGATTACCTGAAGAAAGAGACTTTGAACAGAAGATCTTTAAGTGATGTCCATATTTCACTCAGAAAGAAAAGAATGTATTAAAAGTACAGTGGCCCAGGACCGCCATGAATGGTTGGGCAGACTGTGCACTGCACAACTTCAAAAGGTACCAGATAGACCATGCAGGTGAAAGACAGTCCCTTAGTGCTGTGTTCTGTGGCACCTTTGGAAGGGAACTCACAGAAAGGAAGGGAAGATCGGAAAACCACAATTATAATAAAGGGACAATCTTGGGGACCTAGGTGGAAGAAACTAAAACAATGTTGTTGTTTTGTTTTGTTTAGGGACTAGAATGAATGAGCCCCAGCAGTTTCAACCTATTTATTTCTCCATTTGAGATTCTCTTCCTGGGAGAAAAAGTTGATCATCTCTTTGTGGGTCAAGTACCCCAACCCCTTGCCTAAGGGTGGGTGGCTCTTTGATTGGCAGCCCCCACCTCTCCTTTGGGTTTCCCCACAGCAGACTCCGAGACCCGAATCAGGATCCGGCAGTTTCTCTGGGTGAAGGGCGGGATGGGGAGGAGCAGGGCAGCTCGGTGGACGCGGGGCCCAGCCCTCCTGGGATGCGCTGAGAGGCCACACGGGAAGCTGGCCCACCAAGGGGGACAAGGCCGGGACAGGCACCCCCAACTCCCGTCCCTCGTTCCTCACGGAACGCTCACTGGGACTTGGATTGCCTGCGCTGGAGGCCTGACCAGCACCCAGACCTCACACGCCTGTGGCCAGAGAAGGACGCAAACAGAGGGACATCGAGGAGGGGGGCCTGACGTCATTGGGGTTTGTGTTGATGACATCCACTGAAACTGCAGGTGACCTGGAGGGCGGCCATTCGAGGCAGGACTTGGCCCTGGCGGCATCTGCCACCCCCACCAAGGTCACAGTGATGAGGGAGAAATAAATTCCTTCTACCCGCAAAGTATGGAGGCTGCTACTTCCCCAGGAGGAGGATGGGATGCCGGAGGTCACGAAGTGCCCAGGGCCCTGTCCGAGGACTCCAGAATGCCATCTTGCCTCGTCTCTGCGCCTCTGGCCTTGGGCAGGCCACTGACTCCACTCTGGGGACACTCGGGCCTCTGTGGAGCCTTAGCACCTGGCATTCCCAGGGCCCTCCGACCCCAGGGTCAAATCTGGCTTTAGGACTGTGACAGAGAGCGAAGGCTCCCTGAACTCTTCCTTGGTGTCACCGAGCGCCCGCTAGATCTGTCAGAAAGGGCGCCAGAGTCCAGACCACAGCAGGGCTTAGAAGTCACGGACGGAGGAGCTGAGACGCAGGGGTTCCTGCAGGGTCGGAGGACACGGGCGCACCAGGCACGGGGGGCTGGCACCCAGTGTGCCCATTCTGCAGGCGCTGCCCTTGCTCCTCAGCCTCCCTCTGCGGACACGGTGTGGACTGCCTTGGGTGCGGTCGCAGGCCTTCCTCTTAGGGGTGGCGTGCACCCTGCAGCCCTGCCCGGGACTCTCGTCTGACCTAAGACCGACCAGCTCACCCCGGCCACTTGGCCAGGTGCCCGCCTCCCTGGCTTACCTGGCATCTGGGACAGCCTGGTCCTCCGGAGAGCCCGAGGGCGGGCCTCGGCTGCTGGCTTCCGGAGACAGCAGGGACCCCTGTGATCACCTTCCTGTGGTGTCACTTGGCGGCGCTGGGGTCCCCAGCTCTCCAATCCAACGAAGGCATTTTGCGGATGTGATTAAGGTCCCTCACGGGTTGACTTTACGTCACTTTAAGAGAGAACACCCCAGGTGACCTGGAGGGTATGAAAGCAGACCCCAGCCTTCTCCAAAGTGAAGGAGGGAATTCTGTCTGTGGGCAGCAGCTTTGGCCACCTGAGCGCTCCAGCCACCAGTTAGGGGTGGAGTCCTGCCCCCCGCAACCCCAGCAAAATTCATACCCGGAAGACCCAACCCCGAAGGTGACTGCTGTGGCTGTGTCCCCGGAGCAGGGAGAGACACCGGGACGGATTCCCCTCTCTCCCTGCACACAGGGAAGCAGCGCGTGAGGACACAAGGTGGCCACCCCCAGCCAGGAAGAGGGGCCTCGCCGGAAACCAACCCAGCCGCTGCTGGATCTTGGCCCTCCAGCTTCTGCAACCAGGACAGAACAAGCTTCCAGGAAGACCCATGCGGAGGCAGGGATGCAGGGGAGCCGGCCGGCCTGGGAGTGCTGGGGAGGGAGACCCAGCCCGTTCTGCTACCTCCTCACAATGCAGCACGATGGACCCTGTGTGGGGGGCGCATGTGTCATTATGAGGCCCTAATTAACATAACCATATTAACCACAGGAGAGAGATCAGTGCAGGCCAGGCAGGGAGAGGGGAGGGAGGGAGGTGCCGGGAAGGAGGCCAATCCGACCATGACGGGTGTATATGGATATAGCGTAGTGAATCCCACTATTAAGTATGAATATGATGCACCAAGAAAAATTCATCAAATTGCTGGGCCCAATGGCACATGCCTGTCATCTCAGTGGCTCCAGAGGCTGAGGCAGGAGGATCTCGAGTTCAAAGCCAGCCTCAGCAAAAGCGAGACCCTGTCTCTAAATAAAATACAAAATAGGGCTGGGGATGGGGCTCGGGGGTCGAGTGTCCCTGAGTTCAATCCCCGGTATCAGAAAAAGAAAAATTCTGTTGTTTGAGCCACCCAGTCTGGGGTGTTCTGTTATAGCAGCCTGGGCCCTTAAGGCACTGCCCTATGGACATCACCAAACCAGCCCCTCCACTGCAGAAGGCAGTCCTTGTCACACGTAGCTTATGTATGTACGCACATACATATGTACGTGTCATCTATGTCATCTATCACCTATCTATCCATCATCTGTCATCTACCTTCCACGATCTACCATCTGTCTATGATCTCTTACCTATCATCTGTCCATCCATCAGCCATCTCCCATCCATCATCTATCTACTACAATCTGTCTATAGTCTATCATCTATCACCTCTCTATCCATCACCTATCATCTATCTTCTATGATCTACCATCTATCTACAGTCTCTTACCTATCATCTGTCCATCTATCATCTATGTTCTATCATCTATCTACCTATCTGTCTATCCATCTATCTACCTATCTGTCTATCCATCTGTCTACCATCTATCTACCTATCTACCTGTCTATCTATCTATCCATCTATAATCTATCTACCTATCTATCTACCTGTCTATCCATCCATCTGTCTACCATCTATCTACCTATCTACCTGTCTATCCATCTATAATCTATCTACCTATCTATCTACCTGTCTATCCATCTATTGATCTATCTATCCATCTATCTACCTGTCTGTCCATCTGTCTACCATCTATCTACCTATCTATCATCTATTGATCTATCTATCCGTCTATCATCTATCTACCTATCTATCTACCTATCTGTCTATCCATCTATCTGTCTACTATCTATCTACCTATCTACCTACCTATTATCTATCTGTCTATCCATCTATTGATCTATCCATCTACCTATCTGTCTGTCCATCTGTCTACCATCTATCTACCTGTCTATCTATCCATCTATCTACCATCTATCTACCTATCTATCATCTATCTACCTATCTACCTATCTACCTGTCTATCCATCTATCTACCTGTCTCTCCATCTATCTATCCATCTATCATCTATGTATCTACCTACCTACCTATCTGTTTATCCATCTATCTATCCATCTATCCATCTATCTGTCATCTATCTACCTATCCACCTGTCTACCTATCTGTCTATCCATCTATCTATCCATCTACCTACCATCTATCTACCTATCTACCTACCTATCTACCTGTCTATCTATCTGTCTATGCGCTGAGACCAGCTGCGTGTGGCCTGGGCCAGCGGGACCAGGTTGCCTCACAGGCTCAGGGTTATAGACACACGCCATCGAGGCTCGGTCGCCGTGGTTATGCAGCCTCGCCGCTGGGTCCCAGGTCATCGATGGGGCCTCTCCCGAGAGGCACTCTCCTGGTGAAGAGAACGCCGTCCAGACTCACTTGTCACAGTGGCTAAGAGCTTAATGAAAAGCCATCGCGACATCGGACGCTGGGGCAGAGGAGAGGCAGGGCCTCCCTCGCGCTGCTGTGGGCAGGTCAACCGCGGCCGCTCGCTGGAGAACAGGCTGGCCGTCTCTCAAAACAAACGCAACGCGCAGTCACCACAGGCCGGCGATCGCCGCCCTGGGCATTTGTCCCAGAGAAATAAAGCTCGCGCTTGCACAAACACCTGTACACAGACGCTCACAGCCCAAACTGGAAAGGAGCCAGGGGTCTTTTAACAAGAGGGTGATTTATCCAGCCGGTGATCCATCCGCGCCGTGGAAGACTGCGCAGAGATTCGAAGAATGGAGGGTGGGTGTACTCGGAGCTTGCCAAACAGGGGACGGAGCCAGTGCCCAAGAGGCGACCTGCTGGTTGGGGGTTAGGGTCCAGCTGGGGGTGCGTGTGGTCGTAAAAGAGCAGCATGGGGGGACTCGTGGTCCTGGAAATGTTCCCTGTGTCATCGCGCTGGCAGATGCACAAACCTACCCATGGGAGGGAATCTTCTAGAACTAAACGCACACAGGCAAAATGAGCAGATGTGAAACCCAGACATCTGCCTAGCATCAGGGGTCAGCACCACTGTCGGTCCCCCCCGCCGTGACGCTGTCTACTGCTGGTGTCCAGGGGCGAAGCGTTCCCAGGGTGTCCTGTGCCTCTCTCCACTTATCTCCAAAGCCAAAGTTTAGGAGAAAGAGAGTAGGTGAGGCTGGAGAGGCCAGGGCTGTCTGGAGATGCGAAGCCCCTGCCTCAGTTTGGGCTCAGGACCTGGAGGATGTAGAAGGTGATCTGAGGGTGGGAGGATGGGAAGAGGAAAAGCCGCGGATTCAGTTCCTGCTCCCGGTTCTGTGTGGGTGGCTGAGGATCCCCCGGCGAGGTGCATGAACGAGCCTCCTGTCTGGGCCTCCAGAAAACAGGAGGATGGGCTTCTTCCACCAGCTCCCACGCCCACCAGGCGGTGGGCCAGGGTCATTATTTCCAGGCTGTGCCTGAGTTCAGGCTGAGGGAGCCGCCCAGCTTCAGGGAAACCCTGTGGCCAAAACCCAGAGCCTAGAGGACGATGTCCCCTCTACTATGGCTGAAATCAGAGGCTGGCCAAAGGGGTGCCACATGTGGCCCGAGGCCTGCGTGCCAGCGCCCTTGCCTGGCTGTCCTGCCAGCAAGCAGCATGTCTGCAGGGCTGCTGGCCAAGCCCTTTGCGCAGGTGACCGTTAGTGGACGCCTTGCAGGAGCAGGCGAGAGGGAGCCTGGAACAGCCCTCCCTCCTGAGAGGAGAGCAGACCTGCACAAAGAGAGGGAGGGAGAGGAAGGACAAGGCTCATGCCAACTGCCCTGGGGACATCACTGCCCTGCAGAAGGCGGTCACACGGGAGCAGGTGGCCTTTTGGGCCTTAAGAGAGGGCGCTGCGTCTGCCGGGAACTCACGAGGCTCTGGCCTTTGGCACCATCTCAGGCCCAGGGGCAGATCCCAGCACTCCCATTGCACAGAGGTGGAAACTGAGGCTTCGGGAAGCGGGTGAATCTTCACACGCGTCAGAGCGCGAGCTGGGCTCTGAGACCAGGAGCCGAGGTCCCTGGGAGGCAGCCAGTCCCCAGCCACCGTCGCGGAGCCTCCTTCAGTTTCCCCCAGGACAAGTGCCCTGGGCAAAGAAAGCTGCACGGTGCCCTCCAGACTGGGCTCCCTGGTCCTCTGCTCTGCTCCTGGGCCAGTGGGAAGGACAGAGACACACTGGCCCATCACCTGAGAGAGCCCGGGCAGCGGCCAGGGCGGAGGAGTCCCGCGCAGGCTGGCGCGCCCGCCGGGTCTCTCCTTAGCTGCCGTCTGGTCTACGAGCTTGTCAGATGGAGCCCTGGTCCCGAGACGGGCTGTCCAGGTGGGCTGCCCGCATGGGGACGCAGCCCACGGCCAGAGACTGAAAGCTCCTGTCACCCCTGCCAGGACTCGCGTTGATAGCGGGGTGTCGGCCTAACGTCACAGTGCCAGGAATGGCCGTGAGCGTGCACACCTGGCTCTCCCAGCCCGACACTCGCAAGTCTAGGGACAAGGGCCCAGGTGCTGAGGTTGCACACTCGTGAGATCGGCACACGGGAACCCGCGGCTAAGTGGAATGAAAGTGCCTTCTGAGGTTGGAGCACAAAGGGGGCTGGATGTCAGCCTCTGGGTGTGCGGAAGCTACTGTCACCTCGTTGCCACCAAAGGGCTGTCGGTCACTTACAGTCACTATTTAAATCATATTTAAGAAGATGCTGCATGGGACAGTTGCTTTAATTATTGTTAAGATGATGATGGTGATGGTGGCGATGGTGGTGATGGTGGTGGTGATGGTGGTGGTGATGGTGGTGATGGTGGTGGTGGCAATGGTGGCGGTGGTGATGGCGGCGGCGGCGGCGATGGTGGTGGCGGTGGCGGTGGTGATGGTAATGGTGATGGTGGTGATGGTGGTGGTGATGGTGATGGTGGTGGTGGTGGTAATGGTGATGGTGGTGATGGTGGTGGTGATGGTGATGGTGGTGGTGGTGGTGATGGTGGTGGTGGTGATGGTGGTGGTGGTGGTGATGGTGGTGGTGGTGGTGGTGGAGGTGGTGGTGGTGGTGGTGGTGGTGGTGGTGGGGTGGTGATGGTGGTGATGGTGATGGTGGTGGTGATGGTGATGGTGATGGTGGTGGTGGTGATGGTGGTGGTGGTGGTGGAGGTGGTGGTGGTGGTGGTGGTGGTGGTGGTGGTGGTGGTGGTGATGGTGGTGGTGGTGGTGGTGGTGGTGGTGGTGGTGATGGTGATGGTGATGGTGGTGGTGATGGTGATGGTGGTGGTGGTGATGGTGGTGGTGGTGGTGGTGATGGTGATGGTGGTGGTGGTGGTGGAGGTGGTGATGGTGGTGGTGGTGGTGGTGGTGGTGGTGGTGGTGGTGATGGTGATGGTGGTGGTGGTGGTGATGGTGGTGGTGATGGTGGTGGTGGTGGTGATGGTGATGGTGAGGATGGTGGAGATGGAGATTTTTCCTAACTCCCACTGAGCTTAATTCTACCATAAAAAAGATCAGAGAGCCAAATTTCCCAGCAAGAGGAGGAGGCGGAAGAGAAGGACAAGAAGAATCCACACTGACATCTTTTCCCCAGCCAACAAGTACTGAGCTCGTCTCTCTGCCCAGCCTGCGTCAAGCACTTGTGCTCAGGGTCTCGTTGAAACCCCACCAGAACCAGGACCCTCTGGGAGGAGGACTCTGGTATCTTCGTCCACACAGGAAGAATGGAAGGTCAAAGAGGTGAGTGGACTTGCCCACGGTCTCCGAGGCAGCACGTGGCCAGGTGAACTGATAACCCAGGTCAGAGATCAAGGGATAGAGAGAAAAGGGTGGACTCCGTGTGCACAGGCTCGTGAGTGTGTGTGTGTGTGTGTGTGTGCATGTGTGTGTGTGAGTGTGTGTGTGAGTGTGCATGTGAGTGTGTGTGAAAGAATGTGTGTGTGAGTGTGCGTGTGAGTGTGCGAGTGTGTGTGAGTGTGCATGTGTGTGTGAAAGAATGTGAGTGTGTGTGCATGTGTGTGCGCATGTGTGTGCATGTGAGCGTGTGTGTGTGCACGTGAGTGTGTGTGAAAGAACGTGTGTGAATGTGTGTGCGCGTGTGTGAGTGTGCATGTGAGCGTGTGTGTGAGTGTGCATGTGAGTGTGCATGTGTGAGTGTGCGTGTGTGTGTGTGTGTGTGTGTGAGTGTGTGTGTGGCATTTATTAACAAGGAAACACCTGCTCGCCCAGAACAGCAGCCTCACCCGCCCAGAGCAGCAAGCAGCAGCCCAGGAAGCAGGGACAGGGGTGGCCAGGTGTCCCCTTGCCACTGAGGCAGAGTGTTCTGTGACTAGCAGAGTCACAACCCCACCACGGCTGTGACTGGGTTTTCTCTCCTAAGCAGGAATGAAGGACAGCGTGCTCACAGGCTGCCGGGCACACAGCCACGCAGGCTGCTGCTTCTACTTACGATGCATCTGTAATGCCATCTTTAAGTATTGTCTTCAGTGGCCTTGTGACATTCCACCGTATGGCATATACTAATCTACTGACCCCATAGTATTGGATATTAAGCCTCCGATTTTGCACAGATTAAAAAATTATGTTGAACTTTCTAGAAAACATTTGTACACATCCCTGATTAGATCCTTAGAATTGATTCCCCCAAGCAGACTTATCAGTTTAAATAAATAGCAACCTTGCTTAAACTTTTGGTATATTTTGCCAAGTTCTTTTCTCAAAATGTTTATGTAATTTTCATTCCAACTAGAAACTTATGAGATTCCCTATTTTCCCATTAGCAATAAACATCACTGTTTTAAAAATATATATTGACTAAGTCCATGAATAAATAATGCATTTTGTTGATTTAAAGTCTTTCTTTTCAAACACTTATTGAACATTTAGTGTGTTAAATACCTTCCTGGGTGTTTCCACAGATATTATCTCTGAGTCAGGCAGAATACTTTCTGTTAATGGAGGAGGAAGCCAAGTCTTGCATAAACTTAGGTTCCGAGCTGAGCTCTTGCTATATAATCAGCTGTGTGATCTGGAGGAGATTCTTAACTTCTCTGAGCTCAAGAATACCAACAATCTGACTTGGAAAGTTCTGGTATTCATTCTGGTTCAAAATTTTAAGCCCCACACTCAAGCACACCAAGAAGCTAGGCAGATGCTATAATACTTTTAGCTTCAAAGAAGCCTACCAGCTCACATAACCAGAAACTGTCCTCCACAGCTGTGGGGGCTAACTAGAAAAGGACCTAATGCAATGAGCAGATCCTCAAAAAGAAAGGACAGTGACCACACACCATGGGTCCTTAATACATGTTTGTTGAACAAATGAACAAATGTGGACTAGATGAGTTCTATCCCTTATTAACCTACATCTCAGTCTTCTACCATCTCTGCCGCAGGACCTTTGCATAAACTATTTCCTCTGCCTGAAATAATTTTCCTCCCAATTTTTTACCTGGATAATTCCTTTTTCCTCTCTAGGGCTCAGCACAAAAGTCACCTCACCCAGACTGTGTTAGGACTCTTAATGGCACTATACACACAGCACTCGACAGCTCTTTCAAGCACTACAATTCATTGATAGCAGAGATGATTACTCAAGGGCTGTTTCTTTCACTAAGCCACAAGCCCCAGGAGGACAGGGCCCCTACACCTTCTTCATCTTTTTGTTCCCAGTACCCACCACGTACCCAGGTCAGAGTGAGCAGCCCTAAATACATTTAAGGAGCATATACCGATGTCTGTCGTGCCTCTGGACATCAACCCAAGGATAAAACTACATTAACATTGGGATACTCCCTCCTTATCGCTACCCACTCAGTGAGAAGGTCCATTAGAACAATCATGTGGAATCCAACCTGCATCTACTATGCACAGAGAGTTCATTTTATGATTCAAGAAGCCTGCTGTGGACGTGTCCTTCCTGATTTTTTTAATGGTGGCAAGACCGAATAGTGGGTGGGCATGTCTCCTCGGGACCAACGGAGCATCCCGATTCCGAAAGTCTGAAATCCAAAAGCTCCGAAGTCTGAAAGTTTCTGAGTACTGACCCAACACTACAAGGGGAAAATTTCACGAACCTCACCTTCGAAATGCAAGCACACTAAAACCATTGTGTGACATGAGCTTCAGGCTCCTGTATCAGGTGGAAATAAAACAAAACTGAACTTCATGTTCAGGTCTGACTGGCTTCCTCCAAGATATCTCATTATGCATGGGCAAATATTTCAAAATTTTTTTAAAAAATCCAAAATCTGGTCCCAAGCATTCTGAATAAGAAATATGCATCCTGTGTTCTGATGATTTTCATCGGAAAGAGTAAGACTGACTGACTGAATAGTTGGTTAAAAAAAAAAAAATTAGTGTGGAAGGTAATTTCTTCCAAGGCAAACTTTTTAAAATTAAACCCATCAGAATAAATGTCTATTCAGAGCCGAGTCAGAACTTACTGGTACAACTGTACTAATTCTGTCCCTTGGGGACAGAAAAGCCATTGACCTAGTTTCTCCATTGCATGTGAGAGAAGCTTAATTGTCATTTCTTTATAATTAATTCACATTTCTCAGGAGCTTTCTGCCTAGGAAAGGGCCCAGGCTGGGGGTGGGGGGCAGGCAGAAGCATTAAATGGATACTTTGTAACCAGCAAGTCAAATTGTTCCTGTTTCCAGGGGAGGTGACGCACTTAGTGACTCCAGACAATTTGCAGGGTTGTGGCGTGGAAAATCATAAAAACAGAAGAAAAAAAAAAGTTAGCGGCACTAAGTTCCTCTGTCCCATGTGGGTTTTAGGGGACAGACTCCCGAGGTTGAAGTTCATAGGATGCCTATTAAATACCAGATCCACTGATGCTCTATAAAGCCGTTCCCCGGGGACTCCCAAGATACCTGGTTCCAAAGGTGAAATCAGGAATTTGTTGGCCATGGTGGGGCCAACACCATGCTTAGATCTCTTGGGATTCCTAGAGACATTTCTTGTCCAAAGCCCAAACAAATTCAACCAAGACAAGGAACTTCCTTCCCGGGATGCAGACCGGTGGGTCAATATAGTCAGCAGCATCGGGGACAATGACTTGGGAATGCCCCGAGATCGGCAGGAGAAAGCAGAGTCGCACGTGAGGGGCCAAATGTCCCCTCTGCCCAGTAGCAGAAAGAACAGAAAAAAAAAGAAAAAGGTGTTCAAGTCCCTTGTACTTTCTTAAGCACGTGGCATTTATTAGGCATTAATGGCACACAAATATAAGGAACAAGTACTTATTCTCCCCCTCCCCCCTTAGCAACATGAAAGGACGAAGTCGCGGAGACACTCACGTACAAACATACCCACGCTCACCACCTCGGACGGACTCAGCCTCACAAATTACCCTGTTCTCTTTATTAGGGTCGGTAAAAAAAAAAAAATCAAGAAAGCAAAGCACATTCAGAAGAAAAGGGGGAAAGAAAATAATACAAACACCAACTTGGTTTCGAGTATCAATAAAATTAAAAGCTCTTGGTCAGCCTCCCATGCTGGATTCCATGTTATTACTTAATTAGAATTCCTATTTATAAATAAATAGAACCAGTAAAATATTACATCTGGGGACCCCGACGGTAATGTCTTACTTACACACACACTTTTTTTTTTTTTTTTTTAATACTGTTTTCTGCTTTTGATACACACAGTTGAGGGTCGGCCTTTGGTGCTGGTGTGAATTCTTTGGAGCTCGAGGGTGGGCGGATGTCGCCCCTGTGGGACCTGAAGCTTCTGCCCTGCCTCCCCGGAGGGCGAGGCGCGGGCCTGGCAGCTCGGGCTGGCTTCGCTGGGCTGGTGAAGAACATCCACGTTGGCTTTTCCTCTGGTCGGCACAGAGCTTGCTCTCTGCTCATCTCAGTTCTGCCCGCAGGTCCACCAGGGCTTTTTAAGTTTTTCAAAGCAAGATTTCCGGACAGGAAGCTATAGGCCACATTTTTTAGCGACAGATGGCGGGAAAGACCCAGGCTGGGGGACGGGGGGCCGCCCGATGGAGCCGGGCCTTGTCCTGAGTCCATCTGTGCAAGTCAAAGGCAGAACCGGGCGCCGGGAGCCGGCAGAGGTGGCGTGGAGACCCAGCCGGGGACGTGGGGGACCGTCTCAGAAACGTCACGTGGCAGAGGTAGGTGCTTTCCTCAGGCAGAAGAGGAGGCGCAGGTAAGTTTTAGGGCTGGTTTATTCCAGGGGACTCCCGCCAAGTGTCTATTTGGAATCTCCCTCCAATTAGGGACTGGGTCCCAGTAAGAAAATCAGAAGAAAAAAAATATATTATTATTTATTATATAACAAAGTCGACATTAACACCGAGACAGCGAAAGGTTCCAGAGATCCATCGGGGTGAGCCACTCACTGAGCAGGACGTTCTGGAACCCAAAAGAAGGAGTGGGGAGGACCTGGGGGCAGGTGGGGTCCCGCGGGCAGGGGACTCCGCTCTTGTTTTGAAGTTCTGAAACCAAACGACAGAGTCACATTTTTTGGACGGAGGTGGGCCTGCGAGCTCCGGCTGGGCTGGTGTCCTGGGCCGGGGGCGCGGACGCAGACGCAGAGCGCGGCGGGACCTCTGGGGTCCTCTTGCCCGTCTCTCTCCCGTCCCCTCCTCCCGCTCTCTCTCTCTCTCTCGCTCTCTCTCTCAGCAAATGTCTGCGCATGACAGGTGCTGCTTCAGCTGTTCTCGCCCCACTCTGGCACCATGCCCACCCCGTGCATGGAGTGGTAGTGCTGGGGGGACAGGGTCCTGGGCACGCCGTGAGAGTACAGGAACTCGGGGGGCTGCAGGCTGCCGGGGGACTGCAGCCCTGTCTGGGGCCCGCACTGCCTGACCACAGGCTGGTGGGCCACGGAGGTCTGGTGCTGGAACATCCCCTCTCCGAGCTGCGGGGAGCTGTGGTTGGCCATGCCGGCCAGCCGGGGGACCAGGGGCCCCGAGGTGAAGTGGGCAGAGAAGTGCTGGTAGGGCAGGCGGTCCACGGGCTGCACCGTGGTGACCGTGCAGCTGCTGTAGGAAGGCACGCTGGGCCACGTGTTGCAGCTGATGTCCTCCAGGCTGGGCACCGGCTCCCCGGGCGGCGCGGAGCTGGCGTACATGCAGGCCTGCCGCTGGGCCGCCTCTGTCCTGTAGGAGGCTCCCAGGCTCTGCTGCTGCGGGTAGCTGGGCCGGTAGAAGGGGTCCTCTTCGCTGGGCGGCGTCTCCATGTAGGGCTTCTTGTAGGGGTGGTCTGCGGGCGGGCACTCCTCATCTGCAGAGACAGGGCGAGAGGGATCAGGGGCCAGCAGCAGCAGAGGCGGCCGCGTGGCCAGAGGACTGGAGGAGGTGCGTCCCCACCTCCGTCCTGAGGAGAAGAGGGAGCTGGCCTGGTCAAGCGCTTGCAGGCGAAGCGCTACGCGGCAGCCTGACCCTTCTCGGCTCGGAGTCTGCGTCCGAGAGATGGAAAGGTACCAGGATTCTTCCTACCAAGGGTGACGGAGAGGACTCCGCGGGGAATGTGGGCAAAGCACTGGCTGGAGGAAGCGCTCTTCCCTCCCCCCAAGCCGCTCAGTCCCACGAAGGTGGGACAGTGTCTGTCTTCTCCATCACCAGACGCCAGACTGACTGGTTCTGCAATAATGCCATTGATATATGGACAGTAATAACAGCAACACACACAGCGCCCGCTCTGCCCGGTGCCCACCTAAGCATTCTCTAGGTGACCAATGGTTTAATCCTCCCAGCAACCTGCGAGGCGCTGGCACTGTGTCGGTCTCACTCTTTAGATGGAAGCAAAGAAGCACAGAGGTTAGAAAACTCGCCCAAGGTCTCAAGTGGCCGATCACGGTGCTAGACTAGACCCACGTAAGCTGACCGCCAAGTCCCTGGTCCCTGCTACATGAGGAAGGAAGGCATGCAATAGATATTTGTGCAGCGGATGGGTGGGTGGATTGAGGAGTGGGTGGGTGGATGGATGGGTGGGTGGATGGGTGGATTGAGGAGTGGGTGGGTGGATGGATGGGTGGATGGATGGATAGGTGAGTGGATGGATGGATTGAGGAGTGTATGGATTGAGGAGTGGATGAATGGATGGATGGGTGGATGGATGGGTGGGTGGGTGGATGGATGGATTGAGGAGTGGATGGATGGATGGATGGGTGGGTGGATGGATGGATGGGTGAATGGATGGATGGGTGGGTGGATAGATGAATTGAGGACTGGATGGATGGATGGATGGATGGATGGATGGATGGATGGATGGTTGGGGGTGGATGGATTGAGGAGTGGATTGATGGATGAATGGGTGGGTGGGTGGATGGATTGAAGAGTGGATGGATGGATGGTTGGATGGATGGACAGATGGATTGAGGAGTGGATGGATGGATGGTTGGATGGATGGGTGGGTAGATGGATGGATTGAAGAGTGGATGGATGGATGGATGGATGGATGGATGGATGGATGGATGGATGGTTGGATGGATGGACAGATGGATTGAGGAGTGGATGGATGGATGGTTGGATGGATGGGTGGGTGGATGGATGGATTGAGGAGTGGATGGATGGATGGATGGGTAGGTGGGTGGGTAGATGGCGGCTGGCTGGCTGGCTGGATGGATAGGTGGGTGGATGGATGGATAGGTGGGTGGATGGATGGATGCATGTATGCATGCATAGATGGATAGATGAATTGAGGGGAAGGTGGGTGGATGAATGAATGAATGGCTGGATAGACAGACAGATGGACAGACAGATGAATAGACAGACAGATGGAGAGACGGATGGTTGGATGAGGGGATGAATGGACAAGCAGATGAAAAGATGGGTGTCTGAATAAATCCCTTTTCCAGAGCCCTGTGTAAGGAGGCTCCCAGGTAGCAGGTGCTGAGTTGGTACAAGTGAAATGCTTTCCATGCAGAACCTGCGTGCACTGGTCAGTCCCTGATGTCAGATGCAGAGACCCTTCTGTCTCTGCAAGAGGGTCCCCCAGCCACTGTAGCCCAGGGCCCCTGTGGGAACCAACCAAAGCACTGGGCCAGCCCTAGGGCTCCTGGGTGTCATCCTGAAGGACAAAAGTCAGCAGACTGTCACAGGGCAGGCCTGCCCCGTTTAAGGCAGCACCATGCACCATGGTCAAATGAGGGGACCCGCCCAGGTGTCCGTCCACACGTGAACGGACAAAGAAAATGTGGTGTCGATCCACGAGGGGGTTTTATTCAGCTGTAAAGAACGCGACCTGAGCGCATTATGTTAGACAAGATGAGCAGACTCAGAGTGAAGGGGACTGTGTTCTGTCACATGCAAGCGAGACAGAAAAAAGGGCGGAGAATGGGGAGGATCTCCTGCAACGAGACGGGAGACCAATGGGACTGAGGAAGGGGACGGGAGCGAGGAGTGAAATCGGCCCGATTAGATCATCACGTTGTGCCTGTCACAACCAAAGAGCGACTCTTCACCCTTGTGTGTGAGTATAAGGCACCGATGTGTAAAAACGCTAGGCCCGACTGTCTCCTAGGAAAATGGAGGGGAAGGGGCGTGGGCGGGGCAGGAGAGCGGAGTGAAAGGGACGTCACCACCCAGGTACACGCTTGCCTGCGCGGCCCCCGTGCTCCTGCCACACGGACAATCCCGTTTATGAACCATCTGTCGTGTACGACTAGTTAGAACAAATACAAAGTTTAAAAACTACGCTGACACGTGACACACTGAAAGCGACGCACAGTCTGCTCACAACTCGGGGAGGCTGGGGCCTCCCTAGGAGCAGCCTCCAGGGGAAGGAGCCTCGACCCTTGGCTTTGAATCTGACTCTTGTACGTGATGCTGTCCAGCAGGGCGGCCACCCTCCGGGCTCTCTCGTCATTCCTGAGTGAGTGCTGGTCACACGTACCTCACCGGGGGACCAGGAAAGAATAAGAGGGAGCTGGGCTTCCCTGATGGGCCCCATGGAGGCGGCTGCCGTCGCAGGGAGACGAGTCGTCACCCGGCGGTAGAGCTGACCTTCGCCACCACGCTCTGGCTGTCCTCCGTGGGGCAGAACCCTTGGGGACACCTACCCAGGTGTGAGCCTCAAGACGGGGCCGTTCCTTTGCTGGAATCTGACCCCCACTGACCCGGGTGTCCCTTTGCTCATCTTCAGATCTGTCCAATCAATAATGGTCAAGGAATCAGGTCGGGGTAGAGCCTCCGCCTGGCATGCGAAGGCCCTGGCTTCCACCCCCGGGAACAAAGAAAGGGAAAGAAGGAAGGAATGAAGGGAGGAAGGAAGGAAGGAAGGAAGGAAGGGAGGGAGGAAGGAAGGGAGGGAGGGAGGGAGGGAGGGAGGGAGGGAAGGAAGGAAGGAAGGAAGGAAGGGAGGGAGGGAGGGAAGGAAGAAGGGAAGGAGAAAGAAAGAGAGAGAGAGAAAGAAAATGGGTGGAGGAAGGGAGGAAGGGGAGAAAAAGTGTGTGTGTGTGTGTGTGTGTGTGTGTAAGGGAAAAGAAAAGAAGTCATGCCTGTCTTTGAGGAAGACAAAAATCAAATGAAACATTCCATGCCACTCACTGAAGGTCACCGGCCACGAGGGCAGGACGCTGGCCTTAAATGCTGGGAGGAAGCAGTGAGAGGGTTATTTACTGAGCACCTACGAAGTGAGCCTACTCTGATCTCAGAGTAACTCCTCAACACATGAGTTTCATTCCTGTTTCTCGGAGACAGACGCCGAAGCTCAGAGAAGCGACCTGTCCAAGGTCACACGGCCGGGAGGGAGCAGAGGCCAGGTCGGACTCCCTGGGCCTAGCCACCCTGCTTCCAGGTCCCCTGGCTCTCTAACCACGACGTTGTGCACCCCGGGATGCGTCCGATGTGTACCAAGCTCCTACCAAGTGCCAGGGCGATGCTAGGTGCTGGAGAGGGGAGGTGCCATCCTCCCCAGGGGCACATCCCCGGAGCAGCGAGTGGGGAGGACTGAGCCCCGGGACTCAGATGGGGGTGTCAGAGGCAGAACTTCCAGAACGCCATTCACTTAACAGCAGATGCCGGGCTTTGGAGCGGTGGGTCAAACTGCCCCCGACCCAGGCTGGGAGCTGAAGCCTGAGCGGCACCTGACATCTCATTTGTGAGGGTCCTTCGAGAGAGACCCGGGTAGGGCTGTGCCCACGCAGCGGCGAGCGGGTTTACTTTTAGCTCGAGTCTTTCTGGGACACATCTGGGACTCATAGGATGCCCAAAACATCGTACAAAACGAAGAAAAAAGAAACAAGCAGTCCCTCTCCCAGGTGTCCCGTCTGCTTCATGCCAACCACCCAGACGTTTGAAGACATCCAGATGAGCCAGCGGCCACGTCGGTCGCCTTTCAACTGCGTGCATTCTTTTGCAGTCTGGGGGCCACTGTGACCCCCAGCTTGTTTTCGTGCTGGTTCCCGCCTGCCTTCTCTCCGGTCCCCTCCTTTCCTTCATTCTTCCTTCCACCCACCAGATCCATAAATCTGAATGTTTCCATTGTTGCTGGGCTCATAACCTTTGGTTTTTTCACTTAGCCAGGGCGTTCCCCTTTTCAATAATAGAAAGTACAGCTGCAGGGTACCCTTGGCAAGAGAAAAAAAAAAAAAACCAGGCCAACTAACCATCTCGAGTTTCTGATCCCTTTCCAGATTTGTTACAAGTAAAAATAAAAGGGGGAGGGGGGAGAATAATAAGAAAAAGCCCGGAACGCATTTTGGAAAATCGTAAAATTATACATTCCAGTCTTTAATATCCCCATGATCTGATGCAGAACCCTAAGAAAAACCCCTCGCTGGCTTCTCAATGGAAGCAGGTCCCGCCATGTGGACATTCCACTCAGTCCTCATCATGATTTAAAGAAATTCCGAGCAAAGATCCAAAGTTCAAGTCGGTCATGATAAGTGGATGGAGACTCTGTGTCTACTTTGGTTATGACTTGGTTTCTCTCTGCATATTGGACAGTCAGGTTTGGCTTCTCTAGTTGGGGAATAAGCTGTCGTCAAGCATCAAGCCTTCCGACGAGGTGAATCTACTGCTGGACTCCAGAAAATATATGGGGAGTCAGTTATATAGAGCACTGCATGGTGAAAAACCCAGTTCTTTGGATTTTTCTAGATGTTTTTCATAAAGTGGCTTCAGTGATGAATCTGGAGCTCAGATTTTAAGGCACAAAGAGATTGAGACTCACTGGCCAGGTGGCCATGGTTGAGGCACTGGACCATTCCAATCTCAGTTCTTGACTATAAATGGGGACAATACCTGAGCTTCTTATGAGGTTTAATTGAGATACTACTTAGGCTAATGTGCTTTCTCTCTGTCTTCCTTGCATACGAAGTCAGCACAGAGCTTTGAGATCTCGTGGTTCAAATCTTGTATGTTCAAATAACCCAGTTTTACTCCTTTCTCGTCTTTTCCCTCTTGGAAGACTGGACAGATGGTTTCCTGAAGGTCACCTACTACCTGGAGGTATTTGGGCAGATTCTAGAGCTGGAGACTCACAAAGCTGCTTTTAAATCACTAATCCCACTGAGCGAATAGGGTTACGGGGCCCAAGTGGGTCACTCCCCTTACTGACCAGGCTCATTCACACGAGAGACCTTTGTCTGGTCCTCGTGGCACCTAGAATTCAAGATTTCTGACTCACAAAATAGTGCTCTTCCTGACGGTGGCCCTGGGCTTTCTGTCTTCACACAACTCAACATGCTCTGCCAACGTGGAACAGTAGCCACCTGAACCCTCACTGATGGGTGGGGGGTGGGAGGGTGGATGGACAGGTGGGTGGATGGATGGATAGGTGGATAGATGGATGAATGGATGGATGGACAGGTGGATGGATGGATGGATGGATGGATGGATGGATAGAAAGGTGGATGGATGGATTTACAGGTGGATAGATGGATGGATGGATGGATGGATGGATGGATGGACAGGTAGATGTATGGATGGATGGATGGATGGACAGGTAGATGGATGGATGGATGGATGAATGGACAGGTAGATGAATGGAAGGACAAGTGGATGAATGGATTGATAGGTGGATGGATGGATTGGTAGGTGGATAGATAGATGGATGGACAGATGAATGGACAGGTGGATGGATGGATGGATGAGTGGATTTTGTGTGTGGGTGTGTGTGTGTGTGTGTGTGTGTGTGTGTGTGCATGTGCACGCTCCCGTGCACTTAGCACTTAGGTAAAATGAAAAGGATTAGAATGCTACTATAGGAAAATCCTCAACTAATAAAAGACTCAAGTTCAAATGTCACCGCATCACCACCTGAAATCACTCAATTCATCTGTCGGCCCCGTAACTCTCTCCGCCAGTGAGAACAGAAGCTTCCTGAGAGCCGGCCCTTCCTCCAGGTCCTCTGCTTATCGCAAGCACCCAGCATTATGCCCAGGACCTAGTAAGTGCTCAATAAATACGTATCTGATGACTTTCTACCCCAGATCTGCCACTCATCAACCACGTGACCTCAGGAACTAACCCTGGCTCTCAGCCCTCTGTTTGCCCCTGTGACATGGGGGCAAGAGCCCTCCCTCTAGCCCAGAGTCCTCCTGAGGATCCAGTGAAGAAATGATGTGGCAACGCCTCTGGGAACCCGCATTACTGAGAAAACGGACCTGCAGACCCTCCCCAGCATCTGGTTCCCCTCCAGCTCTCAGTCACTGGCTTCCCTGTGAGTAGCCACTTTGTCACCTGCTGGGCCACCACCATCTTCATCAGGGTGCCTAAGGGGAGGGGCCCAGAATCGGGGGGGGGGACGAGGGTTCTCGGAGTCCCCTCCCGGACTGGATTGAGCGGCACCGATGAACACCCTCTGGCTCTTCCTTCTTTCCCTCTTTCTTTTGCTCAATCCGTTGGGAGAGACAGTCTGGAGACAGCGGGTCCACACACAAGGGAGGCCTCTGGCCCGGCGGGCCCTTTGACCTGTGGCTGGGCCTGGCTCTGGGCTGCTTGGAAAGGAGACAGACAATGAGGGGAAGTCAGATAGCGGGGCAGCAGGGCCGGGGAACCACCCCGGACTTATCGCTTCCCGGGGATCCCGGACTGGAAGGAAGCCTCGCTGATTCCTTATCGCGGGGCCATGTGGAGGCCGGTGATGAATTGCTATTTGTTGTCTCCCAGGCAGGAGAGACGGACTTCGTCTGGAATGTTCCCGGTCACCGGGAGCTCCCTTTGAGGGGTAGAGGCAGGCGAGAGGGCTGAGGGTTCTAGAAAGATGAAGGGCCCCTCCAGGGTGCACGCCAGGTGCCCCCGAGGCCACGGGCCTTGGCGGGGATGGCGGGCCAGGCCCCTCACTAGCCAAGTGACTTTGGGCAAGTTCCCGAGCTTCGGATTCGGAATCCGAGGAGAAGGGGACCGTCCTTCGCCACGCCGCCTCCAGCCAGCCACGGAGGCCCAGCGCCAGCTGCGTCTCCAGCCTCTCCCACACCCTGCTCGAGCCTGCAGCCGCCTCTCGAGAGGTCCCTGGAGTCCATTCCTGTCCTCGGCTGTCACTCAAAACTGACCGCTTCCGGACAAAAAGAAAACCCTCGTCATGGCCGCTCACCCGCCAACGGCTGCCCGCTGCTGTGGGAGCCCAGGAAGCCCTAATTAAAATGGGCTGTGGCGGCTGGCACCGGCCGGTCCCTGCCCTCCCCCTTGGGCCTCACTTCCCACCGCTTTTTCCAGGGTCCCAGACTTTTGATCACTCCCCAGAGAGGGCAGCTCCCCACCAAGGGGCTTCGCTTGGGCTTGTCCCTACCTGGGGACACCCGCTCCCCTCAAGAGCTCCCCCTCCGTCCCTCCCAGATCGCCTCCCTGGTCCGACACTGCAACCTGACATTGCTCAGCACCAAGGGCATCTCCCCGAGAGCACGATTACATAATGACCGGCATACACGCTCACCCTCCTGCACCCGTGTGAACCCCGGGACAGCAGGACTGTGCTAAGGAACGTTGACGGGGTGCTGGGGGTGCCCTGCGCTTTCCTAGGCGCGCTCTACGGCCGATCTCAGCTCGTGCCATCTCGGCCCCGTGGGGTGAACACCCTTGCCACCCTCATCTCTCACGAGGGGTGGTGGAGGCCCAGAAGGGGAAGTGACCGGCCCGCAGCCGCACAGCTGCAAAGGGCCAGCTACACTGATTATTTCTGCAACCAACCGACTAAGCAGACCTTGGTTCATCCGAGCGCCTGCAATGCACCCTGGGAAGATCCAGTGCTCCCCTAATCAAAGAGGTCTACGGGCCTGGCTCTCAAAGGTTTCTCCCCGCACTCTCGGGGACGCACGCATAAGGATGCCGCAGTAAACAGTGAACCTAAAATGGGCATCGATTCTTTTTAACTTCTTCCTCCCCTTCTTCTGGTCTGGCATTAATTTAATCAACAGGACTCCCTAATTCAAACCTGGTGAGCCTGAATCGGCACATTGCACCCGGTCTCCAGAGCAAGCCTCCAGTGGAGGAGGAAATTGAGTGTACCGAGGAGACAGGATGGGGCGGTGGCGAAACTATGGATCTCCATCTCGGTCCAGGTTGGGGGTCACCTTCTGCCTTCCAGAACCGGCCAGCACCGCTTTTAACCTGCCCCACCGGAGCCTCAGCTTCCCACCCACGAGCTGAGCTCATAACGGCGCCTCCAGACTCATGTGAAAAGGCTGGTCCTGAGCTGGAGAGAGGACGCCCTCCGACAGATCACAGAGCAGGACCTCTGCGCGGTCCCCGGGCGCACGAGACATTCTTAACCTCGGCCCTGTGCTTGAGAGGCGGAGCCGTCTGCAGGCATCTGGTCGGCAGTCCACCCAGCAGCGCACGTGCTGGGAGCTGGGCCAGAGGGGCTGCTGGGTGATACTGTTCAGGCCTCCGAGAGGCGAGGATACGGGTCGGATTCGGGTCGATCTGGACGTCAGGCCTCCCCCGGCTCCGCTCCCCAGGCCCACACGCGGAGCCCGGCTGCTCTTCCCTCCTTCCAAATGCAAGACGGGTAAACATCAGATAGCCCGCTGCTTTCCTCGTGGGACCACAACTGCAGGGACATCTGCCAAAGTGTCCATTTCTATAGGTGCTTGTAGGTGAGTGGTCGAGTTTTATCCTAAAAGCCCAGGCATGTCGCTGAAATTCCAGAGGCGTTACGTTGGCTACGGAGGCTGTGGGGTACCACGGGCTGTGCTAAGGACTAAGAGTCGGGCTTTTGAGAGCAAAACGGCTCTGAGTCGACTGAGTCACACCGGACTGCACAATGTTATGATGTCTTCAGACTAAGCCAAGCGGACAAGCCCGTCCACGAGCTCCAGCAGAGTCTCATTTTTTTAAAAGGGGAGACGCAGGTTCGGTAGGTCCATATCCACATGAGTTTCCAAATACCAAGTGTGGGGCTCACCCCGATTGCTTCTGGAGACCACAGCCTGTGAGTTCTAGGGTGAGCCGTCCCCTCTGGATCCCTCCCCGAAGCCGTCACCTCAGCGGGCACTATCGCCTGGCTTCCTCCTGGAACTGGGTTTCTGGAACGATTCTCTGCCCTTTGTGGTTACCATCTCCTGGGTGCTTGCAGGATATCAGGTGCTCTGTGGGACTCATCCCCCTTCTCAAAGTGGGAAACTCTGCCTCAGAGAGGTGACGACATCTTTTCTGAAGTCACGTCAGAAGCCACAGGAGGAAGGAGGTTCCAGCCGTGTCTCCGTGGCGTGGCTGCCTGCACCGCCCCACCACACCCGTCCGTAGCTCACACCAAGCAAAGGTGTCTGCCGGTCCAGTTTGGTCACTAGGCTCCCTGGGTCAGCCACTGTGATTCTGCTTCCCAAGAAATTTTCTTTTTCTACCTAGCCTCTGGACTGAGAAGACTTGGGGAGAAGCATCATCCATTCCCAAGGAGGGCTTCAGACTCTGGAAGCCACCTGGTTGCCCAGCAGCAGGGATGGCAAGACAAACCCTGCTCATCCCTTACAGACCACACCGCTTCAGCAGTTAGCAAGAATGCACAGCTCCGGGACCCCAGGAGGACATCCAAGCAGAGCTCAGTGACAGAGCGTGTCCTGACCACGCACGAGGCCCTGGATTCAATCCCCAGCACCAAACACACGCACACATACCCTCAAGTTTTTGTTTTTTAAATGCAAGTTGCAAAATACATGTCCCCTAATGTCATCTGGGTTGGAGGTTTTCTTTTTGGAAGACTATTTCTCCCTGTAGGTGCGTAGGGCATGCCTACTTGAGTAAATGAATAAAACAGATCTGGGTATCTCAAATACATTTTCTCCAAGGAAAGGAGAACGGCGTGTCTAGTGAGCCTTCAGTTCTACTGGCATGATCTGGATTTCTAACCCTCTCTGTGCGTGTTGGCATACATCTTACACCTTTTTAAATAAATCGATGTTATTGTGCACCCCCCACCCCCACCCCCAAAAGGAAGGGCCGCCGGGAGGAGGCGCACTGGACACCGGGGCTTCGGGCTTACCTTTCCTCTTGGTGCAGTGGTAAATCTGGCTGTGCTCCTGGGGCAGCGGGTATGGGTTGGGTGGGGGTAGCAGGTCCTGGGAGGGGCCGGAGACCCCGTTCTCACACTGGTACTGGGACCCTAGGTTGGACGAGGCGGAGAGGGCGCGAGGCTCGCTGCTGAAGGGACTGTGGTTGGAGGCCACTTTTTGCCTCACTGTGCTCCGGGGAACCACGGGATATTCTTTACTGGAAGAGAGAAGACAGGAAATAGCGTTTATCTCAGTGCCCGGGTTCAGATTCCCCTGCTGGCTGAGCCACAGATTAAAGAACCCACCTGAAAGGTCACAGAAAAAAGGGAACGAAGGGTCTCCCATGAGCAAAGCAGCCCAGTTATGCTGGTGTGCATGGAATTCTGTGCGTCTACATCTGGGCACTAACTTTTCATGCCTTATACATTAGGCGAGTCAATTTGGGAGAAGTTCTCTATGTATCAGAAAGGCAAACGGGCACCCCCAAGCAAGAACCCCTCTTTGCCATCAACAAGCACACAAAGCATTTTGAAATATTTTAACCTACATGACTTTGAATTCCCCAATTCAAGAGCCAGATGAACTGGGTGGTTGCCTGCGATCAACCTCGGGGCGTCCATCTTTAAAATGGGGCTGAGGTCTTTCTTCATAGCAGAACACCTTGAATGGCCAGGTGTGATCTCGGGTCACTCTAATCTGGACACAGTCCTGCTAGTGTCATAGAGTTTCCTTTGCGGCCCTCCCGCCTCTGGTGTGCCGAAACCCTCTGTTGCGTCTCTAGCATGGGGAAAATCAGCATCCCCAATTCAAAAGGTGGTTGAAGGAAGAACTGAGCCAAGAGTGAAAAAGATTTAGAAACGTGCACGCACCGAGGTGGAACGGAGAAAGTGGTCACCGCCCTGGTTTTAGGCAGAAAGAGGAGAGGGAGAGAGAACAGAGAGGGCAAGAGAGGCGGCATGGGGTCCAGGTGAGATGGAGTCAAGTCCAGGTCTCTCCTGAATCACTTTGGGACTGGACACCCGGGAGACGCAACCCTGCTTAGCAACAGCGTCCACAGGAAGCTGAGAGTAATAAAAACCCACAGGCATCCTGCAAGGTATGAAAGCCAGGTCCTCCTTCCCTGCCTTCAGCCTTCCACTCAGGTATGTCCCTGGGGAACTTCAATAAATGTCCCCTCTGGGAAAGAGGGGGTGCCCAGCAACACCAGGAGCCCTTGGGGGAAACTAGGCAGGTGGGAGATGGGCTGGGGGGATGCAGGAGAGGTGGGAGGAGGGGGCAGCTCAAGACCAAGGAGACGATGTTTCTTTTCTAGTTGTTTTGAAACATATCATACTGCATCCTCTACATTCCTATAAACGTGTGTCAAATAAAAGTTTTTAAAAATTAAGTTAAAAAGACAATGGAGAACAGGTCCGTAATCCCAGCAGCTCGGGGGGCTGAGGCAGGAGGATCAACAGTTCAAAAATAGGGCTGGGGATCTAGCTCAGTTGGTACAGTGCTTGTCTGTCAAGCACAAGGCGCTGGGTTCAGTCCCCACCACCTGAAAAAAACAAAAACAAAAAAACAGTCCTAAAGCAGTCACTTAGTGAGGCCCTAAACTCAGCGGGACCCTGTGTCTAAGTAAAATATTTTTTAAAGGGTCGGGATGTGGCCCGGTGGTTGAGTGCCCCTGGGCTTACTCCCCAATTCAAAAAGAAGAGGACGACTGGATCACCCAGTGTGTAAAAAGAAAACATCCCGACTCTCGACATTGCCACACCCATCAGGGAGGGGGCTTGCCAGCATTTAGGCAGGACATTTATAAAGTGCACATATTCCTATATCACAAGGAATATATTCAAACATATTGCGATAGCTGTTATTTCAACACGATTGGCTGTGTGTCTTATTCTGTGCACTTAATTATACTATCCTAAGAAGCCATCTGCGAGGCCCACGATGCCAAGCAGGTTAAGAAGCCTGTGCCAGAAATATTGCGCATCAGGAAGCCCCGAGCTTCAGTCGATCACGTTTGCCTCAACCTCAAACCAAATACTGTTTAACCCAAACACTTTTAAAATTAATTTGTGCTGGGGGCAGTGGCACATGCCTGTCATCCCAGTGACTCGGGAGGCTGAGGCAGGAGGATCACAAGTTTGAGGCCAGCCTCAGCAACTTAGCAGGACCCTGTCTCAAAATAAAAAAATAATAAAAAGGGCTGGGGTGTAGCTTAGTGGCAGCCCTGGGTTTATCTTCGGTACAAAATATATATATATATATATTTAAATTAATTTGTATTCAATGATAAGCCCTACTATAAGCAATCATATCTGAAATCATGGGCGTATGGCACTTACAGTTCCTCTAATGCAATTACAACAAATGCTTACTTTAATTAAAATCAAAGAGTACACTTGACTTTGCCTCGTGTGCAAAAAGCTACACGTAAAATAGTCTAAAGGATGGTGCAGAGCCCGGTTCATCTTTACCCGTGACGTGGTATCATTTCTGGCCCCATTTCACAGATGAGAAGATCAGGCCCTTTGTCCCAGGTCACAGAACTAATTGCGGTCACCACCGGAGTTCCAGCCCAGTCACCCCTCAATTATTTCTAAACATTCTCTGAACGACTTCTTTCAATTTTTACAGCTTTCAGGGAGGAGTCTGGGGCTCCAGCCTCCCTTGTCCCACCCCTGCCTGCCCGGTGCCCCTGCCTGTGTCCGTCCCGGGAAATCACGTCAGAGCGTCCAGATGACAGACTGCTCACGACACCCAGGGGTCTGCTCGCCGAACTTCCTGGGGGGGCATGTGCCATCGCAGACCCAAAGCTGGAGCCACCCCGAGTGGCCACTACTCAGGATCCACCCCTGGGGCCAAGAGGCTGAAAGGAATGAAATTAGCTTTCTAGCTCTGGCTTTGCGGTTCAAGCTACGTAATGGAAGAAGAAGAAGAAGAATCCTAATAGAATCCTACCAGAGTTGTCACATCTCGCCGGCACGGCTATTTGGGTGAGCTGAGGTCAAGCGCTGGGCTGTCGGGGCGCCAAGAGGAAGGGGGGTGATCTCTTTGGGTTTTATATTTTTAATGAGGATGCTTATTTTTTTTAATTAAAGAAAATAACCCTTGGAGTAAAAAAAGAAATAAGTTGGCTGTGGGAATTTACAAGAGAACATATCAATGGACCCAGTGGAATTCTCCAATCCGAGGCTGCCAAATTGCAAATTTGCTCCCTGAAAAGGCCAAACCCTGCTTTTGATTACTAACAGTCCCCGAAGCGCAGAGAGCGACTGCCCGGCAGCCACTAGCCCTGCACAGCCTGCTTCTCTCCAAGGGGCCTGAAACGTCTCCCCCGCCGCCAGTCGAGAGCACCTTTGTTAGAGGCCTGAAACACAGTCGTTCCAAGTTCACCTGACAAGTCAACACAGGAGCCTGGAAGGGTGGAGGCCTGGCTCGGCTGCTGTGACAGGCCAGAGGCGAAGGGAAGGAGCCCGGGATCCAAGACCCGGCTCAGGGATGGACCAGAGCAAGGAGCAGAGAGGAGAAGGCCCGTTAGCAGCGCAACCGCGGAAACCTCTCAGGGCCCTGGAGGGAAGATAAGCCAAGCTCCTCCACAGCTCACGAGCACCGTGCAGAAGAAGCAAGAGCACAGGAAATAAATCCGGAGTCCAAAAGTCTCTGGGGGTCTGGGCGCCCAGGCAGCCACAGGGGACGGCTCTCCGTCATGATCAACACCGTTTCTTCTTCCTGCTCCTCCAGGGCCTTCCACAAACACTTCCCCTCCTTTGATTCTCGACAGAACCTCATTCCATGCACACGATTAGGCTTGCTTTAGAGATCAGGAAATTCAAGCTCAGAGAGGTTAAGCAACCCGCCCTGATCACACAGCCGAGGCAGGCGAGGTACAGCTGAATGTCCCCCAGAGTCAGTCCTACTCCAAAGCTCCTGCCAACTCACTTGCCTTGATAACAAAGAAGCAGTGCTTGCACACCCCGACCGGGTGCCAAACACAACCGTCCTGCCGTCTGAGGCCCTGGGTGATAAGGGGGTTGGAGCCGGCTACGCCCGGGAACTTGGAGGCCTGGCGGAAACCGGGGTTCACCCCGGTGTCCAATCCCAGGCCCTCCGCGGTGTGGGCCAGCTCTGATCGGGTCGAGCACCTCCCCGGACTCCCTAGGTGTCTCCGCCTGCAGACCAGCTCCCCCCTCACACTGGGCTCCACGTGAGCTCTGAATGACGCCATTGTCGCCGGTCTGGTTGTAAAACGTTACAAGGGGATATTGAAATCGGAGGCCAAAGGCCCCCTCCGCCAGCTAACGATCGCCCGAGAGCGTTTCCACCGCCGCCGCTGAATCGCTGAATCGGCCTTTTCAGGAGCAGGTGGCGGGCGCGGCCGCCGGGTGGCTTCTGCTCTGCTGTCCGCGGACGACGCTGACCCAGGTTCTGGCAGCCGCGCTGCCGGCAGGCGCGAGGACGGAGCCAGCCCTGTTCCCGGAGCCAACTCCTCTTCAACCTGGCACTTTAAAAGGGGGCAGGTCCGCAGTCCCGGATTTTATTAAGCACCTACTATGCCGGGGGACGTGATCCCCATCTCACAGCGCGGGACGTGCAGGGACTCCAGGGGCGCACCCCGGGCAGCATCTAGCCCGGTGCAAATAAAGAACGACGCGTTCCTTGGCGCCCACAAAGCGCTTCCAGAGCTTAACCACCCGGTTCACCCACCCCAGCAGGCTGCGCAGGGCAGGGTCCCATCCGGCCCAGAGAGGACACACGGCCATGCGAACACCAGCTTGCCAATGAAGCTGCGGTTCTTCCCCTTGGAGGACTCCAGAGGTTCCCCAAAGACCCTCAAAGATGTCCAATCTGGACATCCGGTGGGTTTTTCTACACAGGAGTCCATTCTTACATTCAGAAGGGGGTTTGCAAACCCCAAAATGATTTTAGCCCACACTAGGGAGGCAGCTCTGGATCCTGGGGGAGGAACATCTGTGCCCACCGGTCTGGGTGGCTCCGACTCCTCCCTCCGTCTCAGTATCTTCATTTGCAGAATGGAGGACACAGGGCCCATCTCACAGAACAGGGGCAAGCCCAAGGCAAAAGCTGGACGCAAAACTAGATGGAAAAGGTCCATTCGAGCTATTCTTTTTTTTTAGCTCAATTTTTGATGAATTCACACTAAGAGGGAGTCAAGTAGCTTTGCCGGGCTTCGAGTTCTGAACTGAACGGCTCGGTACTTAAGTTCAGTCTCTTAAAATGAACAATTTTAGCCTGTTTAACTGTGTCTTTGCTTCATTCCTTTTTGGTTATTTTTCTGGGTTTTGGAGGGATGGTCGGACGGGGTGGAAAGGCACCTTCTGGAAGCTAGAAGCCCGGAAGAGCCTGGACTAAATGACCTTTCTCGGACTCCTTCTTGTACCGAAAAGGATGATCTTAAGCCTGGCTTTGCCCTGGAGGGAATCATGCCCTTGGGTCACGCAGAGGTAAGTCAAGGACCTCTGCTTCCAAGGATGACCTCGGAAACAGCACCCAAAGCCACCACTTGGGACGGATGTCACATGTTCTGCAGATGAACACAGAAATCCATCCCCTCCTCTAAAGACAAGCCCCTGCAGGGAATGGACCTCTGGGAAAATAAAACCTTAATGGGAAGATGGGGACTGGCGGGTGGGGTCGCTGGGAGGCAGGGCCCCGAGAAGGGACGTCTCTCCAGGAGATGACGTCTCCAACTTGGCTGCCCAGCAATCACCTGGGGAACCGAACACGCTGACACCCAAGCTTGTCCCCAGAGGGCCTGAGGTCATTGTTCTGGGATGCAGCCTGGACATGACATTTTGGAACACCCCAGGAGAAAAAAAAAAAAAATCAGGATGCACTTTGTGTGACTCTGTGCATTTACAAATTCTGTAACAGACACAACTATCCCGCAGTGAATGGAGGTCAGAACACGCACGGCCTCCGCGGAGAGCAGCAGGCGGAGTGACAGGAGGGAGGAGGGGTGTTCTGGAGGGACGGGAGGGGTCTGTGTTCTGACTGCGCCTTGGGTTTCACAGGGATATGCTTTGTCACAAAGCAAAGGGCGTTCTTGAGAGTTGCACGTGTCTCATTTTATATCAGCATAACCTGAAATAGAGGATCGTGAGTAAAAGCCAAATCCTAGTTAATGAGCCACATGCTGAAGTGTTCAGGGGTGAGATGAACTCACGTCTGCAACTCAGCTTGAAATGCAGCAACAAAAATCGGGAGGATGGGTGGACGGACGGAGAGAGGGATGGATGGGTGAATGGATGGACAGATACGCGACAGATGAATATATTGCCAAAGGTCAACTGTAGAATCCGAGCAGCATATGTTAGGTGTTCACTGCATAATTTTCCCGTGTTTTCTAGGGGTTTTAAATGTTTCATGATAAAACCCCGAGTGGAAACTACAGGTGACCCTACCCTTTAGTCAAAGGTTATCTGTTCTACAATACAAAAGTTACAAAACAGCCCACAGAGGAACTCGATTTCCAGAAAATAAAGTTGCACTTCCACCTGCTTACTTAGGACCAAGGCATGACCCAGGACTGACCAGGGGACAATGCTAGCAGAGTCACCAGAAAGTCCTGATTAAAGGACAGCTTCCAACCGGTCCCCAGAGCCACTGGTGCGGCACTCTGAGGGCGCGATGCATAAATCTGCTTTCTAACCAGCTGCCCAGCTAAGACTGATGTCACCCAAAGTTTGTGAGACGCTGCTCAAACAAGAATGAATGACCTCAAAGAAAAGAAGAATCCAATTCTTAAAATGGATGGGCATGGGGCGTAGTGCATGGGTAAAGTACGTGTTGAACACGCTCAAGGCCGTGGCTCAATCCCCAGCACAGCCAAAGTAATACTAATGATAATGATAATAATAGTTTAAAATGGACAAGGACCTTCTCAAAAGAAGACATACAAATAGACATTTAAAAAATGCTCAGCTTCACCATTCATCAGAGGAATGCAGATCAACCCTCAGGGAGATGGGATCTCACACCTGTTAGGACAGCCACCGTCAAAACAATGGAAGATAACAAGCGTTGGCAAGGGTGTGGGGAAAGGGAATCCTGTGCGCTGCTGGTGGAAATGTGAGTTTGGCACGGCCATTATGGAAAACATCATGGAGGTTCCTCAAAAATCTAAAAATAGAGCTACCATGTGATCCAGTAATCTCTCTGCTGGGTCTGTAGCCAAAGGAAATGGAATCAGTGTGCTGAAGTGACCTCACCTCCCATGTTCACTGCAACACTCTTCACATCAGCCAAGAAGGGGAAAGAACCTTGATGTAGACAAGGGTAGATGAGTAGAGAAGGAAAATGTGGAGTGCATACAGGATGGAATACTATACAGCCTTGAAAAAGACAGAGCTCCTCATACCGAGACTACCACAGAAAGATCCACCTTGCGTGATCGCACTCCCATGTGGAATGGAAAATAGCCCAACTTTGAGCAGTAGAGAGAAGGATGGATGTTTCTAGGTGGGGGAAGAGGGAAATGGGGAGAAGCTGGTTGAGAGGCACCCAGTTTCAGCTGTGCAAAAGGAACACACTGGAGATGTTCGGTACAGCACGTGACTAGAGTTAACAACACTGCTGTACACTTGAACTTTGCGAGAGGGTAGATCTTAAGTGTTGCCACCAGACACACACACACAAAGTGCTACCTGGGTGAGCGATGGAGTGATAATCAGCTGTATCGTGGTGATCTTTTCCACAACGTGTCTGCATATCAAAGCATTAAGTCATACACCTTAAATATATACCACTGTGTTCATTTCGTATCTCAATAAAGGTGCAAGACACGTGGCCATGTGAGTGAGTGGTTCGCAGCAGGCTCCCTGGGCAGGGGCGGGAGCTGGGGGCAGGAGAGCAGGCGGGGGCTGTCCCGATCATCCTCGCCTGGACACCAGGCGTGGTGGAATTCCTTCAGACAGACCTCAGCTGTGCAACTTCTCTTGCTCGGGCTCAAAGGCACGCCTCCCTGGAGGGAGCCCTGCGCGCAGGCGAAGTCACAGACCCGCAGGCTGAGCGGCGTCTCCAGAACTGCATCCCGGAAGCCGCTTCCCCTGGAGTGGGTGTTGGGCCGCTTGTAACCCCAAGCATGAGAACGCAAGGTCTTCCATTGGAAAACCCATCGTTTGTGGTCAGGACCTGAAGTTTTAGATCAGGAAGGAAGGGGTAAAGGCGGGAAGGGCCCCATGAAGGATTTCTTAACCTTGGAGGGGTCCCGGGCCCAGGAATCCCTGGAAATTGTGAAATATTTTTTTTCTATTTATATCTTGTGAACTTTTCCGGGGGGTTCTGGCTTTGATTGGATTTTTAAGAGGGTCCTATGTACAGACCAGGAAGCTACCCTAGAGGAACCAGAGAGGGAGCCACAGAGGGCCCCCAGGGGTGGGTGAGGAAGGTCGGTTCCCAAGGCGGTGTCTAGGGACTGGGCCGCGCAGCAGGGCATTGGTCGGGCTAAGAGGTTCTGGACTCCAGATTTTCCTACCCACTTTCTGATCGGCTGACTCAAAGTCCAACATGCTAAAGTGGAGCCCCAGGTACCCCGGCTTTGGGTACAGCTCCCCCCAGTGCATCAGCAGCTCAGAAGAAGAGTAAGGAGGTACTGGTAGCTTTATTCCTTCCACGAAGATCTGAGGCCATCAAAGACCCCCCAGTGATACAGCCACAACCTGATCCCTGCTCCAGTAATGCTCCAAAAACACAAGATGAGCATCCTGCTCCACAACCCCAAATGCTCCAGAATCCAATTTTTTTCTTTTTTTGATACCAGGGGTTGAACTCAGGGGTCCTCTACCACTGAGCTACATCCCCAGCCCTTTTTTATTTTTTATCTTGAGACAGGGCCTCCCTCAGTTGAGACTTACCATCCTCCTGCCTCAGCCTCTCAAGTCACCGGGATTATCGGCATGCACTAGTTACTGCCCTGACTCAAAATCCAAAACTTTCTGGGCACTGACGTGATTCCACAGGCGAGAAGTTCCACACCTGACCTCCTGAGACAGGTTGCCGTCGAAGGGAGGTGCAGGGCTGGGGTGTGGCTCAGGGCAGAGCGTTGGCCTCACATGTGCAGGGACCTGGCTTCCATCCCCAGCGCTGGACAAACAAAGCTACCTGTGCACCCAAACGGTGCATGAAATTAGCATCGGGCTTGGGCGGGCGAGAGGTGTAAGAAACACACGCGGAGATCACGTGGAGACTTGGCCTCAGCCCCAGGACATCTCCTTGTGCACAAGCAAATATCCCAAAATCCAACAAAACCCCAAACCCGGAACACGTGGTCCTCAGCATTCCAGATAAGGGATGCTAAGCCCTACTTACTGCTGGTGGCAAAAAGGCCAGTCATTGCCCCGGGCTTCTGTGGGAAGACAGTGAGGAGGACCCAGGCAAAGCCTTTGCCATCGCTTGTTCCAATTCTGGGTTTGGCTCCTCACTGGGAGGATCAAAGCAGCCCCTGGCATCCTGGAAAGGGGACCCTGTCCACCCGGAAGAAGCCAAGCTCAGAGCCAGGTTCTGCATCTCAGCCAGCTGCGTGGCCCTGAGCAGGCCACATCCTGAGGTCCTGGACACCTGACAGCAGTCGGGTGTCACTCTGGGCCAGGCCTATGCCCCGTGCCGCGGTGCACGCTGGGGCAGTTTTTATACACCTGGGCCTGTCCTTTGACACTTCCTCCAGGCAGAGGAAGAACCCTTGTCCCTCCTCCTTGAAGAGGGGCCAGCCGAGTGAGTCACACTCCATTAACGAAACAGAGCTAAAGTGACATGATGTGGCTTTGGGGGTGAGCCAGCCTAGGACACGGAAGGAGTCTGAGTGCCCCGGGTCCGCCGTGCTGGAGAAGCCACGTGCCGCTGTGCAGTGGACGTCCAGCCGGGGTTTGGAGCCTGTGACCTCGGCCGGTCCTTCTCCAGCTCCGTGCCCAGCCGACACCCAGCCTGCGAGCCCTGCCCAGCTGGGTCCACAGAGGCCAGCAAGCCCAGAGTCTCTCAGCACAGGTCACGTGCCTGGGGCGCTAAGGGGTCTACAGACTGCACGCTGGTGACACCTGGGGCCTGGCCTTGGCTCTTCAGGGAAGAAGAGCTGGCCTGTCCCACTGGTGCCTTTAGTAGGCTGCAGATGCACGGGGGAGAGCTGGGAGACCCAGACCCTGCTCCGTCTGGCCCAGATCTGGTGTTGCGTGGAGAGGAGACGGGATAGGCTTGAGGCCAGGGCCTGTCCACTAGTCTCTCAGGTCTGCGAGCCATCTGTCACACTGCAACCGCAGTCTACTCACACGCGGTTCTGATACAAGGCCCCCAGAGACCATGATATTTCAGAAGGTTGGGTCCCCAGCCTGCAGCCCTACTAAGAGGTGGTGGGACCTTCAAGAGGTGGGGCCCGATGGGCAGAAGGGAGGTCACTGGAGGTGCGTCCTTGAAGGGGACGTGGGGCCCCAGCCCATTCCTCTCTCGGCTTCCCACCAGCCAGGAGGTGAGCAGAGTCTCCCACGCCCTCCCGCCATGGGGTTCTGCTAGAGGCCCCAAGCACCGTGCACCCCAAGCACCGATCCATTGAAACTGAACTCTCTGAAATCACAAGCCCAACACACTTCCCTCTTTTTAAGAGACTGTCTCGGGTGTTTCCTTACAGTGACGAGAAGCCACGCCTCCTCTCACAGAGCCTCCCCAGCTGGCTTCCTGAGATCTCTGGAATCCGACCCCTCCTCCAGGTCCCTAGGCTTTTCTGGACCCCTGGTCCCTGCCACAGCCCAGGAAGCCCCTCTTCCCAATAGATTCAAAGCCTGGTCTCCAGAAGGCCGGCTCTCCTCTCCCCAGAGGCCTCCGGTGGCCCCAGCCCTGCCCTTTGGATGGCTCAGACCAGTTCTGAGCAGCAACATCTATGACATCACAGCGCCTATGACATCACAGCGCCTATGACATCACAGCGCCTATGACATCACAGCACCTATGACATCACAGTGCCTATGACATCACAGCACCTATGACATCACAGCGCCTATGACATCACAGCGCCTATGACATCACAGTGCCTATGACATCACAGCACCTATGACATCACAGCGCCTATGACATCACAGCGCCTATGACATCACAGTGCCTATGACATCACAGCGCCTATGACATCACAGCGCCTATGACATCACAGCGCCTATGACATCACAGCACCTATGACATCACAGCGCCTATGACATCACAGTGCCTATGACATCACAGCACCTATGACATCACAGTGCCTATGACATCACAGCGCCTATGACATCAATCACAATGCCTATGACATCACGCGCTCTCCGTCTACCACCATCTCCTTCGTCGCCCGCCTCAGGGGCTACAATCCGGCCACACAGTTTCAGGAGAGATGTTTCCAGGCACAGACGAGCCTTTCTAAATGACCCTGGCTCGCATTTTCTCATCGGTAGCTGGAGACAGGATGTTTAAATGGCTTTATTTTCCTTCTTGTGCTTCTCCACGGCCCTCTCATTTTTTATAAGAAGCAGTGAATGCGCCTGTAACCAGAAGCCGTAAATGAATGTTGGAAAATAACTAAGACATCATCTGCATTTTCTAAACAGAGCGCGTGGGGCGAGGAGAGGGAGTGGGCGAGAGCCCAGCCGCTGGCTGGGACTCCAGGGGTGGCTCTGTGGGATAATAAGCGCACGGCCTCCAAACCCCACCTCCCGCCCCTCTTCCAATTGTCGGAAGAGAGGAAACCTCATCCCTCCTGCTTTTCTGCGAGCCAGCTGTCACCGGGTGTGTGGGGGACGGGAAACAGGATTACAAGATTAACAGTGAGCCTGCCGGGCCTGCCTGGCTGTTATCAGGGCTGACTCCAGAGCCACGGTCCCCACTTGTCGCTACCTAGGGCAACCTGGGGGCTGGGACTGGCACCCGAAATAAATTCTGAACAAGGGCAAAACTGACGGGGAGTCTCCCCTGAATCAGATCAGCTGTCCTGAGCGCGGAGCTGGGAGTCGGGCCCTTGAGAGGGGCTTCCCCGGGGGTCCAGGAGCACCCTGGGAACAGGGCGCTACATGTATCCAGACCCATCTCTCAGGCGAGGGTGCTGGGGCTCTGTGAGGGCACATCACTTGCCCCGCGTCACCTGCCGATAGACACAGGGCCAGGGTTGACCCGATTCGTCTTCTCCAAGAACATCACCAGAGAGCCGGGTAGGAGATGACCCCATCTACGCCCCGGCCTGCTGAGGGTCACTGCAGCCCTCTGGTTCTGCTACGCTGCCCCTAACATGGCCCAGAGTCACACAGGGCTCTCAAGTGACAGACTGGACCCGACATGTCAACTCGTGCTAACCAGCTGACACCTCTTCCCCTGGTCCACCTACACCAAGCCCGGGAGGAGGCCCAGTCCATCTGGGGAATGGTCAGGACAGCCCAGCCTGCCCAACCTAGCGTCCTGCCTGAAGGGCCAAGCAGCTCTGGATCTCGAACACCTGCATCTCCCCGCCTGTCTCCTTTCAGGTCTGATATCTGCCCTCGCCCATCCAAACCGCAGGGACCAGGCCTGACTCAGGAAAGCCATAAGGAGTGGGGACGAGGCACGTGCTGGGCCTGAGGAGCCGCTCAGGGGTGGAGCGCTTGCCCAGCGCACCTGAGGCCTGGGTGCCTCCCAGTACCGCAAAAAAAAATAAGAAAAGGAAGTGCTGCCCACATAATCTGTGGGTGGAGGAGACTTCCTGGAGGAGGGAAGAGCCTCGAGAGACCCAGCAGAGTCGAGAGAGGCCAGGTGGGAGAGCGGGAGGCAGGCTTAGGGCTTCGCGTGGAGCCCTGGGCCTGGACTTCAGCCAGGATGGCGGATGTGTATCCAGAGGGCTGAAAATAAAGGAAAGAATACAGAGGGAGCATCCTCTGCGAGTGACCAAAACGGAAGGCAGACCAGCGGGGGACAAGCTGAGGCCAGGCCTGGTGGGAAGGGCGTGGCACCCGTGAGGAACCTGGCCTCGCACTCAGGGGCACAAGGGGCGGCCCTGGCCTGGTGTGGGTCCTGCTGGACGAAGATCTGTCTGGTGGCCACCTGGAGAAGCTCCCAGCGGTGAACAGGACCATAGGCAGGTCCAAGCCAGCTGGGCGGCTGGGCAGCCCGGAGGGTGCTGGCCACACAGAAGGAAGGAGCCGCCTGGCAGAAAGAGGGATGGATGCAGAGACCCCTGAAGAGGGTAGACTCAGGGCTAGGCAAGGTCGGGAGCAGAGTGTGAGCTGAGCCCAGCATGCCCAGGGCCCTGGGGTCCGTCCCCTCCCAGAACGAATCTACAGGACCTGGTGGCCAGCTCACCTGGAGAGGTGACCGGTGGCACCTTAAGTCTGCTACCCCTGCCCCTGACCTTGTGGGAAGGCAGGAAGGCCCCCCACAGCCAGCTTGGTCAAGGCCGTGGGGCAGGCCAGCCCCGACCTGCTCGGCCCCGACCTTCGCAGGAAGCCCTGGGACATAACTGTGGCCATGACGTAGCTGAATTCCGAATGCTGGGGGAGCAACGTGGCCCTTGGCACTCCAAGGCCACAGATCACCGGGCCCCTCTCAGCTAAGATGGGATTTCTGTTGCCACTGCTTCCACCGAGCCTAGGACTCCATCCAACATGGGTTTCAAAATAGAGCTGATCGGTACCAGAAAAGAAAAAGGAGAAAAAGTGTCAACGGGTGTGGCAAGAAGTTGGCCACCAAAAGCACCTTAGGAATCTACCGCGGTGACAGAAGCCAGCCAGGAACACCAGAAGGTACGGGAGCGTGCTGTCCGTGGGCACACCGGAAGGTAAGGTCACTGATTTTTTCAAAGCACGCACAACCAGATCTGGGAAGCCCGCTACCTAAGAACTTCCCCGCACGCAGGTCTGCATCCCATGCCGAGGCCACCAAGCTGGGCCTTTCTCCTTCCCTCTCTCTCCTTCAGTGGCTGAAGGAATATGTCTGTCTCACTGCCTGACCCTCCCTTGTCACATCCAGGATTAGGAAAAACATCCTAAATGACCTCATTTTATTTTGAAACACTAACCCCACCAAGAGGAGGGAAAAAAAGAACTTCTTTTGGTCAAAGAGATCAAGATGTGGTTTCTAATTCTCTTGCCATATGGCAAGTTATTCTGGAAGCCCGCCAAGAGCACAGGGAACATTCCACGAAATCGACCATGCTGGTTCCATCTTTTCAAACCTCTTGCACATGGGCGGGCGACTCTTATATCTGTCATATCAGCGCTGAGACCACAGGATATGTAAAAATACCGAGCAATTTTTAGCACCAGCTCCCAATGGTCCCCGTGCCCTGGACGACACATGGTGTCAAGTTCCCACTTCACCCCCAGGAAATCAAGTCATTAGCTTCTCGCTCATTTACCGTGAGCCGAAGCCAAAAAAAGAAACGCCTTCATCAGCCAGGACTTACGGGAAGAAAGAGGGAAGGGACTCACTAGGGGGAGTCTGTGGGGGACAAAGGGGAACAGAGTTGGCCACACTCCCCTGGTCCGTCTCCCGCCTGGAAGGATCACCATCCAGGTTGCTGATGGCCTCGATCACAGGTGACAGTGGTCAGAAAGGGGAACGGAATGAGTCCTTTCTCCCATCTCTCGGGGCCTGGTGCTCGTGGGTGGGCAGGGAGTCCGTGGCGGGATGGCTGGGTGGCCACCGGCTCACCTGGGCCGCTTTCCTACCTCTGCATCCTGGACATCCTGTGCAGCTCCATGTCATCGCTGCCCCGGAATCCTTTGGCGAAGGGATTATTCTCGATCTTTAATTGCGTGATCTGAAGGAAGGAGGGAGAACGTGTCTTTTTACACTTTATTGCTACCAGAATACCTCGGGACAAGAGCTAAGAGTGCCATGGAAACGTGGCCTGGGGCAACCCAAAGAAGCAAATTAAGCCAGTTCTGTCACCGGAGGACCCACCACCTCATTCCCGCGGAGCCTTTGAAAAATGTCCTCGATCAGACTGCTTTTAAAAAGGAGAAAGAAAAAAAACCTGGATTCGGTTTGTCCATTAATTGGAGTCATATTCTGCATCATTCCAGCCGGATTCGTGAGTCTGTGTGTGTGTGTGTGTGTGTGTGTGTGTCATCTGGGCACTCTGTGTTTCAAACACAATATAGACATCAACATTGGGCCGCCCCACCACGCCCCCGCCTTGGAAAGTCATGCACGCTGGCACCGTGGCTGTGTATCCGGCGGTGTGGTAATCCCCCATTCGGAGAAAACATGTTCTCCATGATTGCTTTCAAAAATCAAGTCATGCCTCATTTCATGTTCATTTTGGAGTTGCACAGATAGACCTCCCTGGCCCAGGTGGGAAACGGTGCCCAATAACATACACACCCACACGTGTGCAGATCACATCAATGCCAACGATCCCACAGCCCCCGGTGGCTTCCCCCCGCCTGGAAGAGTGATCGGCAGGGTAGGGAGCGGAGCAACAGAACGTGGGGTCTTTCTGAACGTTTTGGTTCCAGGCCCAGAACTTTAATTTAAACCATCAACACGTATTATGTTCGTGTGAATGTGCAGTAGCAGATCCAGGTGACAGAGAGCTTCCATATGGAGTTTGCTAGAAGTATTTCCTAAAAGTTATGTGTGAATTGATTTTTCTTTCTTTCTTTCTTCCAGTGCTGGGAATCGAACCCAGGGCCTTGCACAAGCTAGGTCAGTGCTAAACAAAAATTATACCCCAGCCCAGAATTTTCATATACAGAGTCATGTCCCCGGCACCAGGGCTTCATGTCTCTAGCTTCGGTCCTGGGTCATATCTATATGATCACTGTCTTACTTATACATCACCTGTACACTGGTTGACTTGATATTTATATTTAAGTCAAATCCCTTTTTATTGAAATTTATTTTACCCAGAAATATGGTAGCACTTCTCTGGATGACAAACTAGAATTCTTGTTGCTTGTCAATAAGAAGAAAGCGATTATATCAAAATCTCTGTACTAGGACGCACAGAAAGCTCTTTCTTGCCTTTCCCTGGTGGCAAGAAAACATTAGATGCTTTTGCAGAAGTTTTGAACAACAAATACCAACTTGGACTGAATGAAAGCTGTCTCTCTTCCACTGAGAGAAGACTAGAAAGATAACCGAAAAGGGAACTTTCTCCCTATGATTTCAATCATAATTGAGTACCTTGCAGAATATCTCATCTACCCCCACAGGATGTGAACTTCAGGAAACTCTGTGCTAGGAATCATGAATAAATCCACCCTTCTCAGTTGCCCGTTGGAGGTGTTCTGCTACATCCAGCTTTCTGGAAGAAATGACTTACATAGTTTCCTTCTTGCTCCAAGACTTTCTAATGGACATGAAATGACTCTGTGAGGTCTGTAGCTCAGAGATCGAGCTTTTGCTTAGCACGTAGGAGGCCCTGGGTTCAATCCCCAGCACCACAAAGAAAAAAAAAAAAACTGCTTAATTAAATTGCTCTCTCTATATACGTATGAGTGCATTTTCATAACGAAAAATATATAATATTTTTAATATACGGGTCCAACAATATGACATCCAGAGAAAGCAAAATCATGGAGAAGAAAGGTCAGCGGCTGTCTGGGGTCGAGGGGTAGGATGACCAGGTAGAACACAGAGTTTTTCAGACATCGAGGAGACCCTGGGATGCCACCGCGCTAGGATCAGTCAGCAGACCTTGGTCCAGACCTACGGAATGTACAGCGCCACACTATAGCTATGGACACTGAGGTTGACGACGGACTTAGGGAGATGGCGATGTGTCAAGGTGGGATCGTCACGTGACAGACACACCAGTCTGGCGAGGGAGGCTGAGCACGTGCAGGGGAGGGGTGCGAGAAATCTGCACTTGGCTGGAACCCCAAAAGTGCTCTTTCACACTCATTTAAAAGCATTTTCAAAATACGTGTGTGTACACACATCCGTGCACGGACACATGCCCTTTCCACCTCTTTTATTTATTTTTTATTTTTTGGTTTTGGGAATTGAACCCCACTTTGCCACCAAGTTACACCCCAGCTTTTTAATTTTTTTTTTTTTTTTAATTTTGACATAGGGTCTCAACGAAGATGCCCAGGCTGGTTCCAAACTCCAGATCCTCCTGTTCAGCCTCCCGAGTCGCTGGGATTATAGGCATGGGCCACCAAGTCTGGTCTCATTTCTTCTTTCTTTCTTTTTTTTTTTTTTTAACTGGACCCATTTCTGCAGCTTTCTATTTTGTCTTGACTCTTCATTGTGAGAAAAAAAAAAAAAAACTCTACAAAATTCTTTCAGAAAATGATCTTCACCACGTACACTCCTGAGCAGCTCCTTTTAGGAGTCTAAGATTCCACCACCTACCGGCTTGCTTTCCCACTCAGATTTCATGACAATAAATTGCAACTCAATGAATAATAAATCATTTAAAAAAATAAACTCATAAAAAAGTGAAACGAGATCATTTACACAGAAGAGGATCTCAGTGACATGGGAGTCTGTGGTAGGAGGATGGCAAATTTGGAGACCAGCCTTGACAATTGAGCAAGGCCCTAAATCCCTGAGTGAGACCCTGTCTCAAAATTAAAAAATAAAAAGGGCTGAGAATGTGCTTCAGTGGTTAAGTGCCCCTGGTTCAATCTCTAGTAGAAAGAAAGAAAAAGAAAAGAAAAGAATAAAACAAACCAGAATAGGAAGGAATCCTTGCCCGCAGCCCAACCCACCTTAGCCACAGAGCCTGGTTCCTGCGGACATTGAGGGCAGTAAGGATGGAGATTCGGGGCTGAATCAGTGTGGCCGATCCATAAAGTCACTGCCCACCCCCCACCCCCAAGAATTCAGGGCCCCAAGGTAAAAAAAAAAAGTTTTATTTTATCTGCAAAAGTCTTTTGCTCAAATCCATTCCTTACACCCCAAACCAGGTCAGTACTACCTACTTCTAAGGCTTTATCGCTGAAGCTTAAAAGAAATCTCCACAGTATAGGATGGCACAGTGCCCCAAATACACACTTTGGAGACTGTAGATGCCTTCAGGACGTGAGAATTGCCTTTGAGAAAAGTTTACAGGTGAGCTTGTCTGCAAGTGAAAATACCCGTCTCAACGTGTCTGCGTCCACTTGAACTACAACCCTGTCTGTAAAGTTCCCTTCCTAAGAGACTGTGTGTGCTCAGGGGTACCCAAGCCCGTCCACCTGGATGCGCCAGTCCTGCCAAAAGGCTCCCCTGAAACCCACTTCTATTCACCATACAAATGTACTCCCTCCAAAATCAGCATAAAACCGGATATCCGGGGGAGGGGTGGCAGTGGTGTGGGGGGGGACAAATATAAATACCGGCTCCAACTGGTGAGACAGAGGTTGTAAAAATTAATGAGAATAATTGTTGTGAATTCTTGCTTTTGAAAAAAAAAAAGGAAAAAAAAAAAAAAAAAAAAAACTCAGGAGAGCCAAAAATCTTAATTATGTCTCTCTATTAGGGGTTCATTTCCTGGTCCCAACCAGAAAACTCATACCTCATAAATATGGGCTGCATACACAATGATTTAAGCAGGAGGAAAATGCTTTCTGATGGAAAAGTAAGTTAATATCGGGGGCTAGAACTGCTCGCATACACGGCCATTGTTGCTAAGGGCAGGAAAATGAAATGCCCACGTGACCTTTTTTAACACCTAAATATTTCTAGGGATTGCTCTGGGAGCTGAAAACTGCAGCAAAAACCTTACAAAAACATGTTTCACAGAGTGAAACGTCGCTGGGGAAGATTCGAGTGTTTAAATATCTTTCTCAAGCTGTCAACCATCTGGGGAAATAATTCCCAAATCCAGCTTGGGATCACAGCTGGACTGAGGAAATATGTCTCGTCATTAGGAGCCCCGCGGTCTCCGGGCATGTGACGGCGGCCTAAGAAATGAACTCTTGTCCAATACCTACTCCCACCTGGTACCTGCGCCTGCGTGAAGAAAGATCATCCCGAAGGTACTGAGCCCTAGCACCAACACTTAAAAAAAAAGTGACTTGTATTTTCCCAAATTGTCCTGCCAATTGACTCACTAAGAGTCCTTGAACTGACGACATGATCAGGGAACGAACCAAGGAAACCACAAAGACTAACATTTGTAGTTATTTTTCAACCACAGTCATAAGAACTTATTTAAAATCTCAGTCTTTCAGATTCTCAAATAGCCAGGGAGTGGTACTGAGAAGGCAGAGTGTTCTGGAATCTGTGTTTGGAACCCAGTTGCCCTCCTACCAGGTCAGCCAAGCCTTGGACCAACGGCTGCGTCGCCGTGACTGACACCTGGAGGCAACCTGACATCAAGCCCTGCTCTGCCCATCTCCAGATCTCGTGTCATCGTCGCGATGATCTTACGGGGCAGATGTTCTTATTGTCCCCATTTTACAGACGGAAAAAACGGAGGAAGTCCATTGTCCAAAATCGAATGGATTTGAAACCAAGCAGTCCACCCCCAGAGTCCGCCCGGCAGGTTACACAGCGTAAGAGCCCAGCTGGATTCCACCCATGAAGTCAGAATTCTCAATACCCGTTCCAGGTGGGACAATAAACTAAGGAGAAGGAGTCCACAAATCACGTGCAACCCCGGCCCGCTTATTTAAATCACACATCGTATATCCATGGGGGAAATGTTTGCAGGGTCTTGGACTTGACTGGAAACGTGTACTGCTTTGGCCTTACTCCTCACAGAGAAAATAGATGCCTAGGGACACTGAGAGTAAGAAGTGAGGGAACAGCCCCAATGGGTAGGATGACAGAAAGTTGTCTCCTAGGAAATCCTTGTACTGCCTGCCAAGGACTATGTCAGGCTGGCTAAAAAGACCTTTATATGCAGTTCAACTGGACTCCTGGATCCAGGTAAAGAAAAATAAAATGCAAACCCTGTGTATGATCACCAAATACACAGGTATCTAAATGCACAGTTGAAGATGCACATTTTAGACCCATGAGCATTTAGACAGGAAGCACTTGAAATCCACACGTACGCACCCCGCTGGTCGGACACCCATTCACAAACACAAATTGCTGAATAGATACGTGGGGGAAGAAAAATTTTATATAGAAATTTGGGAGGGGTTAGGTGTATTCATGAGTTCTGCTGATTGTTTTACTGGCACCCACGTGTGTCAATCACGAAGTTGCATATGCTTTGAGGGGCCAGGGTCCAGATTAGTGGAAGAGTGTGTGCTTAGCTTTGTCTAAGGCCCTGAGTTCAATCCCCAGCTCCCCCCAAACAAATAAATAAGTGTGTACTTCCAATATTGCATGTTACGTTATGACATAAATAATGCTGCAAACAGAGAAGGGGAGAGACCTATCCCCAACTGGTGGGTCCTAAGGTCATAACTATACAGAATCTGGAATTTTTCCCCCAGGGACCTGAGCACCCACATGGTTGTTGGCAGGATGATTTCAAGTGTCTACTTCTTTCTCTGTGAACCTGGGCTTTCTTCAGAGAGAGAGGTAAAAAAAGAGAGAGAGACCTGAGACAGTCTCGGGCCCTGTGTTGGATCTCGGAGCCTCTGAGTATCTCTACATGTGGCCTTCCGCTTCCTTTTTGCCATTTGTCCTGTGACCACCACCACAAGTTAAACGTGGGTTTGCAACAGCCTTAGAGGACACAGCTTTCTAGGAGCTAGATTCAAACTGATCTGAAATAGCTTGGCCACTCCCAGGGATTTGAACTTCAACGTGCCTCACTCTTGCTGGTTTGGGAAGAGGGGAAGACTCAGGAAAATTCCTTCTCCTTTAAAAAGCAATTGCTTCTTCAAGGGAAGGAGGCTCTCCCGAGATCCAGAAGGAGTCATCCACCACTGCTTAGCCTGGTCATTGACAACCTGAATTTGGAGATTACCTTCTCACAGTCCTGGCCTCAGAGGGGGAATGATCTGCCCCCCACCTGCTCTGGAATGACCTTCATGGGGTGATTGGGGGCTGTCGGGTGCTGACCTCCCCTGGCCTCTCCTGCCAGGCTCCATAGCCCTTACAGCTTCCTCCAACCCTTATGTAGGGTGGGGACAAAGGCCCCGGGACACTCCCCACATCCATCCAGATAAGTTGCCCTGTGATCTGCCCTCACTGTCCCCACATGGACCGCCCCCTTGACCCCCGATGTTATCACTGCCTGTCCTCACTTGAAATGCCTCTAAAGGGAGGATGCTGGCCCTAACAGAAAAGCGTGTCCCATGGAAGGTAGTGCTAGCCATCTCCCCATCAATAAAATGATGCCTTCCGGTGGAATCGGAGTGAGTGGCCATCAAAGTCATAACAAGTTCAGTTTCAACAGGTGGCTGTTGATTGACAGCCACATCAAGTCTGAGGATACATAGGAACCCCTGCCCGCCACACCCTGGGGTAGACCTTGTGGGCACACCACTCCAGTGGGGAGCCTGCCTCACAGCACAAAGTTGCTGCAGGGACCAGACCGCATATTCACGAAACCAGCAGGCAGCCCCAGGTGCTGGCCGCCGGAGCCCGGCTCACCTTGTGATTCTGATAGGAAGTCACGGCAATAAATGCTGTCTCTGGGAAAACGTGGGTGCAGAACGCCGTATTTTTGGAACCAAATCCATTATTTTCATCTGCTTTCACGATGTGTAATCTGGGCTGGTATTTGTGCATGGAGTTTAGAATAATCTAAAAATAATAAAGAGAATGAGATTGTAAGAAAATCAAAACTCTCTTTGTTTCCAGATAAATCCCTGCTCCTGCCCCCCCACCAATTAGCCTCCCTCTATAGACTCTAGAAAAAATACTTTTTTTTCCCATTTTTTTGAAAAGGGGCCAATGATTTCATTAAAAAGAAACATTTCAAAAATGACAATTTCCAACCAAAGAAAGTCAAGGTAATATTCCAGGAATCTACCCAAGGCACACACAGCAGTAAATCAGAATTCTTAATAAAGTTTGCTTAATAAATTAACTCTCTGCATAGGGCACTTCCCGCCCCCCACGGGAACCAATGCGTCTGGGGAAGGCTGGGCAGCAATTTTGGAATGACGAAGGTAAAAAACAAACACACAAATACCCCCCCCCGCCCCCGCCAGCAGCAAAACCCTCTAGGAATGCAAAGGAAGATACAAGCATTTGCAAAACTAGAATAAAACTCAGATTTTGCTGAGACTTGGACCTCAAATCTTGGCCCTTTGTTTGTGAAACATGCAAACTAATGTCAATAAAAAGAGAATTTTAGAGGCGGGGAGTGCAGCCTGGCCTCTAAGGGGAGCGAGGTATGGACAGGAAGCACCCAGCCACCCACCCATGGAAGCAGGGGCTGGCTCCCTGAGGCTCCTTTCTCCCACTCTATCAACCTCCCCATCCACAGCCCACATCACCTCCAGGCTTGGAGTTGCTGCATCTGCTCTTGGGGGGATATGCTGTCCCCCCTCCTTCCCACCTTCCCCAGCTCAGGGTTTCTCCGGGGAGAAGTGAGCTCGCTCTCTGCAGCTTTGCGGGCAGGGGGACCTCCCCGCTGCCTGCTCTTGCTGGAGCCAGGGCGGTTCACGAGAGATGAGCATCGCTTCTAATAAAACCGGGTTTGTTGTCCTGATGACGCCTGGATTTTGAGGCTCCCGTACCATGAACACTAATATTTACCAAAACTGTCCTAAGACCCACCCACCCAAGGGGCGAATCGCTTGCCTTGAAGGGCCCCCAACTCTGGCCTGCTTTTTCCCCAGGGTCGCAATCTGGAGCGACTGGGATTGTCTCAATGTCTTTGATTCTTTGCATTGATGACCCTGGGGCAGGATTTTCGGACAAACCCGGCAGACCGGCAGCCGGGAGGGGGAGGGGCGGCCACTCGCCGCCCTGCGCTCCCGACCCGGCCGGGGCTCTAATCTCCGGCCGCCGGGCCCGGCCGCCTCCCTGGCCGATAGCGACGCCGGCCGACCGGGGCAGCGTGGCGACAGAGAGACGCAGCGGCCCCCGCGGGCCGCCACAGCCCCCGGCCCGGCGCGGCCATCCTCCCGGCTTAGCCAAATTGCCTTGACGGCTGGGGACGGTGTGGAAACATCAACGCCGGGGCGATCTAATGGCTCCTAATTTCATTAGGGAGACTCTGGATTAAAAGTCCCGAGTTTGGGATACAGCGCCTCTGGGCCTTCTCCTGGGCTGCTCAGAAGGACCTGAACCAGCTCTGAGAGTGACCCAAACTTGGTGGCAGGGCTGTGCGCCTTGCACATCTCCACCCCAGAGCATCCCCAAAGGCACAGCAGATAGGTACTGGGAAAGTTAGGGGCCGAGGTGGAACTGGGGGACCAGCATGCTGCCACCCCTCCCCCGACCAAGCCCCTGACCAGCCAGCCGGGAGATGTACGTGGCACCTTTACAGAATGGTCTCCTTCCTCACAAACCCTTGAGACCTAAAATGTCTGTTTGGAACCAGCAGCCATGCTCCTTACGCAGGGCGTCCACACCCAGGAAAGCTGGAGATCATTTCTGCACGGGGTACCACCAGCAAGAAGGGCTAACACCCAGGTTTAAAGATAAAGGAGGCTCCATGTTTTTGGCTAGACACACTCGATATCCCTTGAAGTCCTCCCTGGAGCACAAAGAGGGCAAAGGACTTTCTCCTCTCTGGCCAGCACTTCCATCTCCCCACCACCCACTTTGCAGATCCAAGGAAGCCTCCTCTTCCCACCCCAGAACTCAGCAGGTCTGTGATGAGCCCTAAGACCTGGCCGGAGGAGAGTTCGCATTTGATCCTTCACTGCTGTGCTCCCCCATGGCCAAATCCACACCAGCCCCGTTCCTTTCCCTAATCTGGACACCATGTGTCTCTCTGTGTCTTCTCTCGGGAGAGACAACCTGGTGGGATAAAAGAGTCTCTTTGGAGTTAGAGCTACTCTCAAATCCCTGTTCCCAAATGCAAGCTGCATGACCTTGGGCAGGTCACCGGGACTCCCCTTTCCAAAGGCTGTGCCTCTTGTCTTCCTGAGAAGGCTACTGTGAGGAGCAAATGCCCCAGGGAGAAGGAGCCCATTTGCATGATGACATCATCAAACGGGATCCTCAGCGCTGATTCCTAGGCTGTTCTAGCTAACGTTCATTTCCTGCAAAGAGATTTAGGGACATTCTGGCCAACCCCCATCCCCCCCAAAATCAGTGTTTTGTTCTTTGCTTTCTTTTGAGGAAGAGGAGTGACACCCTGCTGAGAAGTCCCTAAAAGCTGCACACTGGCTGTGGAGGAGGCGGGGACTGCACACTCCATATCCAGCATGTGCCCTCAGGGAATTCACCAGCTCCCCCTCTTGGGACCAACCTAGACTCTTGTGGCTTCAATGGCCACCTGTAGGAGAAGGGGCAGGCAAGCCGGGGGTCTCCCTCTCACCCAGGCCATTTCAAAACTGAGGCCTGGGTGAGAGGAAGATAAATGGCCCCCTGTGCGTGGCCTTGAACCGGGTCCCTGCTGGGCCCCAGCACCCATGTTGTTTCAGACTGAAACAGTCCCCACTTCTCACCACCATCGGGACTAAGGCACAGACTGACGTCGCAAGCCCCACCGTCCAGACCTGAAATAAGCAGCCCCAAGACTCTGGACCCTCAGCAAAAGCAGAAAGTCAGGAATTGGTGGCACAGATGCAGCCCCAGGCCAGGAGAACCAGAGGAACCAGGAGCCCTGTCTCCGGCCACCAGGGAAATACGGACCCCGACCTGGCTCACAGGAGGCCAGCAGAGGGTGGGCCCTCTGAGCAGCAGGGTGGTGGAGACAGGAGGAAGTCGTGACAAGGAAAAGCAAGAAAAGGGAAGTCGAATGGGAGGAGAGAAGTACAGAAGGAGGAAAGAGGAGCAGAGAAGGGAGGAAAGCGGGGGAAGAAAGACAGGCAGAAAGCCGGATCAAAAAGGGAAGAAAGCCACCTGGGAGGGAAAACGGAAGAAAGAAACGGAGGGAAGTGGACCCGAGAAGCTGAGAAGAGTGGGGAGGGAGCAGGGGGGACAGAGGAGGCCTGGCCCTGGGACTGGGTACTTACGTGCCCAAATGGGTCCAGGTGGTTGTTGGTGAGCTTGAGCTTCTGGAAGGAGACCAGCTGCCGCATCCAGTGCGCCCCGGTGGCTGGCGAGTCTGGGTGCACGTACAGGCGGCCGGGCATGGCGGGCTCTGCTTTGCCAGTCACAGACCTAAACCAAGGAGAGGCATGACCTGGGGGCCTGTGGTGGCAGAGGAAGTACCACACCAGGTGCCACCATACCAGGCAAGGGCTGCCAAGTACCAGCCGGGGAGATCCGGGAACCCCGGGCCCTCCAATCTGTTAGGCTCCCAGATGCCCCAGGGTGCCTGGCGCCAGCCTCCAGGCCACTCTCCTGGTGGCCTAACTCTTTCTTCTTCCACCTGGATCTTCCCCTAGCAGCCAGGCTGGCCCGGGGTCTTGTGGCCTCTCACGGCCCTCAGCCAGGCGGATTCTGGAAGTCTGAATGTGCAAAAAATCTTGAAAGCTTCTTAAGGGTTTGCAGAGGGCTTCCTCTTCAAGCCTCTGCAGGACTGGCAGGCGGGGAGCAATCCACCCAAGGAATGGGCCTCTCCTCTCTCGCCTTTTTAACTAAAATGCCAGGGGCCGAGTTTGTAATTTCATAAAAAAGGCATGTTCAAAGCAGGTAACTCATAAAAAATAACTGTAAATGGTTTTTATGCCCCCAGAAATACATCCAGGGCCTGGTAACGATACTCTTTCTAAAAATCCAGAGCCCATGTGTGCAACAATCGATAGAGGACCTCGTTTCCTCTGAGCCTCAGTTTTCTGATCTATAAAATGGGAACTAATGGCTGCTGATTGGTTTTCGGGTGGTCAGCAGGATGCAATGGAATAGTCACACACATACCTGGTGCACACAGTAGGCACTAAAAAAATGTTTACTTATGCAAGATAGGGGATTCCGATTCCCTCCCTGCCCCCCTTCCACGCCGGTGCCTACCATTTATTATCTGCGAATTTATATCTGTGGTCATCCGCAGGAACAATGTCCATGAGGAGGATATACTTCGTTTTGGGATTAAGCCCAGTCACCTTTACCTTGTAACTGGGAAACATCCGCCTAGGAGAGAGGGGAGGGAGGAGAGACCGGGGAGGGGACAGAGAGCAAGAGGGAATTGATGTCAATATTCGGAGGAGCATGTCTGCAAATTTTGATGGGAAGTGCAATTCCTGAGACAAGTAGAACAGAGGAAAACTGGCTCCACTCCACTCTCCCTGCGATCCATCCCGGGTTTCCCTTGGAGTTATGGTGTGGGGAGGAGGAGAGCCAAGGATGGGAAAGGAGGAGGCACCTGGGTACCTGTGGGGACTTCGGAGAAATAGCAACCAGAGGCTGCTTACAGAGAACTGGTTTTAAAGAGGCTTGAAAGGGACCCCCTTTCAAATCCTACTACATTCTCCTGGGGACAAAGTTTAGCCAGGTGCTCTGGCCTATTCTTGCATTACTTTATGCAGAGTCAGTAGACACCAAGGTGTGCGCTCCAGGGACATGCAACGCGTGGGTGTGCCTCTGCCGCCTGTTCCTGGCTTTGCTCGACCGCCCCCGGGGGCGGGGATTAGCGGCGGTTCCCGGCTTAACTCGGTTGGTGACTGGGTCTCCAGCAGGAGTTCACTCTAAAACGCCCCACTTCGCCAAGGCTCCTGGCCCTCTTCCTTCGGACAGTCTACACTCGTGGGCCCTCGGCAAAGAAACTCCAAATCTATCCAGATTTGGTTTCAGCAAGAGCTGGGGCCTGACCTGGGGTCGGCGATGGAAAGGCGATGCGCGCAGCCGTGTGGTGCCGACTACCTCTCCGCGCGGGGCGCACTCCACGCTCGCCTCCCGCCTCGTGAGGAGTGCGCCCCAGAAAGCAAGGATTCTCCAGGCTGTACTGGGGCGCAAGGGCCAGATGCTGGACCTGCGCTGGCTCCGCGCTGGCGGGCAGGGGGAGCCGAGGCCTCTAAGCCTCGCGGTGTTTATCTGCCGGAGCTGCGCGCCTGGAGGCGGAGGCGCAGGAGACTTCGCAGGCCTTTTATAGTTACATCCTCGGCGCAGGCGAGGGGGGAAAAGGGTCCCAGCTCGGGCTTTCCTTCTCCGGCGGACTGGGAAGAGGACCTCAGTCCGTTGGTATAAACAGATCGCGCGCCTCCCAGTTCACTCAGGCCTTGGGCCGAGCGGGGGAGCCGACATTGTTTAATTTCAAATAATAATAAATGTCACTGTTGTCAGTTTATTGCGGGAGGCTTGGGCTGGAGAACCGGGGCGTCTGGAGAGTCGGCTCCACCCTCTGCCTTCGCACACTGGGCGGCGTGGGCCTGCCGGCCTCCCTCGCTCCACGCGCGCTCTCTGGGCAGACTCCGGGCCTTCCACCCTTCTCGGCGGGGAGGACCAGCCCAGCACCGGGAGGCATGTGGCGAGGATGTCCTCAGGCCTGGGCCTGAGCCCTCTCACACTCAGAGAGCTAGCCACACGACTCTGCCGTCCCCTCCCCCATAAGTCTAGCATTTCCAGCTCAAACTCCGCGAGCTTTGAAAGGGAACTCTGGGGCCAGTCTTGGCCAAGATGCCGTGTTTATCGGTGTCTGCATATAGAGCTCCACCGAGCCCCGGTTCAGTTTCAAAGGCTTCGCCTGCTTTCTATAAACAATGGAAGAGGTAGCGAATACATTCAACAATTCAGAGTTTGGCAATCGGGTGGGACCCTGGATCCACTCCAAGGTCAGGGAGGGTGGGAATGTGGCTGGGGGCGAGGGATCAAGTCCGAGACCTATGAAACCCAAAGCCCTTCTCTGTTTTCCCTTTCCCTCTTCTCTCCCTTTCCCCTGGTCTCTCTCTCTCTCTCTCTCTCTCTCTCTCTCTCTCTCTCTCTCACTACTAATCCGTCCAGAGAGCACAGGCTTCCCTGCTTCTTATTTCTAAATAGGAGTTGGGAGAAATGCCCAGTTTCCAGAGTTGAGTGTTTGGGGTGCATCCCCATCCTCCTGAGGACCCGCAGAAGAATTCTCCCTGTGCCTCTTTAATAAGAATTGAGTCAAACAAATATTCTGTCCCCCGCCAACTTAGACTTTCTCTGCACCCCGCTCCTCTGCGTCTCCAATCTGTCTTGCTCCCCAGCCGCAACCGTGCTTCTCGCCTCCCACAGCTTTCCTGTGCTCCCTCTGGACTCCCAGCCAGCTCACCTTCCAGCCTTTGTTATGATCATCTCTGTGCCCACTTCGTGAAATTTCAGCCACAGTTCTCTTTCGTGGAGAAACACCTTGATTCCTTCCATGCCCTGCAGGCCCGAGAAAGACTGCAGTGAGAAGCTGTGGGGGCATCATCGGAAATTCTTTGCCCAACTCCAGAACACCTTCTCCCACCGCCTGGCAGCCTGGGGACTCAGAGGGTGAAAAGTGCCTCCGCCCCCGGCAGAGTTATCTGGGCTCTGGAGCACCCTACAGCCTCCGCCCAGGAATCCCTTTGCCTGCTCAGCTTGGGAGGGGGCTCTCCATGGGCACCTGATTCCACGGTGCCATACGGTGCCCCTAAGCCCATCAACACAAAGCTCGAGAGTCATCAGCGATATCAGGGGTCTCCAGGATGGTGGGGAGGATCCACTGGCCAAATTTCAATTCACTTGATCTGGGAAATGGTGTGTGTGTTGGAGGGGGGCTCAATCTAGGGAAAATATTTAAAAACCACTGAGGACATTCTCCGTAGACAACCTGATATCCACTCCCCAAAAACACGAATATGCAAATCATTTTCTCATGAATGCTTATTCTCAGTCATGGTAGAACATATTAAGGAATTTTAAATATAAAAATGTATTATATTATGGCTATAGTATATGTAGTTACAGTCCAAAACAAAAAGTCTCAAGGTCTATATTAATAATCTTCCCAAGGCCTCCCACAATGTCAGCGATTTTGAATGTGGGGAACAGCTGAAATCAATGTTTTCACTTTCAATGAAAAGTTATTTTACAAAATCAATGCAAAAATAGATATGGAGTCTTAATGTAGAAACAATTGGCAATTGTCTAAAGAGTGGATTTGTTTTTCCACAAAAGAAAAAATTCTGAGCCCTGAGCCTATGGTGTACTTCCATAATCCCAGCTATGCAGGGTGGCAAGTTCCAGGCCAGCCTGGGCAATTTATCGAGACCTTGTCCCAAATTTTAAAAAAAAATTAATAAATTTAAAAGCCGGTGCAATCCCCTGGGTTCAGTCCCCAGTACCAAAATAATATTGATGATGATCATTTTGTAAATTTCCCAAACTGTGCTCGCAGGCTGGTACTTAATAAATATTACACATATTTTCCGAAATATGAAGACAAAAGAGAAAGTCTGAAAAAAGCCTGGAAGGACATAGGACTCTAAGGAAGGTTGTAGCTATGTGTACCAGTCTCTTCGGGTCAAGTCTACCGCTTCGTGGTCTGTGACACCTATTTAAAATCATCTTCGGTCTTCTAGGGCCTTTGGCACCCAGTGAGCCGGGGGTTAGGGCACAGAGCGCAAGGCAGGGGCTCCTCCCTCTGCTGGGGCCCAGCTTCAAGTCAGGCGAGCCCGCGACTTCCTGTGCCCTCTCGGGCCAGCCTCCTGCGCTCCCCTCGGCCTGCGAGGGCGCGCCAGCCCGCCAGGCCCCGACCGCAAGACAAATGGTGCGGGGCGCGGGTCTCGGCGGCGGCGCGCAGGAGACTGGCGGAGGCGAAGGCTACGGAAGATCTAAAGAAGGGTCAAGCCATCGCTCATACCGGCCTGAAGCAGCCGCTGACCCGACACTTAATAAGGCGCTCAGGGCCAATTCTACACCTAGTGCAGCAGGAAAGGAATTCTCTGGGCCATTGTTTGCTGACCTCAAATAGCCGGATAATTGAGATTTCTCTAACAGTTTAACTAGGTTTCAAAAATCCTCAGGCCGTAAAGATAATCGTCACAATAAAGTGCACTGGAATACACTGGTATTTGGGGAGACAGAGCAGAGAACAGCGGAACTGAGTGGGAATGACAAGGAAAAGGGACAAGAACAAATCTCAGGCTCCCCACCCCTGCCCTGCACCCTCAGAAGGAATCCAGCAGGGAAGCGGACTCCAGCCGGCTTTGGTGTCTGCAAAGGGCCTCCAGGTGCGGAGGTCTGCTTACCTGCTGGGTGAAGGCGGCCTGCGGAGAGGACGGGGACTTGCTGGGGGCCCCTAGTGTGCTCTCGGGTTTTGAATCACAGGACAGGTCTTTTGAGTCAGGCTCCAGAGGCGTGTGCGCCAGGCCAAAGCCCTCATCCGCGTCGGCCATGGTGCGCCCAGGGCCCTGTGCCCGTGCGAGGTTCTGTTCTGAGAGAGAGAGAGAGAGAGAGAGAAAGTTGGAGAGTGGAGAGTATAGCTCAGCGTCAGGAGGGAGCGGTTTGACCCCGTTTCCAGCTACCGGCCCCTCGGTTCCCAGCTGAAGGAGACTGCAGAAAGTTCTATTATTATTATTACTATTACTTTCTGACCACGCACAACCTCTTGCGAAAGACCCGCGTCAGACCCGGAGGAGGAGAGGCCCCCATCTCCCCTGCGCAGGCTCTCCACGATAAGGGAGCTGCCTGTCAAATTTGTCTGAACTCCTGAAAGAGCCAATAAAGATAAGGGTCGGTATTTTTGGAAGCCATTGGGTACCAACCAAAAACAAAACAAAACAAAAACCCAGTATCCTTTTGTGAATTTCTTTTCTTCGTCCAACTGCAGGAGGCCATCGGAATTTTTGATTAAACCTCAAGAGAGGAAGAGTTGTCTGCAGCAGAGAGAAAGCCTGCAACAACCCGCCTCTAGCAAAACCAAACCTTAGGAAAGATGTGCAAATGGAGAGCCCAGAATTCGCATGCATCTTTTATCAGCTACAGGCTGTAGGACGAACAGTCCTTTAAAAAAATAAAAAATAAAAATAAAAGTCATCGCTTAGCTCCAACCTTAAGCAAGACTTATTTAAAAAAATAAAGAGTAGTCAGACGGAAGGCCCCGGAAAGAAAGCAACCGCTCGCTCTGGCAGGTCGGAGAGAGGAGAGCACTGAATGCCAGCAGCCTGCGCTCCGCCGCCGCCCGGGATGCGTGTTCTCCCTGCTTGCTCGACTCTCTGCTCCGGGCCCGGTATTTTTTCGAGCGTCCAGGCCGAAGGGAGCTTCTCCAAGCTGCAGCCCGGCCTGGCTCGCTGAAAAGGCAGGCAGGACTAGCTCGAGGTCGGAGGGGACAAAATCGGTCCCGCATAAATCCGGGGTTACAGGCGTGGAGCTGGTCTCGCCTTCTGCCGCGGCGGCGAGAGCGACCCGGGGCTGCAGCTTCAGAGGACGGACCCCGCAAAATCGGGGCGGCAAGGCCGTTGGAGCCGGGATGAGTGTCTCCTGCTCTCTGATCTCCTTCCAATCTCCTCCACATTTCCAAGTAGGGATTCCCACCACCATCGCCACCACCCCGCCTCGAATCATCGGCGAGATTTTGGGAAGGGGGTGCAAAGGATGGGCCCCACAATCTTGGCATATGCGTGGGCAAACGGTTGAATTTTCCTGGTCTGTAATGGCCCGAGACCTAAATATGGGACCGAGAAGGCCAGCTTCTGAGGCCAGACCTCCAAACGGCTTCCTTCCCCTCGGCCTGGGGGGTTTTGGGGAGGCAGGGAGAGGAGCCCCGGCAGCCTGCCTACAACAAAAGAAAGCAGGGCCGGCGCCCCCGCCCCCGACACGCACGCGCTCCCATTCACTGCGGATCCCCGAGAGAATCCCACCGCGCGCCCCTGCCAGGGTCCGGGCAGCTCGGGGCTGGCGGAGACGAACGAGATGCGGTTTGACAGAACCAGGCCGCGCGTCCTTCAAGCCTCAGCGCCGCTCCCCCAGCCGCGGCCGCCTTCCGGGCTGCACTCGCCCGGGATCTCCGGCCGCGCAAAACCTCTGCGAGCCGGGCGCGGCAGAACGCAGGCAAGGCTGGAGTCCGCCATTCGCGCCTCCGCGAGCGGACTCCGCGCCAGCAGGCTCCCTCCCGAGCCTCCCGGGCCATCGGCGGGGACATTACCTCGCTCGGTGAAGCCGGTGCGTTCACCACATCCCCTCTTCCTCTTAGAAGGGAAGCCGGCGGCCAGGTGGGGGTGCAGGCATGGTGACTCCGGGGTTTACGCTGGGGACTGCTGGCCCAGCCTAGCGCCTACTGCTGCCTACAAAGGAGCACCCACCGCTGGAGTCTCGGCGGCGACTGCCCACCTCCAATACACACCTTCTCGGCGTGCGATCGCCCTCCTAAACGCCTCCAACTTGTCAGGCGCCAGAAGGGCTCCGAAAAACACAAACCAGCAGCTCCGGGAGTGTCCGCAACCATATAACCTCAGTGCCGGAATCCTCCCTTGCAGCCCCAGGGAGGGAAAGTTGGGAGACCAGAGGGAGCCACGGGGAATTGTCCAAGTCCTTCTCTGAGCACCGCGTTCAGGGTTAAAGTTCCGGAATTCGAGGTAACAGTCTCTCTCTCCTCTCTCTCTCTCTCTCTCTCTCTCTCTCTCTCTCTCTCTCTCTCTCTCAGAAATACAAGCCAACTTTGCTGAGTGCAGTGACGTTGGATTGCCTTGATGCTTACAAAGTACTGAAATTGCCTACCCAACTAGCTCCCACCGCACACTGCCTGCCCCTTCTCTCTCTCTCTCTCTCTCTCTCTCTCTCTCTCTCTCTCCCTCCCTCTCTCTCTCTCTCTCTCTCCCCCCCCCTCCTCCACCACCTTTTCCACTACATTTCCCGAACATTCAAATCATAACAGGACTCTCAAACCCAGACCTGGCAATGGACCCCTCCTCTCTGCCCCCTCCCCAACGTTCATCCATCTCAGCTGCTCTAGACCAGCAGTGGTTTCAGAAGAAAAAAATGAAAGAAAAAAAAAAAAGCCTTCACAAATCATGGTAAAGCCAGCCGGCTTCTACCCGGGAAGTACAGGAATCTCAGCGACTGGCCCTGCAGAGAATGGAGTCTGAACACACACACACACACACACACACACACACACACACCATGGATGGGCCTCTGAAGCCTGCATCCTCTCTCCAGAGTTGACCTCAGATGGAGAGCTGCGTGACCCCACCTGGCTGGACAAGCCAGGGTGGCTGCCCTGACACCTCTCGTCCACCCCCACTCCTCACCACCACCCTCGATGACTGTGGGTGAGGCAGAGAGAAGGTGCATTGGGATAGGGGACCAAGATCACAGATGCCAAGACATGGACATCGGTCCCCGCCCTCCATCCCCCATCTGCCGGGGTCACCAGACTGCCCTGGCTGGACATGTACATAAGGCAGTGCCCAGTTTTATTAAAGTAATCAAGCAGTCATTGGAAACTGGTTGGGGTCTTCTTCTCTGTGTGCCCGGCCTGTGTTCCCTTCTCTGAAACGTATTATTTTGAGGTTCAGCGGGAGAGGTCAGTAGAAACGTAAACACAAGAGGTCTCTGTGTGAGCAGACCCAGATTGGGCCACCAAATACTGGTGCTTGGAGTCAAGGCCAGCAGTTCCAGTTTCTCCATTCTATCCCACTCTCAGCTCCTGTGCCTCTGCTCTTCTCTGGGGCTCTAATTAAGGACTCACACCCAGGAAGTCAAGGTCTGGAAAGAAGGATGCAGGGAGCAGAAATGACCTGGAGACCAGCGGTTGTGTGGTCCTCTGTGATTGTTCTGCCAAATTCCCAGGCCAGGTCACCACTGCAAAATTGCAAAGGGGACTGTCCAACGCTAGATGTGGGACAACTTGGGAGGAAAGCAACTCCACCTTTCAGGTTGGTTTTCAAATAGACCTTGGCTAAGGCGATTTATTTATTTGTGAAAACACCTTCACTCTTCCAAAGTGTCAGCTCAGAGGCTAAGGAGGCAACCTCAGGCCAAGAGTGGACACTAGCTATGGTATCAGAACGAGCTTGAATTTCCACGTCTCCGCTGGAAGGAAGGGGAAATCCAGAAAGATCTCTCCAATCCCTTTAAATTCGTAGAGATTTGCGGATGAAATTAATTCCCATAAATAATCTGTAGGCCCTTCCCAAGAGGGAAAACCTGGATTCCCCCACGTAATAGTCCAGCCAGATTCACTTAGTTCCTGGAGTTTAGATAGCGCTTGCTGCCTGCCACCAAGCAAAATCGGGATTTTTAAACCTGGCAGGGGGGAATCCATTCTTGCCAGGTGACACCCGGAAGGCTAGAGAGTGTATTCCTGTTTTCCTCTGGAACAGCAGCAGAGCTGGGTGGGGGGATCCAACAAGGCAGAATTTGGATGGGAAGCCTAGATTCGCCAGCAGAGGAAAATCGGAGAGAAATCAATCCCCCCTCCTTAGGTCTCCGGGGTAACACTCACCTCCAAAAATCCCACCTCTTCTTTCCAGCGCAGGAGCCAGGAGTGACGCCTCCCAGAGGCAGGGGCTTAGGTGAAGACCCCCGAAAAAGACGCCCTTTAGGCCAGGCCTTCTAGGGTCTGACCGGAGGAACACGGTACCTCCCAGCTCAAGTTGGTTTGTGGTCTCCGACAAATTAAATATTACTGTTTATTACCAGGCATACCCCAATAAAATAAAGAGGCAACCAGGCGATACGGACTATCTCACCAGCCGCTGCACCTATAGGACTCGGAGACGTCACGAGTCACGCAACCGGCCCGCGCACTGTCACGCTTGACTGGGGGGCAGCGGCGGGAGGTTAATTTCTCTCCATCTTCGTCTATCAGTCCCGGGTCTGGGAGGCCACCAGTCCCGGACGCCTCGGCCCCGGGGAATAAATAAAGAAATAAACAAATCCCGTGCTCTCCGGGGAAATGGGGGTGGTGACCGTAAGACACGAATAGAGCCAAGATCGATTTTCTCAGCGAGGGGGAGACGAGGGAATAGCCAAGCGAGGTGGGAGCGCAGCTCAGTCCCCCCTGGAAAGAAATCGAGTTGTTTCTGGGGAAATGAGGGCTCTTGCAGGAGGCGAGGGGTTCTGATCATTTAAAACTATTATTTTTTCAGAGGAGTTGTTGTCAATGAATGTCCAGGCACCTCCCTAGCGGTCGCGTTTGCTAGGCGAGAAGCTGAGTGCCCGGTTGCCGACCTGCCCAGAAGTAATCACCGGGTTAGCACCAGGGGGGACCAGACAGGGAAGTTCGGAGACGGAGAGAGGGTGGCCCGCTATGTGTCTTGCAGAGGAAAAGGAAAGGCCATTCTGCGAAAGCGCCTTTAGCCAGGTCTGGGGATGCAATTTGTCCCAGAGTGGCCCGGCAGGGGCGGGGTGCGAGTGGGTGGTGGGGTGGGGGGTGGGGTGGAGAGGGGCGATTTCTGCAGAGAAAAATAATAGCGCCGGGTCCCGCAGAGGGACGAGACACTATTTTGTTGTGTAATGACAATTATTTCGAATGTGATCAATGGGCATCGTTTCTAAGACGCGTGGATGTGCGCAAGCCTTTGCAGGCATTTGGAAACCCTCTGCGTTGGGTTGCGAAACGTACCGCGTAGACGCCCCTGGCGGCGCCGCGCGAGGAGCCAGGCCTGCCCGGCGGAGCCAGCGAGCGCCAGGCCTTCCGCACGGGTAAGTGCCCGCCCAGGCCCCGAGGGAGCCGGACGTCTGAATTTCGACTTGTCCCCAGCTTCGGGGTTCGATCCTGGGTTCTGCGCGCCCCAACCCCCAGGGTTTTCGGAAGCGTGGCCTGGCTCCAGGCCGGGTCTGGCCCGCACTGCAGCGACCGCGAAATGTGCAGGACGCAGCCGGCGGAGCCGCGGCAGGAGCCAAGGTCAGGCCCTCGGGGAGCGTGGGCAGTGGCTTCTGCGGGCGCCCAGGCCGACCGGGCCGCAGACCTTGGCTGCTTCCAGCGACCCCGATCCGCGTCTCTCCTCTCGGCCTGGCTGTGGTGGCTTCGCTGGGCTTCGCTTTCGTTTCCCAAGTTAGTAACTGTCCCCCGGTCGGAGGCCTGGTGTGGACAACGCTTTCTCCCGGGTGTCAAGAATGGGACCCGAAAGTCAGCCCCAACTCGGGTCTGATGAGTTCCTAGTCGACCTCCGGCGGCGGAGGAGGGCCGGGAAGGAGGCCTAGGCCCCGCGGGGCGGAAAGGGGAAGGCCAACTCCACTGGGGCGCGCTCCTCTGCATTCGGCTCCTTTCTTTTATTTCGGACACAACCACCTGGACCAGAACGAGAAGGTCTCTCCAAGGCCAGCATCACAGCCCCAGATGTTCAGAGCCCGCTCGGCAGAGAGAACGAAGGAAAGGCCTCAAGGAGATTTTCGTCCGGTTCTTCTTCCTGAGCACTTGCACAGTCCGCCCTGATCCCGGTGCGACCCATCTCCCTCCCTTCTTTTGGAAAACCCATGCTTCCCGGACCTGCCCCCTTCTTCCTTTCAGAAGTGTGTTGTCTGTTCCCTTTTCAAAACCCCTGCCTTGATTTCAACACTGCATGGGTGGGAAAGCCCAGGATCCTACTTTAAAATCAAAAACAAAAACCAAATACAGGGGGCGATTGCTGCTGATCTTTTCCTTTTTTCCCCTCCGTTCTGAGGAAAGTCGCATTCAAGACTACCACACTGCTTTTCTCTCAAAAGAGAACACACTTAGGAATACAGTCCCTCCCATTTCTCTCCCCAAGGCATCCCTGTCTCCGATTCTCAGGGGTCCCTAAAGTAGAGAGAAGTGCAGATGGAACTGGGAAAATTATAACAATTGAAACGAGAACAAAACTCAACTTTGACCAACTCATTTTGCAAGGAAAGGGTCAGGCTGAGGATGGGAAATTCTCTCTTTCCTCCGAAGGTCATTTCCCTCTCCCCGACTGAAATCTGGCTCTATTATATTTTTTTCCAGGACTGCAATCTCTTCCTTCCCAATATTTCATTCCGCTCCTACTTTCCCCCGTTTTGACCCGAAGTCTGTGGCGAGAGTACCGACTGTTGTTATTATTCAATATGCAATATTCCCCTCCACTATTTCCACCAAGAAATATTGTTGCTGCTCTCCCTATGTGTGTGCTTAAGAAATATTCCTCCCTGCTCCCCCAGGTTGGTGCTTGAGTGTGGTTTTTCCTCCCTGCTAAGGTGTACCGAGATGAAAAATGGAAGCAGGAACTCATTCTAGAGACCCAGCTGCGAGAACACAGCCGCTGGGAATGTGCGCCCTCCCCAAGAGCAGAGAAGGCAGCAGTAAGTGGTGCTTGGTAGTGATGGATCCCCTGTTCTTGCCCCCATTTTATGTGGGGCATCACCAGTGGAGAAGGGTGAGGATCTAAGCCAAGAGCATCCAGAACCTCTGTGGGCTGCAACGAGCCTGAGAACTCCACCTCTGCAGCCAGAACCCACTGAAAATCTTGTCTACACCATTAGCAGCCCCAAAAGTGTGGTAGGAAATATACTGAATTCCAAGGCTTTGAGTTAGTAAGATGAAGACTTAGGCTACTATGTCGTGCTCTGGGGTGCAGGCGGGGGTCTGTCTGGATACCTCCTCCCTCAACTGAAGGGTGGGATGGAAACTTGGGAGCCCACTGTTCTCTGGGGCTCTGGAAAGACAAATTTTCTTTGGCAAATGGAACAGTGTCGCGCTGTCGACACAGCAGACTATTTTTCTTGTTCCCTTACAGTGTGGGAGGGGGAAAGAAAAGAAAGCAAGAAAGACAGGGAAATTAAATCCACACGTGCTAAGCTTGCTCAAAGGGCTGGATTCAAAACCAGAGATGAAGCTGAAGGTTCAGTACTGGCGGCCTGCGGGCCTCTTTCCAGCCAGCCTGGTCCCAAAGAGCAGAACGTCCCCACCGGAGAGAATTCGATCCCAAGTTGCATGAAGCACTGTATTTAAGGGGTAGCAGGGCGGATACCTCTCTGAGTCAGTCCCGAAGAGGTCCACAACTTCTAGGGGCAAAGAAAACAAAGGAGATAGCGATCGTGGAATAATCCCTCCTTTTATAAAAGCTCAGCTTGAGATCTCCCAAGGCCACCCAGTGATTCAAAGGCCAAGACAACCAGGCCGGTGAATTCGAAGATTCTCGAAGTCTGATTAGGTTTTCAATGTGAGCCTACCTTGGTCAAGAGAACCCAAAACACTGCTTCATTGACACTGACTAGCTGGCTCAATCTGCCCGGCTCATCTTTGTGGCCCTGGCTCCTCTTTTTCTGGGAGAAATTTGCCAAACAAGAGGGTACTGGCCCCGCTGCCAGAGCAGCACAGACGTGCCAGAGAGGTGGAGACGGCCACCCTGCCTGGAGCTGCGAGTGAAAACTCTAGTAATGACCTTGAGGAGGTGAAGGGAGGTGGCTGGGGGTGCGGGTGACGAGGGCGGCCAAACCCCAAAGTGGAAGGATCCGTCACCGAAGGAATTGCTCGGTCGAGACCTCTAATTTTTCTTCCCCATCAGCCCCTGCCTCCAGCGCCCCAGCTGGTCCCCTCTGGCTTCCCGGTGCTGGGTTACTGGCCTTCGAGAGAGCATCCCGGATAGAAGGATCTGGAAGCGGGAACCCGAGAGGCCTCGCTTCTCCTGCCAAATCACACCCGGAAAACAGTGGGGTGAAGCTGACAGGCTCGCCACGGGGTGCAAGGTACCGAGGTTCCCGGTGGAAAAGTTCCTGGTGATTGTTTCCGCAAGGGCACAGGGTTTCCTGGTCACCATGGCAACCCCGGAGTCACATCGAGTGCTCTCAACAATGGGGCGCCGAGCACAATCGCGCACTTGGCCGCGCGTCCTGGGGCCTGAAGGCGCTTCCGCCGGTCGCTCCTGCCTTTCCGGAGCTTCTTGGGTGGGTGCAACGGAACCGTTTTGAACTCTCATCGGATCTCAAAAAGGGGAGAAAATCGAAGCTCAGCGCCCTTGGGTTTCGATCTTGAGCAAAAGCCGCGCTTGAGTTAAGAGCGACGACCTAGGGAACGTGCGCTCGGGGCTGGGATACCTTAGCGGGAACCGAGGCGGGGACGCTCAGCCTGGAACCTGGGACTTCGGAGGCGCCGCGAGTCTACATCGGCGTCCCCCTTGCGTTGGACTCCCGCGTATCTGCCCAAGGCCCTCTGAACGCCAGCCTGGAGTCATTTAACTGGAAATTGGGTCCGCACTGTTTGCAGAGTCGCAGGGAAAGATTAAATGCCACTCCTTTTCCTTTTGGAGAAAAGAATTCCCACTGTGGCTGTAATAGAAATAACATTAAAATAATATGCTTTGTTGCATTCCTTCTTGAATCTAATGGGGTAGGAGTGGAAAGTGGCTTGCTTTCTTTTGTGTGGGGTCAGCGGACGCCACAGGCCGAATCTGCTGTGTCCCGTGTGGAGGCGGCAGGAACCAAGGTGCTGCTTGGCTCTGACTGCGGGACTTGGCAGGAACTAAGGATCGGGAAGAGCCTGGGCAGAAGGGAGAAGGGATCCAGGCCCCAGGCCAAGGTGCGGGCAAAGTCCTTGGCCAAGGAGTGGGAGCCACTTCTCTGTGGACCCTGCCTCTCAGCACTGATCCAGAAACACATGGAACGTCGCCCAAGTCCCTGGCTGGCCTGGCTGTGGGTTTCCATCCTGGAGGCTGTCTGCTGAGGTCCTCTTCCCTAACCCTGGAACCCCGTCTTCCTTCTTCCGCAGCATTTCACATGCGTGTTTTCAGAAGAATCCTGCTTTGTCTACACGGGACGGGGGACACTCTCGGCTCCTGGCTCTGTTAGCACTTGAGGGTCTGTAGGAGCAGGCCAGCAAGAGCCCTGGGGACACGGATTTCACTCATATGGCTCTAAGTAGCTCTGTGGGAAGGGGCTTCCACCCTCCCTAACTTCACCAAAGAGATTTCTGGGGCTCTCGACACCCCTAGTCTGGTGGGATTTGAACCTGGGCAGTCCGACTCTGGAGCCCCCTCTCTGCTGAGCCAGGGAAGGGATCGGGGAGAGGTCTGTGGGTTGAGGGCAGAGTTCTCTGTTCGGTCCGCAGCTGGGTGGCAGGCTCGGATTCCCCCCATCTCTTCCGTCTCTACCCTTCACTCCACTCCCACTGAGGAGGCGGAGGAACCCAGAGGAGGGCCGTGGGCAAGGGGCCAGGCTGGTGGGCACTTAGCAGGATGAGATGGAAGGTGGAAGATGTTCTCCTTTCCGAACCTTGGCGTCCTGTCCCCGCGTCCTGACCCTATTCATCACAGCCTCTGAGCCAGTACACAATGTCCCCTGGAGGAGGGAGGGAGACAGGATGGGTGGCCGAGATGGAGAGGGGAAAGGAGACAAGATGTGCTTGACTCCGTTTTTGTTTTCGTTTAAGCAAATAATTCCGCTAAGGGAGGAAGAAGACTTGCCCAAGGTCACACAGCCGCGGCTGGAAACGCACCCACCCACTCTTCATCTTCCCCTGGCTCTTGAAGCCCTCACGCAGAGTCTGAAAGGGAGCCCCAGCTGCTGCCCCAGCTCACACAGTGAGCACCCTCGTGGTGCCCTGCTGGGGTTGCCCTGGCTCAGGCCTCCTCACCCCTTGCACTCGAGGTGGGGAGACTGCTCCAGGCTGGCCCCCTTCTCTGGGCTCTGCTGGCTTTCTGTGGCTGAGCTGCCTCTAGGCCCCCAGGCGGGGGTCACAGGAAGGTTCCAGGCCTCCCCAGGGGACCTACTGCCTCCCCAGCCGTGGCCTCGCCATCCTGTTTAGTGTCCTCCTTCCTGCGGCCCTTGGTCCCAGGCAGAGGCCACCCAGGCCGCAGTGCTGGTGAGTTGGGTGTGGAAGACCTTCTTCAGAAAATGGGGGACTCTGAGTCCAATCCGGGAGCAGCCCCTCGAAGGGGAACACAGAGGGCCCGGCTCCGTCTCGTCCTTCCTTAGTCCCTTCCTGACCTGGATCCTTCTTCTGGGGATAGCATTTCCTCGGAGGCTGCTGCATCCCCAGAATTCCAGGCGACCCCCATGCTAGAAGGCAGACACCAGGCTCAGCGTTAGGGGCGGCTCCAGACTTCTCACACTGCCCAGCTCCTCGCCACCAACAGCCCCACAAGGCCCCGACTCTGAGTCCTGCTGAATGCCCAGGACCCCGCAGCCGGCATCCCAGGATCCAGGCCCATCCAACTGCATTCCTGCTGACCTCCAGGGTCCATCCTGCGGCCTCGCTGCACAGAGAGGGGTCTCCCTGTCTACCTTCCAGGCCGCTGAGTCTGACACCGACCATGGGTCACTGAGGAGGGACTCGATGTGTTAGTGTGTGTGAGCGTGTGCGCTGTGTGGCGCCCCCTTGAGAGGGGCGTTTTCACCCTCTGTGAATTTGTTCCGTGTTCCTCCTTTTGTGAGCTCCAGGCGTGAGGGACCCTGTGGGGAGCTCCTGGGGCTCTGTGTCATGCTGGCAGGTCCTGGGTGTGTGTGTGTGGAGGGGGTCATCCCAGGGGGCACCTACCACCCCAGCTTCACAACACGGCACACGTGCACCCGGCTTAAACCTGGCGCTCGGCTCCCCTCCATGTTCGTGGGCCACTTGGGCACTTATTCTTCTTGCCCGCGGCTCCACGCAGAGGCCTGAAGGCCTGGGCCTCTGGGAAGGCCATTGCTGGGCTGCCCAGGGGGCTGTCTACAGGCAGCCGGGGCCACCAGAGTCTATATTTGGAAACAGATTCCACAGCCGCCTCCTGGGAACTGGGCGAAAGGTGCCTGCGAGTGGAGGGACAGTGTTGTCAATGCAACCCTGTTCCTGTCCCCAGGGCTCAGGGAAGCCCCACGCTGCTGCAGGTTCCAAGTATCAGGTGCAGGATCTGAAGGGGTCACAACAGGCAGATGCGCACACTCAAGCTGGGGGCGTGGGGGCCGCGGCTGCTTCCTCCACCCCCGGGGCCCCCACCTTCTGCTTCACACGGCTGCTCGGCCACCGTGCGCCCGGCTTGCTCACACACTGCTTGCAACCCCGCAGACCGCCCCTGAACTCTGAAGCCTGGCCAGGTGCACTTCCTGGGGGTTGGTTCTAAGAGATCTGATTCGCCAGCCAGGTCGCCCCCAAGTGCCTGCTCCAGGCAGCCTTGGTTGGCTCTTGTCCCCCAAGTGTGCAGACGCCCTTGGAGCAAGCCTTTCCTGGGGCTGCTTACCCCATCCTGTGTTGGAAGCAGCTGGGCACCTCTGACCTTAACCCCCTCTGCCTGGATGGTGCTGGGAAGAAGCAGGCTTCTCCTGTTCCGAGCAGACAGGCCCCACAGCCTCCGTCCCCGAGGGGTCAAGCAACAGGATGCCCCAGACCCAGCCACATGGATGTCACTTAGGGCTCACCCGACCATGGGTAGCCACCCCTGCGTCCCGAGCACAGCGGCGTGTCCCATGGACATAGCACACACGACCTGCAGGGTCGCCTCACGTCCAAGTGCAGCAGCTTGGCTGCCCAAAGCAGGCACTGTCCTCAACAGAGCACGTCGCACGGACACACACGGAAAACACTCAAGTACACGCACACACACGTGTTCATACATGCAGCACATGTGAGTCACAGGCCCAGTCCTGTTACAGTCGCACAGAGACACGCATACACACCGTGGCCCGGTCATAAATGCGTTGCCACCGTGGTCCTCGTGCCCAGCAGCACCCCACAGAGAAACACTGGTGCAGTCACACACACCGCACTTAGTACGCACGTGCGCACACGTCAGCCACATGCTCTCAGACCCTTGCTCACATGGACACGCAATGGTGACCGCACACCGCCACCCCAGGCTCAGACCCGTGAGAAGGCAGATGGTGATTCAGGCCCCCCACATGCACACTCACCAGCTGTCGCACTTGCATTCACACTTGCCCATTCACACTCGCTCTCAGCCACACCCTGGACACACCCCCAGAGATCCCCACGCCTCGCCGTCCGGCACACTTGGCATGATCACGGTCACGTGCATCCTCGCGGTTGCTCACACGCAGCTACATGTGCTCACGCGCAGTGGTGCACACGGATGTGTGTCTGCTGGCCTAACACTCAGCCTCCAACAGCTGCGTGACCCTGAGCCACGCACATGGGCACGTGCAACAGCCGTGGCCCCTCCCAGGACATTCATTCAGGACCTGCACTCAGCGGCCACGCGCCTGGCCCTCCACACCTCGGCCTGGAGCCCCGCCCTCCTCTCACACGGTTCCACGTGGCCCTGGGCGCCCCTTCCCAGCCTGGCAGAAGTAACCGGGTGGGTGCAGTCATGGGGGGTAGCTCCTGGACTCGGCAGGCCCCACGCACATGGGGAGGAGGAAGGTTGTGGGGGGTTGGACGGGCCAGGAGAAGCCTATCTCCAGCCGCACCCTCTGGTCTCAGCCCAGCCCTCCCAAGCCACCTGTCAGTCCCCACAGAGGCCCGGGGCTGTGACACAGTCCCCCCCCGAGGGACTGGGGGCCGCCCAGGCCCTTGGTGATCTCTCCTCTACCCTCTAGTTTTGCAGATGGAGAATCTGAGAATTTGAGGGAGTCGCTGGAGTCCTCCCAGCCTGTGGTGTGGAGCTGAGGGCGGCACCCTTCTGTCCTCTGTGCCAACCGCATTACAGAGACTCCGTGGAGGATGGAAGCCCCAGCCCCGCCACCCACACTGCCACCTCTCCCACCAGGCCCTGAGGACACCCGAGCCCCCCCCCCCCGCCCCATGCAGCAAAAATGCACCAGATAAGGTCCGGTTCCTCCTCACCACCCTGCAAAGTGCATCTGAAAAGTCAAAATAAAATCCCACCCCCTGTGTCGTCAAAGTCCTTCAAGTGCTGGCTCCTGCCGCTCCCACCGGCCTCCTGCCCTGCCCAGCACCTGCCTCTCCATTCCACCTGCCTCCTCCTCTGACCCATGTCAGCACCGACTGTATTCTGACCTCAGGATCTTTGCACCTCCCATTCCTCCCGCCCTCCTGGGCGAGGCCGGCCTCTCTCTCCACTTCACCCACGGCCCACCCCAGCCCCCTATTTCTTTCTCCTCACAGCACGGGTGGCCCCTAGCAGAAATTCTTTTGCTCTGTTATTTGTTTGCTTCTTCATTCATAAAGAAGAACTAACCGTAGTGCTCCTGCTGGGCTTTTGTGAGATCAAGTGACTCACTCTGTCCAGCAATGGCTCGGAGGAGCACCCAGCTAAGCTGGATGCATTAACTGTCGTTTAGGCTACGGGCTTGTTTATTTACGTACTGTGCCTTTTACATAATTGACACTAGATAAATACGTGTTAAATCAAATATAGGGTGGTGTCACATGTAGACCCGAGGGGTGGGACGTGTACTAAACATAGAGAAGCAAATAAAATGCTTCGATAAAATGCACAGGGCTGTAGCATCCTCCCCTCTCCCTGCCATAAAAATAAGAACACAAGTCTGAAGGGTGATAAGTTTAGAGGGGAAAATAAACCTCCTGCCGCGGGCAGAACCGGGGTTTCCAGGCCCTTGCTCCAGAGCTGCTTCCCTGCTCCCGGCCCCAAGTGCCCCCGGCCCCTGTGCGTCCCTCCCTGGTCCTCAGCCCTTGCTTTTGGCCACCCCTCTGTCTCTTCCCAGGAGCCTGCAGAAGAAGCCAGCAGATAAGTGAAAGTGGTATTTTTATACGCTGATAAAGCCCCTGCTTATCTAGAAAACACTGTCCCATCTCCCCGAGTGTCCCTAATTGGCCATTTGCCCAATGCCCTCTCCACAAGGGTTGCGGACACCCTGGGAAAGGTGACTCCAGCTGTCCTCCCTGGTCTTCTTATCCTGCTCAGCTCCCCCTGCCCTGTCCCCTGGGGAGGGCTGCCCCAGAAACCCTTTCCCAGGAGGCTTGTGGAGTCGTGGAGTCGGGGGGGAGGTGAGAGGAGAAGGAGAGGGGTGAGGTGGTGGCTTTGCTGTGCCACTATTTAATGATGCCAACTATATTAAATCCTATACTCTAGCAGCCTCTTAAATCCGTTTATGGCCCATACTGGACCCTGAGCTATAATAATAATAAAAATAAAATAAAGGATTTATGCATCCAGGGTGTGGACCCCGTCGCCGGCAGGAAAGAAAGAACCATTTCTAGCTGATCCTGCTGGCCTGGGGCCCACGCTCTGACCTCCTGGTTTGCCTGGGTGGACAGGAAGAAGAACTGGGTTCCTGCTGGGAGGGGGGGTTTAAATAACCAGGAGAAAGGCTGACCTCACAGGACCAATCCCTGGGCTGGCCCACAGTTTTCCATACTGTTCTCTCCACTTCCCTCTCCGGAGCTGATGAGGAAGGGTTTTGTTGCAGGAGGGCCTGGATAGCTCTAAAGCTCAATGGTGACCGGGAATCGGAGAGAGAGCACCCAGCGAGGAAGCTGGGTATCAGGGTGAAGCTCATGGGCAGGGCTGTGGGTTCGAGTCCTGCCCCCACCACTTCCTCATTGTGTGCACTGAGCAAATGTCTTCACCACTCCCAGCCTCAGTTTCTCAATCTGTACAATGGGCCTCATAAGGATATCAGACTCAGGGGGTTATCACAAGAAAAAAAGGCCCCACGCGTGCAGAACGTGTCACCCGGGCCGGGTGCGGGTCTTGAGAAACGCCATGAAGAGTGCTGATCCGCCTGAGAACAGCGGAGGCAGCGTGGGGATTCAGCAGCCAGGTGCATCGCTGGTACCCTGGGAACTGAGTTTGTGCCAGCTTCCTAGTGTCTGCAAGGAGAAGCTGGCCAAGGTTTCTGGGGAATGAGAGGCAGGGCGAGGACAAAAGGAGGAGGTCAGAAATGCTCATGGCCGGGTCTGCAGGGCCCAGGCAGCCCTGGCCCCAGCGTGGGATGGGAGGAGAGGAGAGGAGGGGCTGTTCTTTGGCAGCCTCGTTATCACAGGGCAGGGCCCTGCCTGGGCCACTGCAGCTCTGTGGCCTCATCTCTGCTCGGCACTGAATAACGCAAGTTGCAACCACCGACTCCCAGCTCTGTGTTCCCACGGGAGACACCCCTCTGGGGACAGGAACTATGTATTGTTGCCTCCCAGCTCCCGGACCAGCAGAAATGCTCCTCACGTGACTAGCTGAACGGCTGTAGGAGGACGGGCACCTCAGGCCTGTGGTCCTGGCATGTGGTGTTGAAGAGGCCAGAGGCAGGGGTTAAGAGCCACAGCAAGAGTCTCACTTCCTGATTACGCCCCAGCCGAAGACAGAAAGAGTCTAGGGAAGGTCAACTGTATTTAGTGGTCCGATTTTGCATGCCACCTTACGCCCTGCTCTCGGACTGTCCTCTCCCACATTGAGGCAGGAAGTGGCCTCTGTGACTTGCTTTGCTAATGGGATGGTAACAAGCTCTGCACCTGGTTTCTGCTCTCCTGTCCCTCCCGCTTCTCCTTGTGAAAACCTTGGTGCCGGCCTGCTGGAAGGGGGGCCCATGACTGGGTCTACCCTGTCGTCCCAGGTAAAGTCCAGCTAAACTCAGCAAAGCCCTGTGGTCCACTGCAGCTGAGCCACAGCTGGCCACAAACACCCCAGCCCCAACCGGCTGACCCATCCTGCTACCCCACAGACTCCTAAGCAAACATAAATGCTTAATGTTATAAGGCCCTGGTGCTGGTGGGTACTGTCACTGGGCATTATTGCAGCTACCGATGACTGATCCGAGGCCCTGAGCCGAATCCAGGCCTGACTAGCCCTACTAAGTTCTGGTTTTTGCCAAGGAAAGGAGTTTCCAGGTTCCAGTTGCACAATTTAGGCCCTGGATTTAATTTCAAGGGATAATTATCAAAATGTCAGAAATAGGTTGATGCTTCTGAGTTCAACCATGGTAACCAGAGTTGACAAGAAGTCCAGTAGGGCCAGGTCTACACTGAAGCAATTTCAGGGTTCATTCAAGTCACATGGACCTTGGTGTAGTGAGGCAGGGTGAGAAATTGCTGGTCTGGGTTTCCATAGCACAGGTGGGATGCCCCAGTAACGGCATCTTTTCTTCTTCTGGCTGCTGAGTGTTCCCTCTCATTACTCAAGGGGTGTCCAATTAGCATATTCCATCCCCCAGCTGCAGTGATTGGTCCAACAGTAGGCATGTGTCTAATTCCTGTCCAATCAGAGGTTGTTGTGGGACTTTGGTCAGAAATACTGGAAAGAGAAAGTCTCTTGCTCTCTACTGGATTTGGAACCTCAGGGGTGGAAATCTTAACACTACTAGTCACCATCTTGTTACCACCGGTTACCAGGTGGCCTGACAGCCTTAGTTTTTTCATCTGCCCAACGAAGATAATAATGGTAGCTCCTTATTGTTGTGAAAGTTTGAATGAGAAAGTGAATAAAAAATTACCAGCAAGGAATACATAAATGTTAGCTATTGTAATTAATTTGGTGCAAGAATTCATCTAGATCAGTATCTGATATTGAGCTTGTAACTAAAAACAAGCATGTGTGTGTGTGTGTGTGTGTGTGTGTAAGAGGAAGGTGCTCTCCGTTTTCCCATTGGTGCTGGTAAACACATCGTATGGCAGATGCTTCTAGATGCACTGATAAGAGGTCTGACCCTGATCAGGTTTGCTCTTTGTCTTTCTGAGTGAGGGTTAGGCTTAAAATGGGCCACTCCCCCTGGACACCTGGTCACCAAAGCCGTGGATGTACCACCACAGGAATGATTGCCTACAAAGAGGATCACCCTCCTGCCCTGCCAGGAGCTGCATCACTTTCCCAGGGCTGTTATAATAAGGCTGTTATAAAGCAGTTTAAACAACAGAAGTTTATTTTCCAACACTTATGGAGGCCAAAGTCCAAAATCTTGGCACTGGCAGGGTTGGTTCCTGCTGAGAGTTAGAACGAGCACCTGTTCTCCGCTCTGCCCTGGCTCCCGGGGGTTGCTGGCACGCCTTGGCATTCCCCGCAGAATAGATCCGTGGCTCTGGTCTCTGCCTACATCTCCACAGGGCCTTCTCCCTGGGTGCCTGTCTGTGTCCACATTTCCCCCTTTTTATAGGGGTACAAGTCATATTGGATTAGAGCCTATCCTAATGACTTCATTTTAGCTTAATTACCTCTATAAACTCCTTATTTCCAAATGAGGTCACATTCTGGAATCCTCGGGGGACTTGGGACTACAACAGATGAACTTGGGAGGAGACACGATCCCACCCATAACCAGAGGGTCTTGCCATCTGTGCTGGCCCACGGAGCGGGTCCGGACATGTGGCCCTCGGCCAGCGTCTGGACGGCTGAAATCCACAGCCACGGGCCGGGGGACCTCAGGATGGCAACGCCTGCCCGGCAGGACTCTGTAAACAGCGATGGGAAGAAAAGGACCAGGGGGAGATGCCCCCGACCTGCATCTTCCTTCCTCTGTGGACCCTGTTCTCTCTGAGCCTGCGTTTCCTCCACTGCCTCACAGGCTGGACGGGAGAAGAAAGGTGTTCTCAGGACGAAACAAAGTCCTGCAGGGGAAAGGAGGGTGCCTGGCATGAGGCCAGGAGCAGCCTGGCGGCCACTGAGTCCAGATGTCAGGGTTCGAGCCCCAGCTGTGACGGTTGGCAGGCGATCGGGCTCTGCGGGCCTCGGTTTCCTAATATCCAACATCGAGATGATTCCAGGGCTGCCCTTGTCCGTCAGGGAGATGGCTAAAGGACGGTAATGCGTGCCCATCGCCATGCCTGCTTTGTCTTCCTTCCTGAGTTGAAAGGGCAGGAAAGCAGGGACAGATGGCAGCCCGTCTCCCCAGAGCCCAGGCTGGCGGAACAGAACGCCCAGGCTCCTGCGGTAGAGAACTCAGGTCTCCGGGGCAGGTGGCAGCCTGTCACTCACAGCTGCTAAAGCAGCCACCTCTCCACGTATGTCAAGAAGCAATGGATGAATGTGCCTTGGCCCACGTCCTGGGAGCACTCAGTGATTTACCTGGAACAATTAATTACGTTCTGGCCGAAGCAGCCATCGGCAGAGCCCACGCCAACCCCAGGGACGACTCCTCCTCCCCACCCATTTATGCCAGAGCCTCGGTCCCCACCATGCCACCCCTAAAAAGAGACTCAAACAGCCCAGGGCGCACCGTGCCATAGCGGAGGCGGGTCTTGCTCAGAGCTGACAGGGCTCCTTCTCCTCCAGATCACGAAGGGACATCAAGGGCGGCCAACCTGAGGGTGGGGAATCTGAACCGGGCCCTTCGTCTCCCTGTCCATGCGGGAGCTCCAAGTCACTGTCATCTGCGTGGAGCTGGGCAGAGCTGGGGGTCCGTCACCCCAGCTGCAGCTCCGCCTCCACACCTCAGGAGCCGGGCAGAGCTGCCTGCAGGCAGGTGAGCCCAGAATCCAGCCGCATCACTTCCGGCCTGTGCACCCCGATGTTGGCGCCTTTCAAGGACACAGAGGGAAAGGGGCGAGCTGTCGCGCCACAGAGCACAGCTGGGTGGTGCGGCACTTGCCTGGCACGCTCCAGATGGGGTTCCATCCACAGCAGCGGAGCAACAGCAGCCTCATCCCTCTTGGTCTTCCGGGGCTCGGCAAGGGGGTCCCCGACACAAAAGCACACTTAGAATGGAGTTGTGTGCCGACCATTATTAGGTCACGGCCCAGCACACAGCCCAGGCTTGGTAATGATGGGTACATTATGAAACCTCTCTGATCCTTTCCTCTTCTGTAAAAGAGACATAACAGCACCTGCCTCTTAGGATTACCCAGGGGATTAAATAAGATGCTCTCGGGTAACACACTGCACCCCTGGCGAAAGGGTACCAGATGTGGTGGGATTGCTCTTCTCCTTTCATGTGGTCCGTGTGTAGAATACGAAAACTTCACACGTGCGCACACACACACACACACACACACAAACACACGTGCACACACAAACACAAACACACAAACACACACAAAGACATGCACACACACAAACACAAACACACATGCACACAAACACACACAAACACAAACACACGCACACGCACACACAAACACACACACAAACACAAACACACACACACAAAGACATGAACACACACACACACACACACACACAGAGTCTTCAGGCCGCTTAAGGGAGAAAGAGGCCAATCCCACAGAGGTTGTGCTCAGTCACTGCCTCTATCAGGAAAGGCACAGCCGTGACTTCTCAGAGGGCCTGGCCGCCTGTGGAACAGGCCAACAAGTGGGCACCACAGAACCACAGCCCAACTGGGGACTCTCAAGGAGCCCTGGGACAGAGCATGCCCAGCTTCAGGGCACTGCCGCCCTGAGACGCCCCCCTTCAGATGGACTATTGGCACTTCGTCAATGCCCCCTGGTCTGTGGCTGAGAGCGTCTTTTCCACATGTTTTTGGGGACCAACTGAAAGACATTTAGCAGATGGAGATCTGAGCTCTACCTGGAATTAATTTAACACTGTAACCCCATCTTCTTCCAAAACCAACCTCCAGGGCTACCCAGCTGTGGCTCAGAGTGTAGGTAAATATTGACTGTCTACTACATGCCTGGGCTTTTTTCCCTCTTTTTCTGATGCTGGGGATTAAATAGAAAGTCTTGAGCATTCTACGCAATTGCTCCCCCACCGAGCTACATCCCCAGCCTCTCTGGAACTATTCTTGGTGCTGAAGTTACGGAAGTGACCAAAGCAAACAAACATCTGTGCCCCCAAGAAGCTCATAATCTCTGGGTGCAGTGGTGCACACCCGTCATCCCAGCCTCTTGGGAGGCTGAGGCAGGAGGATTCAGAGTTCAAAGCCAGCCTCAGCCATGGCGAGATGCTAAGCAACTCAGTGAGACCCTGTCTCTAAATAAAATACAAAATAGGGCTGGGGAGGTGGCTCAGTAGTCAAGTGCCCCTGAGTTCAATCCCGGGTACCCCCCCCCCCAAAAAAAACCCTCCTATTCTTTGGGTTGGGGATGCAGCTCAGTGGTAGAGCACCTGACAGACCTGCCCTAGACTCTGCATTCAATCCCCAGAACCACCCACGTAAAAATAGGAACCTCATACTCTGAGGTCATGCTGACTGACCACCCATGAACCAGGCCTGCCTGACTCTGTGACACTTCATTCACCTGCTTATAGACTTTTCTGTGCAGATCTTTGTTTGCAAGGCAAAGACCTGAATCTGCCCACCTTGACAACTGGAGGCAGATGTCTACAGTACGTAGCTCAAGGGATGGAGTTCAGCCCGGACGCTATGTCGGGCATTTGATTAAATGCCGAGCTTGCCTTCACTCAAATCTAAACCTCCCCACAAACCTAGGAGATGGGTACTCTGGTTATCTCCTGTTTAAGGAGAGAAACACTCAAAGCTCAGAGAATAGAAGAGACTCCATTTAATAAAAAAAATTTTTTTTTTCCAGAACTCCACCACATTTGGTGTGGACAAATGCACCTCGTGAGTAAAACCTCAATTACTGGAACCATTGGAGGAGCGAAACACCCCAGGTGAGCTGGTGTGTGGAGGGCTAGAAATGGTTTATGTGTAGGTAGTCAGAGGAAGGAGAGCAGAGACCACATGTCTTTGCAGGAAGGCTGTGTGTGTTCCCAAATAAACCTTCTGAAAACAGTGACCCAAATTCGTAAGCAGATTTTTGGAAACAGGTCTCACTGAAGATGTCCAGAAATGGACCACAGTCTCGAGGTGGCTCCACACAATGACATGACCTTGAAAAGCCAACAATTTTAAAGACTTGGCCAGAGAACCCCAGGAAACCATGAGCTTCCTCCAAAGACTTGTGTATTCCTTCCTCCAAAGACCCGCGAATGCACAGAGACCAAAGGCTCAAAGCTGTCCCATATCAAGTGTCCGGTGACAAAACCGTCACCTTTAAGGATTCAATATTTTCCCCCCACAAAAATGCACATGGAAACATCACACAAACTCAAAGAGGGGAACACTTTCCAAAACAACCGGTCTGTACACTTCAAAAAACATCAAGGTGCACAAAGACCAAGGAGAGCTTCCAGATTAGAGGAGAAGAGTAACTTGTCGACTCAGCGCAGTGCAGGAGTCTGGACTGGTGGGGTGGAGGTGGCAGGGGGCCGGCCAGCCCATGGCTGGCAGTGGACGGCAGGGACTCTGAACTGCCTCTGATTTGGTAACTGTGCTGTCATCGTGTAAGGTAACATCGCTGGTCTTAGTCAATGCTTCCTGTTGTATTTAGAGAGGAAAAAGGGGCAACCTCTTTACCTTCGATGGTTTGTGAAAAAATATTTATATAACTGTGGAGAGATCTGGGGCGGGGGGATCCGGTCTGATGAAGAATCCAGCAGAGAGGGAAACGCGGCCAAAACACAAAGCAGCAGTCCTTTGATCCAAATATGCCTGAAACCAACAGACCCTTAGACTTCTCAATTTCATGAGCCTGTAAAATCCTCTCCTTTAATTTTTTATTTTCTTCTTAAGCCAGTTAGAGCTGCGTTTCTGTCGGTGAGGCTGGTTGAGAGCTTTGTGAGTGCTGCCTGTCCTGTCATGTCCTGGGGAATGACCCCTGGGGTCAGGCAACAGGTGTCCCCGAGACCAGCCAGACCCGGTCCTCTCGACCATCCCACCAGGGACGAAGTGGACCATCTGCACCAAAGAGGGAGGCCTCTGAGTTTTCTCAGCCTCTCCTCTGGCTTGAAATAGCCTCTTCCCTTTCTCCACCGGGCAGGGCTAGCCCAGCTGCAGCCTCCTTCACAAGCCTTTGCCACCTGCTGTCTCCATGGTGATGGAGAAGCCCTGCCTTGCCCACCGCACCCCTAGCGCTTGAATAACAGACAGAATGGATGCAGTGTTAAAGGAGTGTGTTTGGGGCTCGTCAAACCTTATAAATGAGCCAGTGGTTTCTGGATGGAAGGGGAGGGTGGGCATTGGCAGCCGGATGGGGACGTCAGTGACGTTTCCCACGAGAGACAGAAGCTGAGGACAGATTCCCAGATGCATGTTCGCCTCTCAGGCGGGTAAGCCCTTGGAAACGCCTGACAACCTTCCCGGCCTCTTGAACCACGAAGCTGGACTCGACATTTTAGTCACATTAAAAATGGCTGCAGAGGGCTGGGGAGATGGCTCAGTTGGTAGAGCGCTTGCCTTGCAAGCACCAGGCCCTGGGTTCGATCCCCAGCACCGCAAAAAACCAAAATGGCTGCAGAGCTGGGGACGTAGCTCAGTGGTGGAGCATTGGTACAAGGCCCTGGGTTAAGTCCCTAGTACCTTGAGAAAGGAAGGAAGGAAAGAAGGAGACGGGAGGGAGGAAGGAAAGGAGGCACATCATCATCCCCATGACCTGATGCTCAAAGGGGGTAAATAACTCGATACCATTCAACAGCTGCCAGATGTGAGCATTGGACTTGAGTGGGGTCTGAGGAAGACCTCACCCTCCGTCCTCAACCATAACGCTACCCAAGCTCAAGATAATCTGAGCTGTAACCTAACAGCTAGGAGAAAACGCTAACCTTCACATATTCCGTACTATATATCTTTACAAAGAATAACCCAGGAAACTCACAACGGCTTCTGATGAAGCCCACGTGGGGTGCTTAGGTTTAGAAAAGCAAATGAAAAAGAAAACGGAATAATAGCTGGTGCTTGGATGCGGCCCAACCCAGGAGCAAGCTCACCATGGACTGAGTTTTGAGAACCCGTGGCTTCTGCGATACGCAGACTCATGCCACTGCAGTACAAAACCACCACCGTCCACCCTTTGTCACCCCGACACCCACACGCAACTCCTCAAACTACTAAACCACCCACTGAAGACAGCAGCAAGTCCTGCTTCTGCCAGACGTGACACACACGACCCCGCCGACAGTGACGGGCACGCCAACCTCTCCCCACACCAGATGGCCAGCTCTGTGAATGATGCCCGTCCTTGTAGCCGATTGATACAAATATAAAACACCTATTTTGTCATTGACCTCTCCCCCCGCCTCCAGCCCTGTTCTTCCCGCACCACCAGCCTTGGGAACAGAAACCACCCATGATACCTCCAGGACTTGGCGTCAGGAGCAGGTTTGAACCACAGCCTGGGTTTCATTCTGATTTTCTCCCTCCCCCCCGGGATGTGTTGCATTGTCTCCCTGCCACCAACAGCAGCCAGGATCTTTCATCAGGTCTTCACCATGAATTCTGGGGCTTTATTAGCAAATGAAAATGGCCCAACTCCAGCTGACATCAATGGGATCTTGCATCCACAAGGAGCAAGACCCGAGCGTTTCCTGTGGAGTCCAGCCTCAGACGGTCTGGCTTGAAGAGAAGCCAACTGGCTTTGCCGGAGCTACCCGAGAGCTATTTTTGACTTAAAAAGAAGCTGAATTCAGCTGATAACTGATTAAAGAAATTTTAAACAGAGCTGGTTGGGTTTTTAATATCTTGGTAGCGGCAGAGGACAAAGGAAAGGACGCTGAACTTGGTCAGGCAAGTCATTTTGGAAACAGCTCATTGGATCCCAGCAGGTCACCAACTGTTTGCAAAACAAACGTTCGATTGCGTGGCCTCTGTCTCCTCTTTGGCATCTTAGTCCATCCTAAATCGGTTTATGGAAGAAATGGAGTCTCCCTAGATTCTTGAGACTGAAGGAGGCATACAAAGCAAAGAATAAAATTCCATGAACACACTGATAGAGCCTGTTCCCTTCCTTCTTCTAAAGTAGACTAACTTCAAAAGTTAAGATAAAATTTTCTGAAATGTTTTGGGGAGGCATGCAACAGAAAAATCGTTCCTGATGTCCAGCCAAATTTAAGGTATAAACGACAGCATCTTTATATCTACTTTAGGTCTTTTATTTATTTGTTAGTTAAATTAAATGAATTTATTTACTGATTGATTGTTGGTGCTGGGAATAGAACTCAGAACCTTGTGCCTGCTGAAAATGTGCTCTACCCACTGAGATACACCCCCAGCTCCTGGTCTGGTCTGGTCTAAATTTTTCCTTTTTTTCCTGAAGGGCTGGGGATTAAGCCCAACGCATCACACATGCTTGACAAAGTGCCATCCCGCTGAGTTACATCCCCAATCCTTTTTATTTTTTATTTCGAGACAGGGTCTCACTAAGTTGCCAAGGCTGGCCTCCAACTTGCGATCCTCCTGCCTCAGCCTCCCAAGTAGCTGGGATTACAGGTACATGACACCGCACTCTGCTTGGTCTTTTATTTCAATAATTCATAAAGTGCCCATCTGTGTTTCTTCCAAACAGCCCATTCTTGCAAAGCAAAAGCTTATCGCTATTTTGCCTTGAGACCTCCAGGGAATCTGCCTGGGGTCAGCAATCCTCAGTGGGTCCAACATAGTCCAGGCCTGCCTTTCCAGTCTCCCTCTTGTTGCCTCCTCTGGGTGCTCTGGACTTGGTTTGATGGAAAAATTCAACCGAAGCTCCTGTTACTGATTTTCAAGCAAAGGAGATGAGGCAACAGTGAAGAATTGTTCCATTCAGTCCTAAAGACCATTTCTTCAACTGTGAAGTTTTTTTTTTTTCCCCCTTGATAAGAGGGTCTAGCTAATATGGTCCCAGTAGAATTCACCTGTGCTGTTCTTATATCACGCGTAACAGCTACTAGTTATGGTGTGTTTACCATGTAGGCTCTTTTCCTCTCCGCCTCCACCTTTATGAGCTGATCTGTAGATTCCCATTTTACAGGAGGAAAACTGAGGCTGACCCACAAAGGTGAAAGGTGTCCAATTCTCAGCAATTGCTAGGTCTCAGCAATTCTACTCTTGGGTATCTGCCCCAAAGAAATTCTCAGGCATAGAATAATTACTGGCCTCTGTGAAGAAGTGTGTGTTTGGGTATTATTATTAGTAGTGGTTTTTGAAAAAAGTAACAATCCAGGGTTGGGCTGTGGCTCAGTGGTAGAGCGCTTGCCTGGCATGTGTGAGGCCCCGGGTTCGATCCTCAGCACCACATATAAATAAATAAAGGCCCATCCACAACTAAAAAAAATTTTTTTTAAAGTAATAATCTAAGAATCCATCATCAGAGAAACGTGTGGATTGATTGCTTATGGAGAAGTGGATATTTAATAACAAATGAAGAAAGTCCACTGCAGGAAACTTACCAGCCTCTAAGAAGAGAAGATATAAGGGACGATGTCAGAAAGAGGGAAACATACCTCAACTTGATCGTGTTTTTTCATCATTAAAAAGAAAAAGATCTGCAGTGAGTGTGAGCACAGCTTCATTTGTGTTTTTCCTGGGTTGTGAGTACGTAGGTATTTGACATATTAATCTGTGTGCTTTTCCATATTTAAACAAATTTTTTCAAGTAGAAAGAAAAAAACCCACAAAGTTTGTTTATGTTGCTACGAGAAGTTCACTCACGGCATATTTGTGATCTTGCTGTTCTCCTATTTTTTTGGCTTCTTTCCTGGTACAGAGGAGGGATAGATTTTATTTGCTAATGGCCAAAAAATAAAAGCATCACTTACCATCCAACTGTACAACAATTTTATTTTATTTTATTTTTTGCAAAGAGCTATGAAGACATCATCTAAAGACATTTCCAGGAAGGAGCTGAGCATTCATGTCACGTCTATCAAGTACAGAAACCTTCCATCACGCCCGAATGTCAGCATCAGAGAGCGCTCCATTGCCAGGGAGGTCACAAGAGAACGCAGGGGACCTCACTTCCAGTGGCCTCGCTGATATTTTACACACAGTAAGGATTTAATTTAAGGACATACTTCTAAAAGGGAGTGCCTATTTTTCTAGAAGAATTCATTTCAAAAGTCAACAGATTATAGTTTATGCATAGCCTTAAATTTGTAAATGGCACCCGACTTTTTAGCATGACCACAAACATTTTCAACTTTAATGCAGATTTCCTGAGGTCTACCCACACACCAAGTGGCCAGGTCCTGGGCTCCAGGCATCTGTTCAAGGGCTAATGTTACACACCATGAAAGCGTGCACACACACACACACAGAAGTAGTAACAGAAATTCCAGTTCCGTGTTATAGAGAGCTCCCTCTTCAATCTCTCCACATGGTGGAAGGCAGGATTAGGGAATTTTAACATCTTCCCCCTTTTCCAATAGCTGTAAGATACACTGCAGATGGGGGCAACTTAGCTCTTCCGTGATTTTTCTAGCAATGGGTCTAAGATTCTGTTACCCATGCAGCATCAGGGAGAATGAACCAGCTACATAAAGGAGCTAGGGGGTGACTCTTGGTTCCAATAAGACCAGCTAAGACTCCTTTAGTGTTTTCTCTATGCCAGATAGAACTCTAGATGCTTTGCATGTCTCGACACGTTTAACTGTCCCAGGTAACATCTCAGGCACATACCAGGATCATCCCCATTGGACAGATGAGAAAAACAAGGCAGGGACTTGGGGGCACTTGCTTAAGGTCATGGAGTCAAAACTCAGGGGCATCTGGGCTCTGAGTCTGAGAACTTACAATTCAAATAAGATGCAGTTACCCGTGGATAAGATCAGAGGCCACCCCTGGAGCCAGCTTGGAAGAAGGAAAATCGGAGGGCCGGGGAAGGGGTCGAGATGGGGCTGTGTTTTCGTTGTACAGCTTCTCAAAAGAGAATTTGAAGCTGATTTTGATGCTGCAGACGTATAGACGAAAGGAGGGCACGTTTCGGCTGCCCTGGGCGAGCAGCGTCTCAGACGTCCTAGGTGTTCACAAGACAGCTGCTGCCTCCCCGTGACTCAGTTCCCTCTGCCAAGAAACATGATTCCTGTGCTTTCCTGGGTGGTTGCTCGAGGAGCAAAGGAATGTATTTGAAGTTGGAAGGCATCACCTGTAGCAGCAAAATCCCCAGATAAGAGGAAATGTGGTGCCCGCCCCGGCGGCTGTGTTTAAGGACTCCCCACAGGAATCTTGGCCCCACATCCGGATCCTAACCGAGAATTTTTCCAAAGCCAAATTCTCACACCCCATTAGCTTTCAAGGCTCAGGGTTGGCTCTGGGAATGAGGACCTGCTAGGATTTATGGGAACTGCTGGAGGAGCTAGGGAAGGGGACAGGCCTAGGGACCCAGCTCCTCCCAAAGCAGGCTTCCTATGAACAGCTGATGGACGAGCTGGATTCTGTCTGTCTCTCACAAAGCCAGCCCCCTCTGCTGTCCCTGCACCATGTGTCCAAAACTTGCCTTTGGATTATCCGTAGGACCACTGGCCTGCGTGGGTCTGAGCTAGCTGTTCTCTCCGCAGCACTTTACGTCCTCTTGTTTGACTGTGAGTGGTGGAGACGGGCTGGAAGAGTTGAGAGTACAGGAGGCAGGGAGGACGTGGAGGTAGAGGTGAACTAGGCTGATTTAGTGTAGCGAACAGACTGGGATGAAAGCACCTTTACTAGGGATGTGAGCCTGGGCAGGAGAGTTGCCTCAGAGAGCCTCAGTTTACCCTCCTATAAAATGGGGCCACAGTGCATCCCTCCAGGAGCTGACATGAAGGTGAATGAGAGGCTTCGTAAACAATTGGCACCATCTCTGCATGTGACACATGTTCATCAGATGGTGGAAGACAGGGAGAAGGAGAGAAGAAGGTGAAACACCATGAAGACAGTAACCAGTTTCTATTCTTTTTAAAATTTCATTTAAAATTGTGTTTGAAGGGGCTCCAGGGTGTGGCTCAGTGGCAGAGTACCTGCCTAGCATGCACAGCACTGCAAGCAAATAAATACATAAAATTATGCATGACGTAAATTGGAGAAGCAAAAGGCAAACAAAGACCCCCTGAAAAAGTGCAAAAAGAAACTCAGTGCAAGTGAAATTTCCTCCCCCAAACCATTCAGAGTCGTTTTCAGAGGTAACCATGGTGACAGGGTAACAGTCTCTCAAAAACCCTTTTGGAGAGTCTCTACACACACACACACACACACACACACACACACACGGTTGCCCGCTGTACAAACTGATCTGCCTCCTTGCTTTTAATTTTATCATCTTTCACTTACAGCCTAGAAATCTTCCGTATCTGCACATACACAAGGCTCTCAGTCTTTTCTACAGCTGCGTAATATTTCACTGCCCCTCTCCCCATCATTAGCTGAACCAGCTTCCCATAAATATCCATCAAGTCGTTTGCAAACTTCTGCCATGACAGCAGTGCTGCATTGAAGGTCCTCATGCACACGTCATTTTGCAAATGAACAGTCACATCTGCAGGATTAACACCTAGGATGTAAAGGTGCCATGTCAAAGGGTTTTGCTCTCTCCACTTTGATAGCTATACCACATTGTCCCCCGCCATGGGATTGTTACCCATTGGAGAATGCCTGTTTTCCACACCTGCCACAGTGCTGTGTGTTGATTAAATATTTCCACCTGTACCTATTTTTTTTAAACCAGGTTCTAAGCTCCACAAGAACTACACCATCAATGGCTGGAAACAGGGCTCGGTAGCTGGCTGAGTCCAGAAAGCCAGACTTAAAGAGCATGTGCTCAGGAAAATGATCTGCGAGACTGCTACCAGGTTTCTCTCCTGAAGTCATCCCTGGGTTTGTCCCTGGGAGCGCTTGCCTCTCCCTGTCTCTGGAAGCACCGGCTGGCCTGGGTTCCCAGGAGGCCTCTCCTCCATGAAGATAGGGATCTGGCTAATCTTACCACTGGCTCAGGTATGCCAGCATTTTCTCCCTGTCTGGTCGGAATTGCAGACTGAGCTTAAAGTCTGGGAGGAAATGACCTCTGATTAATAAAGAAGCTTTGGAAAGGTGGACAGGGTGGAGGCTACTCCTGAGGGCAGCGTGGTCAGAGGTTAATATTCTCATCACTTGGGAAAAGGAGGCAAGGGGAATTCCTACCCTCCTGGTCAAACCAAAGTCGCGGAGCTGTTGGAAGATGAATGTCGGTGGCTCTGAGCAGCACATGACGGAGCATGAAGCTTTTCATTCATGTGTATTTATGGGTTTATATTTACCTAATAAATAGAACAATGGAGGAGCAGCTGTTGAGAAGGGAGACCCAGGCTCCAGGGTGGGAGGTGGGGATCTGTCATCCAGTGAGCTAGGTGGTCTCAGAAGGAGTTTAATCCTTGTTTGTCTCCTCAAAATTCTTGCTAACTCTTGGCACGGTTTTCTCCTGGGTTCTCAGCTCAGAGATGGGAATCAAACAAACCGCTGATCTGCAGGCCCTGTATGCACGTGGGTGATAATGCGTGGGCAGCGGCTGATCATGGACATTTCCCCCTTCCGAATGGACAATTCCCTTGACCATGGAAAGTCTGGGTTCTTATTCATCATCCAGTCCCGGGAAGGATGGGGCTAACCCAATGTAGGGATGCTCCAGCCAGGTTTTCTCCTCCCCTTTCAGATTTTCTACAGACCAACACAATCTTTTTCTTTCTTTTCTTCTTCTTCTTTTTTTTTTTTTTTTTTTTGGACTTGTAGTAATCAGTAAAGTTTATGTTCAACTGCAGCCTCTTCTGGGCCAAGAAATAATAGTAGAATGGCAAAGGGCAGGAAAGAAAAAAAAGGGGGGGGGGGGGACAATGTGAAAGAGTGTAAATAAGGTTGAGAAAAAGACACTAGAAAGAAAGAAGTTTTTTTTTTTTTTTTTTTTAATTATGGGAAAGAAAGAAAATTGGGAATAACCTGGGAAAGGAAGAAGCAAGGATGGAAGAGGAGGAAGAGAGAAGGAAGGAGGAGAGATGCGAAAGGAAGCCAGGGAATGAAAAACAAATAAAAAGAAAGGTGGCAAAGAAGTCATGGAAGAAAGAAGAAAGCAAGAGGACCCCCTCACCACCACCCAAAAAAGGCTGAAGGGTAGAAGATGCAGCCCGCGGTTTCTGAACCGCAAAGCTTCTTAAATGTTTTCCAACATGGCGCCTTTGTGGCTGCGCACCTTTCAACCTTCTCCACCAAGCTTGGCTCTTGGCTCAGCACGGGAAGGCATTTTCCATTAAACCTAATTAGCAAGTGGCCCGAGGTCGAGGCTCCGAGGTTGCGAGGTTGCTCAGCCTCCAAGGGCCAGAGGCCGGCAGGCTCGGCCTGGTTCCTTTTCTCTCCAGCGGGCAAGGCGACCCAGTTTGGATCCCTAGGCCTAGCCGGGGCCCTGCTTCCCAGCGCCCTACACCGAGGCTGCCCACGCCTGGAGAAGGCGCAGCAAGTCCCCTGGGCGCACGGGCCCTCACGTCTCCCCACGCCCAGCTTGGAAACCCATAACCGTCTTTCTCCAACGGCCAGACTTAGGTCTTTTGATAACACAAACCTTTAATTTACACATTTTGATTCGGCCTGTGATTTTGCCCTCCCAGGTCCGATGCCATAAAATCCGTGAGGCCTGGCAAAGAGACCCCCACCCCAGCCCCGAAGGCCCCAGCGCTCCCTGGAGTTCCCTGCGCGGCTACAAATAATCGCGTGGAAGAGAGCCAAGAATAACTAGAAAATAAACACAGTTCCGCGGCCCTCTGAGCCAGCCCAGCATAGGCAGGCCGCGGTCCCTCCCAGCCCCACCTGGCTCTCGGGTCCCGGGGAGGCGCGGAGGCTGCGCCGCCGGCTCTACGCTCATTGTACTCCTGGCGCAGCGGGTAACCCCAAGACGGTGCCCCGACCGCTACTCAAAACAGGGTGACTCGCTGGTCTTTGTCCCTGTTGCCTTTCCTAGCAGGAAAATTGTTGAGTTTTCGACATCCATCGGAAGCAGAAAAAGAAAAAGAAAAAAAAAAAAAAATAGCAAACACCCCAAACCCCAACAGCAACAACAAACAAAAGCAGACCAGAGAAAGTTTTCTCCACTAAATTTGAGGACTTTCCGGGTCTGCGCATATGCGTTTGTGTCAATGTACACAGCGCAATCGCCGCAAAAGTACCCTTAACTTGTATGTGTAAAATGAAGTGTACACGTGCTAATACATGTGTGCACGCAAAAGTGATTCTGTCTACAGATACGCATAAATTATCCGTGGCTCGGAAAGTGCAAACAACATGTGTAAATGATTATCGATTTGCAAATAACTCCATGCCCGAGCGCCGACGACTTGGGGTTCGCAAGTACCTCTGGGTGCAAATAATTCTGTGGGGCGAATTGATGCGTACGCAAGTGATTTGGTTCGGCTGCTGCAAGCAATTGCGCGGATGTGTTGATTCGTTTAGAAAACGCTGCCGGAGAAAGGAGACCACGAGTTCTTTCGCACCGCTGGTCAGCTCGCGCATCCTGCGAAGCTGCGCCTAAATGCGTACAATGCCTCGCTTCCAACCGTGCTGTGTCCTGGGAGCCTCGCCAGCCCCTCGCGCTAAAGGGAAAGCAGAGGGTGCTTGGACGGTTGATTTCCGGGCCTCCCTTCGCCTCCCGGAGCTTCTTACTCAGCGAGGTCGGCCGCGTTCTGGTTGCTGCGTAGGTTCGCACTGCGCTGCGCTCAATTCCCCCAAGACGCACGATCTCCAGGGTGCCCGGTGGGCTCTCCACTGCGGCTACCGAGTCAACCGGACCCTGCCTGGGTCTCCGATGCTGGGGAGCTTCCAAGAATCTCCCCTGATCGTTCCAGCGGACCTTGAGCAGAGGTACCCGGAGAAAGCGAAAGCTCTTGCGTTTTTCGTCCAGCGCTCTTCCGCGCTGTGAAACTCCAGTCCGCTAGGGAAAAGGTGCGATAGCGAGACCATGTGTCCCCTACGGGCACTAAAATGGCGCAACGTGTCCGGGCCAAGGCATTCGGTCTCTCCCAGCGCGCACACGTGTGCCCAGAATTATAATACAATATAACACATCGTAATAGCGGGTATTATACTGCGTTTACCTTTCATTAGGATGCGTATGTTGTGTTAGGCTGAGCTCATGTGTTTGTTACGACGTGTCGCGATGCTGTCCCTCTCAATCTCCCTACCTAGTGCCACGCACCTCCTCGCTCCACCACGAGCCTTCCAAGGCAGGATTCATTTCTCCTACTGTGCTCGCAGGCACGGACAGGGGGAAGGCACTCGCCCAACTAGAGAGGGGAAGGGCTTGGATTGGAACCCACAGCCTGCGGACGGTCCTGGAGGTGAACAGCAGACATTCGCCCATACAGCTCGGACAGGAAGGTATCCTATACCACACACCGGCTGTTTCTGGACTCGCAGGATAATAGAGATTTATTTTATTACATTCTCACCATCTGGCTGAGAGGGGAGGCTGCCAGCCAGCACTCCGCAACCCACTGGCTGAGAATTCAGTGCAGACAGGTCTCCAGCTCTAATGGAGAACTGACTCAAGCTGGTCCAACCTTCCCCCTTCTGCTGCCCCCTTGGTTGGCTTCTCCTAAGAACCCTCGTTATCGTCACCAGATGAGAACTCGGTTCAGAAAGGTTAAACTGCTTGCCCAGCACCACTCAGCAAGTAAGGAAGGGGGTTCCGATCTGGCATTTAGACTCCACAGTCCTTGTTTTGAAAACTGTATTCCCAACCCCACCCAGAGTGTCACCCCCAAGTAATTAGATTTGGGAAGTCCTTGGAGGACCACTACTGGTCACAGGTAATGGGATCTTCTCAACCTTCAGAAGTTAGGAACATCCAGCAGATGCCATAAAACCTCTGAATCTCCTCTCCAAGGGGGAGGGGGTTCATAAACACTGATGAAACATTCAGATCCGGACTGTAGTCCAGGCACCACATGTAATTTGGTCGGAGAGCCCAGGCTTCCTCCCAGATAACTCAGCAAAAGTTGCACCCCTTCTGCAGCAGGAACAGGGAGGGCACGTGCTTGGGCACAGCCACAGGACACGTTTAATCCCCTCTCCAGCTGCCAAAAGTCAGGGCTCACTGTGTCCCCAAGAATAGGGGGATAATAACCACCCACAATCCTCAAGGAGCTCCCGGGGAGGGGATTTTTGGGTCTCCTTCTCTCAGACTCTTCCCTTCTCCCAGCAGAGGGGCTACCTGGGTAAACTAAGATCCAGCCCAGCAGGATTATTCCGATTCCCACCCCCAAGAGGCCAGGAGTTTTCCTTTCCAAATATCCAAGCTGAACAAATTCACTGGACTTTGTGATCATAGAATCAGGAGAACAGATCTGGGAGAATCCCTCTTCCATGCTCAGGTCCCTAAGGAACAAAAGGGTTGGAAATTGGCGCTGTCGGTGAAGGGTCGGCGCTGGAGGTGAGAGCCAACAGACTTTCCCTAACCTGAAAAAGAGGGAAAAACCCTCCCAAGCCCAGCCCCGCTCTGCGGCTGCCCGGTGACCCCGGCCTGGTTGGAAGAACGGAGCTGCTAAGTGCTGGGAGGAAGTTTAAAACAAACATACGTTGTTTTGTTTCTGGTCTTTTGTTTTTCTTTCTTTTTTCTTGTATTGCCTTTCAAGATAAAACTTGTACATCTACACTTTTCATAAGAGAATGGAGATGAAAGAAAAATGAGAAAATGATGTGAAAATTTTGGCCTAGCTTCCTCTCTCCCTTATACACTAAGCCGGCTGTGTGGCTGGGGGACATGTAAAGAGGTCCAGCATCTGGAGGTGTGGAGGGATAACTTCCATTTATATTGGGGGGCCATGGGGCACCTCCATTTGGGAAAACTGGTAGCTCTATTACAGGAAGTGCCTTGAAGTTCACAGAGCTCTTGGAAGAGACCAAAGTGACCAGCATACCCTCATGGACTGGCCATCCCGCTGCCCATCTCTCCTTGCCTGTCCCCACAGGTACCTGGAAAACTCAGGAGAGAGTGGGTCCTTTGGGTCCGAGCTGGAGAACAGAACATTTCCACGGTGCTAAAGCAATCTGGACAGGGGTCCCTTACGAGAGCAGATTTCAACTACCTGGCAACTCCAGAAAATTCTAGACCAGATAATTGGCAATTTCAACTAGGTAATTCAAGAGATATACGAGGAGGGAGTGGGTGGCGAGGCAGCCAGTTCAAGCCACTGCAAAGGAATTAGCGTCGCTAAGCTTTTTGTTTTGTTTTAATTCAAAATGCGCGGTTTGGCTTGGAATTTCCGCCCAGCGCCACACTCAGGAGTCTCTAAGAACAGCCGATGGTGGGCACTTGTCTGGGCCAAGCCCCCAGAGCGAACCCCTGGGGGCTCGGCGGGGCCACAGCCGAGGGCCACGCGGAGGGAGGGTCGCTGAGCGCGCGCAGAGCAAACTGGCCGGTGCGCACCCAGAAGAGATGACATAAGTGACGTTGACGAGCGCTGCCCGGCCGGATCGCGACCAAATAAAGGGTCCGCCTGCAGCCTGGGCCGCAGGGATTGCCTCACACTCCGGAATCGGGCCCAGACACGTTTGGAAATGTTTTGCTGGACGCCCGCCCCGGGAGGGCGACAGCGGCAGGCAGCAGCCTGGGCGAAGCTGCGCTGCTGGTCACAGGCTGGCGCTGAGAGGCGGTCTCGGAGGTGTCCCCTGTGGAGGAGAATGTCTCTGCCTTTGCCCGTTGGGGTGTTTCTTTTTCCTTTTCCTCCCATCACGTTCGGGTACTTGGGGGGTGGGGGGCAGGGGTCTGTCTGCAGCATGCAGGTCCCCAGCTGTGACCAGACAGGCATTAAGGAAACGCACAGGCAGGAATTTGGCACCGAATGAGGTACTATTGGTTTCAACAGGGGTCTCTCCCACTGACTGGCGGCCTCCAAGTAGCAGAGGGCCATCCTGGTCACAGCTGGAGCTCCAGGGCCCGGAACAGAGCCTGCAGCTAGTGGAATATGTATGGAATCAATGAATGAGTCCAGAAATCGGGCTTTGGATCTTAACTTTATCATAATTCCCTATGGAACACGGAATCTCTCTCTCTCTCTCTCTCTCTCTCTCTCTCTCTCTCTCTCTCTCTCTCTCTCTCTCTGGCCCTTAATTCCCCTGCATAATAATAGGACAGTTTCCCTCTCCCTGCCAGGCTGCCATAATAGTGATAACCACAAAAGCACTGAACACTGATTGACCACCTATATTTTTCTACGAGCGTGACATTAATTTACTTTCCCAACACCCCTTCCGGACCGCACGGTTCTCCTATCCCCATTTTACAGATGGGGATTGCGGAATTTCAAATGAAACCAGTTAACTCAGACCTCCTGGTTCACGCGGGGATGTGATGAGACTAAGTGAGGAGTCATCATTTGGTGAGTCACGGAGATTTCGTGACTTCTGTGCGGGGCTTGCTCCAGGGCACGATGTCCATGGCCCCAATTGTGCCAGACTTAACTCCTACAAACTTCCCCCCGCAGCAGGGAGTCAGCCTTTGCCCTTCTAGCCATACATGGAAGCCAAGCAGTCCAGCTAGACCAAGCCGGGACACTTGAAGGAGTCTTGTAACCAGCTCTGAACCAATCAATACATTAAGGCTGGGACCCGAAAACACCTGGGCATCCCGCGCGCGCTTACTTTGGGGGCTAGAGGAAAAGGGTTTGCCTGTGATCCTGCCCAAGGCCACGCATAAAAAGACTGTTCGAAATTCCTAAAACCCCTAACGTGTTCATAGGTAACAGACAGAAGGGTCCAGAGAAAAGTCCACCAAAGGCGGATGTGATCGACTTCAGCCAGTGCGCCTTGGCGCCCTGCGCTCTACCTGCGTCTTTACGCGTCGGCTAATTGCGACCAGCGCGGTGGCGCAAACCTAGATCTTGCCGGCTGGTTCTAGTCCCGCCAGACTTTGGCCACTGCTCACTAGTCAAGGTAATGAATGGAGAGAGAAAAGAGGAGGCGGGGAAGGAGGAGACGTTGTGATGAGGGTGAAATATCTTGGAAATAATACACCGAGAGAAGGAAACATGGACAACAGTTTATCAGCACCCCCGCCCCCATTGCCCGCATGTTTAAAACCCCTAAGTAATTTTAGATTGTGTCTTCAGTTAATATATCTCTCTCCCTTTCCCGCGGGCTGACAGGGAAGCGCCGTTGCTGCAAGATGTCTGCAGAAAAGGGTCTTTAAGAGTTTCCACATTGTTTAGCTGCGCAAACGTGTTTGTGGTTCCCGAGGCCCTTCCCCTCCCCCGCCCGCCTCCGAATCTCATTTCACTTTATGACTCCAATTGTTTGAGGATGCCCGCGCCACATAAATCCTGCTTCGAGATTAATCTCCCTCCAAGCTCGCGCTGGGCGCAGTGACTTTTTTTTTTTTTTTTTTTTTTTGGACTTCTTTAAAAGAGGGCGCCGGGCGGAGATTTATTAACAAGGAAAAATAGTTTATTTTTATATAGCTGACCTCGGAAAGGTGGGGGTAGAAGTGCGTCGCGGGAAGGGGAGCCGTTCACATGGGTAAACAGAGAGGCTGAGGGAGTTGGGGGTGTTAAAGACCACTTAGACTGTCGACTTGCACTTTCCTCCCGGCTCCCCTGGCTGGGCTGTGGATGCCTAGGTAGCTTTGGAGGGACCAAGCCAACGGGTGCAGAGATGCGGCCCTGGGCTTCTGTTGATGGTCTGTGTGCGCACCTGGTGTAAGGATCACACATACTCTTGGGGACAACCGTCTGCAGAGACTTGGAGCCAAGACAGGATCCAGGATCCCCCAAACTGGCTACTCCCCCAAGGACTGCTCCTAACTGCAGGGATGGGCATCTGAGTTCTTCTTAGTCTTGAGTCCAATATTTTCAAAATTGTATTTATTGGTGTGTTTGTCCAGAGCAACTTTCCACCAGTTTCTCTTGGTATTTTGTCATCAACAAGGTTAAGAACCGAGTAATTAAGGAAAGAGCTAAATCGGCCCTTTTGCCTTCCCTTGCCTCTGGCAGCGAGCACACCCAAGTTTTTGTCTTTCAAATCACTTTGGCACGTGCCATTAAAGGAGACCCAGACTGGGAGCCTTTGTCTAGAGTAGTTTGAGGTCAATTTGAACACCATTTTTGGACCCAACATATCCTCAGGATTCTTAGGAGCATCAAGAGCCAAGGGTTCTGGGCATGACTTTCAACCTCTAAATGGCTGTTTGACCTTGAGCCAGTGGCAAGGCCTCTCTGGGCCTGCTTCCCTTCAAACTGTTGAAAGGTCCATGCGTGCTCCTTTGCAGTACTGGGAATGGAACCCAGGGCCTCCCTCATACTAGGCAAGTGCTCCACCGCTGAGCTACCTCCCTAGCCCAGAAGGGGAAGGAGCATTTTTAAAAGGCGTGCCTTTGAGCTTATCTATATTCTCTCTCTCTCTCTCTCTCTCTCTCTCTCTCTCTCTCTCTCTCTCTCTCTCTCTCTCTTTGCCAACTGTCTTGGGAATAGATGTGGAAGAATACAGCATCTGCCACATTTCATCTTGCACCAAGGAACCCCCGCCCCCCCAGCTTCTGCAGAAGGGTAGACCTTAACTTTGGGGAGATTGTGGACCCCATTGACCAACCAATTTAAAAAAGACAACCTTCTCAGAATCAGAAAACAAGCAATTTTGTAACCTCCCAGGTTTCCTGAGCAGGTGAAGGCCCCTGCTTAAAGCAAACTCATCCCAACGCCTCAGGAAAGGGGAGCTGGCTGGTCCTCGCTGGACTGGGTGCTCTTCTCCAGGCAGAGCAGGGGAAAGTGTGAGAGCAGTGCGTTCATCCTTTGATTCGCAGACCGACACGAGGCGTCTGTCTGTCTGCGCCTCTGCTCTCCGGTCCCGGCTGCGGGGGAATGAACTCAAGGTGCGCCCAGCGCGCGCATCTGCACCAGGGCAGGGGCGCGCGGTGAGTCTGGCTCCGGAGCTGGAAAGTAGGAGCTGGGGGCCATGCTCTGGCCGAGATCTTCCCGGGCCCAGATCCCAGATCCAAACGGCTTATTTGGAGGGGGGGGGGGGGGGGGGTGTTAAAGGCCTTGGAGAGGCACCAGGTGGGTATGCGCAAGACTTGGAGAATCACTGACTCCGGCCGCTGATTCTCCCAAATGTCTTTCCATGCTTTTGAGGACACCTGCTCAGAGCGAAGCTGCTCTGGTTCAACTGGTTTGACCTCTCCCGGGACCCCTTCAGGGGGAACACACAGCCCAGTCATCCCAACTGTCGGCTGACACTCTATAGATGGTGCCAAAATTTTCTAAAAATAGTTGACCACAAAAAATAAGGTTCTTTCTGTCTTACAGCAATCTTTCAACTCATCAGCTAACTAAACTTAAACAACTCACTTAGTTGCTCTTAGAATTTCTCCCTCCAGGATGAAGAGACTGAGCCCAGAGAGGTTAAGCAACCCGACCAGGAGTGCACAGGAGTAAGAAGGGGAAAACCTGGACTCAAATCAGCGCTTCAGACTCCAAATTCCCAGTTACTTCCTGCTGCACCACAAGCAGCTTTTTATCACATGTCCACCCGCCCCAAACGCAAGGCACCCCAATATGCATGCTGGCGTCGCGGTGGAACAGCGCGCACCACGCACGGGATGTTCCTTATTCCCGAGCTCAGGCAGAGCTGCGGGAGAGTGGCAAGGCACACGGAGGTCGGGCGCACACCGCGAGCGCACCCTTGCCGACGACTTGGGGTGCACGACCTGCATGCCAGCATCCCCCGCTTATCACCGTTTTCGTCTCAGGTCGTGGCACCTTGGCATCCCTACTTTTGCCCCTATCCCCACTCCCCTCTGCCCCCAGCATCCGTAAAATACCCGCCTTCCACCGGCCCGTGGCGCAACGACCCGCGGCTCCCCGCCCACCTGGTGCCTTACCTGGTTGCGCGTGGACGGCCGGAGACCGCGCCTGAGCCTAAGCATTGGCCTGCGCGCACCGCCGCGCCAACTGCTCCATCCAGCAGCCGCTGGCCTCTAGCCGCGTTTCCGGTTGTCGCACTGGGCGCCCCCGGAGTGGGCTCGATAAGCTATCGGCCGGCCGGGGAGGGGCGGTGCACGGCCAGCAGGGGCACCTCGGGCGGCTCCCGCTCCCGGGCCCGGCGGCCTGCCAGCGGCCGCGCAGGACAGAGGCGAGATGCCTGCCCCGGCGCTTCTGGTTACAATCACCTCACACAGGGGCCTGCATTCTTTCCCCCCCCCCCCCCCCCCCCAGTGCTTACCACTGAGTCTGAAGTCACACCTTCTCCCAGGCCGGGAGCTTGTCCGGCGTGGGGGAGATGAGTGCTGGGCAGAGGCTGTTAATCTACAGCGGGAATATTTTTGGTCGGGGGGAAAAAAAAAATCGACCTTAAGTAGGTAACCTCGCCCCCTCCCCTCTCCAGCAGGAGTTAAATTTTCTACCCAATTAACCAGGACTGCTGCGTGTTCCTGATTATTTTCTGGAAGGGCTGAAGCATAGTTTCATACTCTCAAAAGATGGAGTTCAGGGATAGGAAAATGCTTATCCTGGCTCTTCGGTGGCCTGAAAAAATGATCACGTAGTAGCGCCCTTTAGTGAGCGCTTATGTGATTGACAGCTCAGAGAAGTCTGTGAGGCGGGAACTGTGATTTCCCCATTTTGCAGATGCATGACCAGAGTCCTGAAGGGTGAAATGATGTTCCAGAGTTAAGAGGGTGGAGTGGGGGGGGGGGTGGCACCAGCCCCAAATGGCCCCCTGATGTCTGGCCCAGGTGCTGGGTAGGTCTGAGATGGTCTGTGGGAAGTCTTGAGGGGGTCTTGAGGGATAAACCTCAAGACCCCCGGGTGCACTGTTTTTTTCCACCCTATGAACTGACTCATGCTGGAGAGGAATCTGGGACAGCATGATGGGCCGGGAGTGAGATTCGGTGCAGGACCTGGATGGGGGGACGTCTGAGGCTTTCTCCAGTTTTGATAATAATTGCATTGTGTTCGCCTGCCAGCCCGCGTCCCAGAGGCGAGGGCTCCGGCGGCCCCAGCCCCCTTCCTCCTCCTGGTTTTCCTCCTCTGCGAGGCCTAGGAGCCCGGGCTGCGCCTCTGGGGTCAGGGCCGCCTCGTTGAACCTCCCCCCATCTGGAGAACAGGGCCGCCCCCCCCCCCAAGGATCCTCGGAGCAATTAACCTCACCCACCCTCTCTCTCCTAGTTTCCTTAAAATAAATGTGACAAACGTGGACCTAATGATCTGCAGGGGAAGATCTATACGCTTCAGGACCCTCCTCCCGGGTCGCGCAGGCAGCGGGACTTCAAAGCACCGCCCGCTTGGTGCTCTCCAGGGTTTTCTGGCTTCCAGGAAACAAACAATCAACCCAGTTATTTGGGGGAGCACATCAGCCACAGACAGTCACTGAGGTGACGGTGATGGTGACGATGGTGACGGTGGTGATGGCGATGGGGAGGGGGGATCCCTTGACCACACATGTCACGCTCTGTCCCGAGACCCCTGCGCGTGCCAACGCATCCCTCCTCTGCTCCATCCAGACAATAGATCGCCTCATCTTTCAGCCAGCGGAGGCTGAAGTGTCCCCCCGAGCTAGTGGGTGGTAAGGCTGGATTTGAACCAGGTCCCTGAGGCTTCTAAAAATAACCCTAATAGGATCTTAAAAAGTAATAAATGCACATGACAAAAAGAAAAAAAAGAAAAAAAAAAGAAAAAATCCAGCAAGAAAAGAGTATAGAGAGATCTGGGATCTCTACCCCTCCCTTTTCCTCTCTCCCACACTGTTAGCAAAGTTCGGGTTTGGTGTCTATCTAATGCTCTGCCGAGGTATACGTAAGTAGCCACACATATGCATACGAACGCCTCCTTGCCAGTTGCAAATGAAGGGCGTGACACAACCCGCTCTGTGCTTTGCGTTTTAATGATTTGGTTAATTGGGTGAGGTCCTTTCCAATCGGCTTTTCATCCCTAGAGAAGATTTTGCCAAACAAAAGGAAATGCACCCGGGTGTGCTGCTTTCTGGGGCTGGAACACCGGGGAAGATTTGTGCTCAGTCACTGCAGCCGCTTAGGGACAAAAATGGGGTTGGGCAGGAGGGAGAGGGAGAGGTGGAGGGAGAGAGAAAGAGAGCAGGAGATTGGAGAGGAGAGGGGCTATCGGACGCTAGACATCTCTTGCATTCCAGGGGAGATAGCGGATGTCCCGGGAACAGAGCATGCTCATCCCTCTTGGCTCGGGGGTGTCACTGGACCCGCGTCTCAGAGCAGGAGCTTTTCAAAGCCTTAAATGGTCTCTCTCTGAGAGCAGGACGGGGCCATATTCATCTTCCGTTTTGCGCAGAGGGGCAGGCGAGCTTTTGGGTGGAGGGTTGAACAACACCAGACTCCGTGGACAACAGGAACTGGGGACACAGGGCTTTGCCTATTTTGGTCCTGTGGGCTTGCCGGGCTGGAGTGTAAGGAATCCTCACCCCAACCCCATGGCCACTTAAATGGTTGAAAAAAAAATTCTCCTTTGCATATTTGGGTTCAAATAATTCCTAGCCTTCCCAAGTGGCGTGGACGCCTTCGTTCATACATCCTTAAAATCCGACTTTGAGCGGTACAGTATGGGGATCCAGGGTAGAGGGGGTCATCGGGACAGACTCATACCTGCGCAGAGCTCGCTCTGCGCAATTTCACCTCCCACGACCTCCCTTCCTCTCTCTCCCCCTCCCCCTCCCTGTCCTCGGCTCGGCTGGGTTTTAAATACATCTTCTTAACAAACCTAGGAAGCTCCAAGTGAAGACTTCCAGGCCGCCACCCAAGTGACAGGTGGGAAGGGCCTGTGGGCTGTTTGGAGAGGCCAGAGTGGCCACGTGAAGGGCAGAAGCCGGGTGAACAGGCTGTGGTGGCCAGTGATGCTCTCTGCCTCTGAGCTGCCCAGAGCCCCCGTCTCTAGCAAGGGGTCGCCATGGCCTGTCCTGGGCGCTTCCATTCCCCACTTCTGTTATGTCTTTCTCTGCAGGTATGTGATTACTCCTCCTCCGTCTTCCTCTCTCCTCCCCTCCCTTCTCGCTCCTTCTTCTCTCCCTCTCTTTATTCTCTCTCTCCCTAGAACTCTATTATTTGAGGAAGGGAAAATTATAATGAGAAATGCATGCCAAGTCTCTGGAGCCTTTCAATTCAAAGGCCTTTGGGAAAAGGACCTTAACTGAAACAGCAAGTCCCTTTTACAGCCCTGTGGGGGTGGGTGTAAATTGAAGCCATCTTACCAGAGGCAGTTTGCAGTTTATTTCAAAGGTATATTCATGCCTGCTTCATTTCTCGAAAAGTTTTTAAGGAAATAATGAGAAGGGCGGGCAAATATTTCATCTGTGAGAATGTCCAAAGCAGCAAAACAGATAATAACAGAAAAGTTGAACACTTCCATGTCCCAAAATAGAAAGTTGGTAAAATGATGCTTTATCCAGAGGTGGAATACTATGCAGCCATTAAAAATTCAATCTCACAAGCAAAAAGAAGGTTAAAGGTAGTGTGTTTTTGTGATTGCATTTTCTTTATGCGTGTGTCTGCGTTTGTGCAGGACACACACATCCTACTCTGGGAGGTAGGGTGACAGCATTTGGGGGGAGGTTGTTTCTTTCGATATCCTTTGCTCAAATGTCTGCATTTGAAGCTGGGTGATGAAATTATGGGGTTCGTTACGTTGTTCTTCCGACTCCTGCGTCTGTTTGACACTTTACTGTAATCACATATTTTCCACATTTAGGATCACGTGTGGTTTTTGATAAGTGGGAAAGACAGTTCAAGTTCCTTCCTGCTTGGGGACTCTGGTGGCAGAGCTGTTCTTGCAGCCAGGATGCTAGTTCCTGGTCCCTGAGCCCAGGTCACCTCCTGCTAAGCCTGGCGGGTCCTGGGGCAGGGGGGCGCTGCCCTCTCAGTCTTCCCCAGTGCTGCTGAGCTACTGGGAAGACCCGGAAGGGACTGCACGGGGGCGGAGCCTGGTGCTGTCAATCAGCCGGGTTTTTTTTGTTTGTTTGTTTGTTTGTTTGTTTTTGCGGTGCTGGGGATTGAACCCAGGGCCTTGTGCTTGCAAGGCAAACACTACCAGCTGAGCTATATCAGCCGGTTTGAAAGAAGAGTTTATTCCAAGAAGCCAGGAGTAAATGGAGAGGAGAGACACTTGTCCCCAAGGGGAGGGAGAAGGGTCTGTTAGGGGACATTTGTTTGCTATTATGAATGAACAAACCCAGCAAAGCTAAAGCAGGAAAATGACCAAGTTGGGCATCTCAGTGGGCTAGGGAGAGGCCAGTGACCCTGGGGCTAAGTAATTCCAAATGGTCTTTGAAACCTGCTGGTGAAGCAGCTGAGGCAGGGGGTGGGGGAGGGAAGATTGGGCAGCAGAGGGTTCCAGTAGGAATGGCCGAGGTTCTAGCCACTGGGCATTTTAGAGAAGGCGAATTATGTCCCTCTCTTGCCAGAACCCTGGAAGGAAGCCCAGGAGATGCCCTCACTCGCCAGGCTGCAGAAACCTGCATTGGGACTTTTGAGGGGAGGGAGGTGCCCTGGAGATGGGCCACCTAGAAACAGGGCCACGACTCAGCCATGCAGACAGCAGTGGCCGGGAAGTGCCCAGGAGTGACCAGGACTCACTGGACATCAGTAACGACCTGATGTAGAAATGAAGTTGTTGATGAATGAATTTTTTTAACTTCATGCAAAACGGTCCTGCTGATACTGCAGGACTTAGCAGAGGTGGTCCACCGACTGCTACCCATTCCTACGCCCGACAAGCTCACGGCCTCGCGACCTCTGATCTGAAGCGACTGTTCTTTGGGCCGTGCTGGGGACTGAGCCCAGGGCTTCCTAGCACACGTGCAAGGCAAGTGCCCTGCCACCGACTACCCCGCAACCTCAGTCTTTACTTCATGCACCCTGGGAAGGGACGCGGGAGCTCAGGCTGCTTTTGAGTGACAGCACAGGACTCTAACCATCCTCGCACGTAGCCCTATCCTGCCTTCAGCCTAGCAGAACATGGAGATGGCCCATGTTCCTCAGGAGAGAGACAATGTGGAAGAAAAATGTCAGACTTGAAGTTTTTAAGGGGTTGGTCGTCTCTTACTCAGTTTATCCACCTGCCGAATGGGGAGAAGGGCTCCTTGAGAGTGGCCCCAGCCAGGGTTCCAGCAGGAGGAGACTCAGGAAAGGCAAGAGGGAGATGGACCACCCGTCAGGAACCTCGGATCCTAGTCCCAGAGCCAGCTCCCGCTCAGCCTGGGTCTTGGCGGTCTGGCCTTGGCTGGGCCTCCGTCTCCACCACTCCGGAACATTCTGAGACCCTAGGTTCCTGAATCCCAGTTTCCATGTCTGCGCAAGGCAGACCCCCGGAGAGCCCTCCCTGTTAGCTCAGTTCCTAGAGAAGGAACGCGTTAAGATTTGGGGAGCAGATTTCCCAAAGTAAAAGTGGATTGGGAACGTGGCCCCCTAACCCAGGTCATTAAGCAGGGAAAACCCACCGCGCTAAGAAAACAAATCCTGCTCTCACCGTAAGTGCGGGTTATCGGTCGGCATTCTGATGAGTCTGGGGCTGACAATCTTAACCACCCTGAAGTCTCACTCCGAGCCTTTTATCTGACTGTTCCACAAACATTGTTAAACATGGAGCTGGGCCCGGGGAAGCGGGACTGTGTGGGAGAGCAGAGGCCCCCGGCATTGCGGGATGCAGGGTCCCCTCCTCCCGCGCCCCTCACTCAGCTAATCAATGGCCTGGCCAGCTTACCATTAATAAGTCTGGACTCTTGCACTTTTGACCTAGCCGCGAGATAACCACTCCTTTAGCGAGGCCGTGGGTTATTAGGCATGAAGAGGCAATTTGATAAACAGATGACATTTTATTTATCTAAATTTCTGAAGAAGGATGGTGTTTATTTTAAAAGCGAGGAATGCAATTTATAAATAATTTATTTGCACAGGAAGAGTTACAACAGTGAATCCTTATTGGAGAAAAAAAAAAAAAGAATAGTTAACAGCATGCCCAGGGCGTCCCGCATGGTGAGCAGTTTTTAGAATCCTGGCTCTTTCTAGATTTTTCTAGAAAGATTTTTCAGATTTTTCTCCCCTTCCATGGTGTCCTGGATGCCCAGGAGGGTGGCATTTTGATTGATGGCTCTGCTGTCTCACCCAGGCAGACTCAGGGCTGAAATGTGAAATGCCACCTTTGCCACCGAGCTGCTGAAATTCTGCAGCGATTTGTGTTTCTGCAAAGATGGAAAGAGACTGACCATTCCCCAGCTAGGGATCAGTTCTGCAAGATGAAGCATTTTTCCTTTTTCTTTTTCTTTTATTAGTACCAGGGGTTGAACCCAGGGGTGCTTAGCCATAGAGCCACATCCCCAGCCTTTCTAAAATCTTTTAGAGTCAGGGTCTTGGTAAGTAACTTAGGGCCTCACTAAGTGGCTGAGGCTGGCTTTGAACTCTCAATCCTCCTGCCTCGGCCTCCCGAGTCACTGGGATCACAGGAGTACATTACTGCGCTGGGCCAGATTGAGTGTTTTTGATATCCTCAATATCTATCTCTCTTTTTGTCTCTGTCTCTGTCTCTCTCTCTCAACACACACATATTTAAGTTTAAAAAAACTTTAAAAAATAGTTTGATTGCATCTCTTCAAAATACCCAGATGAGAATAACAAGCACGCATGCCCTTCGCCCAGCGGTTCCGTTTCAGGATCCACTGGGGCGTTTGCACAATGGTGTGTCTACAGGGGTAGTTGTTGCTGCAGCATTTGGAATAACATATGCTCAAAAAGCTTTTAAATACCCAGCAGCAGACCCTTTTTTGAGAAGTCATAATTTAAGCCCTGGGGTGGAGTACTATACAATCGTTAACAGAGGGAAAGTGCTGGCAGGTTTGAGACACTGCTAAGCAGCCATTGCTCCAGACTGGGAAACTGAGTGGCAGGGACAGGTTTTTTCCTATACTTTTGTAGCTTCTGAAATTTGAACCACGTGAGTACTTTCTATGATAAATGAATGAATTTAGAAACAAGGTATTTGTTTCTCCTCACGCAGAAGACTTTCAAAAACAGAAGAATTGGCTTTATCTGGGGAGCGTGGTCCTAGGATATTTTATACCCGCCTTCTTGCTTGCCCACACTTTCTGTGCTTTCTGAAATGGACATGAAGACAGTGGTTTTGTAGATTTTTTTTCTTAAGAAGGAAGGAGAAAATGACTTCCCCTTCTTTGCCCTCGGTGGTGCCGACTTCTTCATACGTGCATTCGGTATCTCTGAGTCGCCATTGTGAGGCGCTGGTGATGCTGGGGGCAGGGAAAGAGCAGTAAAAAGGGGTTTATGGGTCTTTGGGTGGAACGAGGACTTTCAGACGCAAGTGCGCCAAGATGGGGAAGAGGAGAGGCTTCTGCCCAGGACGGCCCGAGATGCACTTCTGGAGTTTAGGCTGCTGCCTTCCGGGCTCCCTGCAGGAGCCCCCCAACACCGCTGCTCTGGATGAGTACCAGTGGGAGAGGCACCAAGCTCTCCTTTCAGGATGAACAAAGTCAGACACTGAACAAGGCCCCTCAAGGTTCCCCGAGGACCAGGGTGAGAAGATTCTAAGTCTCTGTTCCCACGCACCGTGCAAAATGCTCTGCGTGCCTTGTCCTGTTTAAATCTCATAGGTTTGGGGGAGGATTGCACAAGAGAATTTTTTGTCCCTTGGGCAGTGCACAACGCTTGCAATGAACCATGGCTGCACTTTCTAGTGCACTTTCTGGTAGGTGAGACGGAAGGCATAACCGTGGTGCTGGTTAGCGCCTGCCCGAGTCTGTTCATATTTCCTGTGCCAGCACACTAGCCTGACTTCCAGCTGCCCCCACCGGAACTTCCTTGCCTGACCACCTTAGCCACTGGAGCCAGCTCTGCTCGCTCTCAGGCAAACTGGAATGGCCAAGGAATGGATGAGCCAACTCCACGCAGGGCGGCCTCGATCAGTGTCCAGCCGAGCAAGCGCTCTCCCGCCTGCTGGTGAGCTCCAAGACCTGTGGTCTACAGGGACATCCTCGACGCCCGGTGCCTTCAGCTCCAGCAGCTGGGTGCTCACCGGCCTGATGGCCGATGCCGTGTGGACAGCCCCCCACCCGGCCACCCTCAATCGCTCCTTTCCGTACCTCCTGGTGTCACCTCCCACGGGAACGGACGATCTGTACTGGAAACCTCATCTCAGGGGGGACCCAGACCACAGCACGGACGGTGTCCCCACCCTGAGCCTCTGTAACGATCCCGATGAGCGTAAGGTCACACACATGTGCCCGAGATGTCAAAATACACTCCAGGCCAAACTGCTAAAAGCCACCACCTAGCCTAAAAAACCTGCTCCTCTCTCTTTGCTTCTCCTGGCAATAATAACCTGCAGCCACGGATCACTCGCTGGGTTTCCGACCCCGTTCACAGCTCTCCTCTCCGTCGAGCTCCCCAGCTCTGCTGTTCAGGTTTGCGGCCACAGAAGAAGACACTGAGGGTCAGAGTGGTCACGTCATTTCCCCAAGAACAAGCTCAGCCGGAAAGGTGCAGAGCCCAGATCCAGGGCTTCCTCTGCCACACCTCCCCTGTCTGTCTTTCCTTCCTTCCTCTCATAAGAATGTTTCATTTATACACCTCCTTGCACCTTTTTTTTTAGACTATTTCATGCAAACTTCTCAGGTCCATGAGGATGCTATCGACTTTACTATCATTTACAGGGGAAGATGCTAAGCCGTCTTGACCTCTCGTGCGGTCCTGGGGCCCCAGGCTGCCCTCACCTCTGTCATCGGGCTCCTGGGCCCTCTGCGCAGGTTGGAGGTAGCTTTGCAGGTGGGCAGGAGCTAAGGAAATAACTAGGGCAGCCCCTGACCCGCAGCTGGCCCGGGCAGGCACAGGACAACTTGAACTTTAAAAACGTACATGCGTGAGCGCTGAGCTCGGGCCCGAGGCCACGCGTCTATAGTGCAGGGCTAGTGAGGGGGTAGGTTTGGACCTGGGCCGAGGCTTCAGCTCTCCTCTCTGGTCATCCTGGGGGAGATACGAAGGTCGTTGAGCCTTTAAGGACCGACCTCTGTGAGTGCCCAGCGGGGCCCTGGTGAGTCCTCTCAAGACCCCAGCCTCACAGTGACTTCCGAGGCTAGACCCTTGGAAGCTGTGCCCACCGCCTGCACCTGGGCCTGTTTGCTCTGGCCGGTGAGATGGCCCCGCGTGTCCTGCTGTGCAGAAGCCCCAGTTAGACTCACCCGGAGGCTGCCCGGGAGGAGAGGCCTGGCCGCTGTCCCCAGCTGTCCCTGTCACCCGGGTGAGCGGGGGGCACGCTCCCCACCCCAACACACACGCACAGCAGAGTTTCTTTCCTGTGGACACATCAGTTCCAGATGCGGTCGCTCTGGACACAGGACATCCAGGCGAGGGCCAGTCCAGCTGAGGACAGCAGGGCGAGGACGGAGGGGCCTGGGCGCCCGGGCACTGCAGTCCCGTGGGGCGGGCCAGCCCCGAGCACCTGGCCCAAGACGTCCTGCTGGTGCAGCCGTGCCTGGGCCCTCTGTCTGGGTGACCAGGACTTGGCCTTCCCTGGGCCAGACCTTCCTAACTGAGTCCCCCCAAGAGCAGGAAGCTAAGCGGGGCCCCTAGAGGCCAGGGGCTTCACCGTGGCCTCTGCTGCTGCCTCGCTGGGCGGCCCTGGGGCTTGGGCAGCAGACGTTAAGCGAGTCCCTCCTGGGCCTCGGTTTCCTCATCCGTCAGCTGGGAGGACAGAGTGGCCTCCCCGGGGTGATGAGGAGTCTGTTGGAGGGACACACTCAGGTGAACGGACAGTCCGACCCTCACAGACATGTGGACCATCTCTGGGTCCCTCCCCGCGGCTCCCGCAGCCCCCAGGGCCTCAGGTGCCTCCTCAGAGGCCAGGCAAGACCAGCGGAGAGACCTCCCCAGCACGCCTCGTTTCTGGGGTCTGGGCGCCCAGCGCCTCGGGACCCCGGCGCCCGCCCGCCCCACGCCTGGCCCCCCATCGCTCTGGCCACCTTCTCTTTGAAGTCAGGTGACCATGCCCAGCGGGTCTGAGATTGAAGTTTAAACCCCTCGGAGTTTCCTCTTCCCCTCTGGGCTGGCGAACCTTCCTCCTGCTCCTGGGCATCAGGGCGAGAGGACCCCTGGGGGCGATCACCAGACTCGGTCTGGCCAGAACCAACAGCGACTGTCCCAGGTGGACATCATCCAAAGCTGTTTCACCCTGAGGCTGTGGAGTCCACACAGAGCAGACCAGGAAAAGGAGGGGAGAAGACTCACAGGTCTCCGAGTGCCTTGTTAGGGGAGTGGAAAAATTAATAATCATTTGAGGCCAGGTACCACCCACCGCGGCCCACGCCTGTCATCCCGGCGGCTCGGGAGGCTGAGGCAGGAGGATCGCGAGTTGGAGGCCAGCCTCAGCAATTTAGCAGGACCTTGTCTCAAAAATTAAAAAGGGCTGAGGATGGAGTTCAGTGGTGAAGTACCTCTGGGTTCCATCCTTGGTACCACATCATCACCATCTTTTGAGAAAGTTCTAGGTCTCCCTGTACGTAAGCAGTGCGTCAGATGGAACCCGATGCAGGGATTTAAGATCCAGGGCTAGGTGTCCAAAGGACATATGCCAATTCTGTTTGCCTGTTATAACGGCCGACGTCTGTTTGGATTTGTTGAGGTCCCTGCTGTACCTATTGATATTTTGAAAACCATTCATTCAAATGACTCTCAAAACAGAAGCAGCTTTTTATCTTCAGAAACACAGGCTTCCAGGAGGAACTGGGAGGAGGTTGGTCCCAGGACACCATTCCAGCGCTCTGCCGTGGCTGGAGGAATATTCCTGAATTTTATTCTCAAAAATTGCTGAGAGCATAGCTTTTTTGCATTTTCTCAACACAAAAATAAGCGTGGGCGACAGTGGATGTGTTGATTAGCTCGCGTTAATTAGCCCGTCCACCGACACGTCTCTCAAAATAACATGTTATGCTTTTTATGTCCATTAAAATCGAATAATAAATTTTAAAAATAGGGGGGAGATGGAGGCTTTGGCTTGGCCCTGGGCTCCCGGAGATCGCCCAAAAAGCTGAGAAAATATCTACCGCCCAGCCTGGTGGCCTGGGGCTGCTCACCGAGGCGTCTCTTTCACGAGGATTGATCCAGGCCGTGCTGTCCTTGGGTCTGTGGAGAAGGTGGCTTGAGAGCTGGTTGAAGGGAGGAGGTGGGAGGGGGACACAAGAGGACCGTCACTCAGGGATCATGGGCACAGCTGTGGGAGGCCCAGGAGACTCGGAGCTGGGAACAGCTGCCTGCCTGCTACCATAGGACCTTGGGAAAGAGGAGCCAAGGCTACTCTCCCACTGGCCTCCTTCCAGGGCCTGCAGTCATTGTTGTGAGGGTGACTTCGGCTCAGGACAGAGGATTTCTACTCAGGGAAAGCAACCGTGCGTAGGTCTGTGTCCGCAGCAGAGGAACCCATGTGTGAGCCCGTTTGAATCTCCTCTTTTGGTAACCGCCGCGCTATCTGGTGACTTTTGCATTGATCGACAGTTAGGTGGTTGCGAGTGATGGAAACTGGACTCTGACTTAGTCAAGAAAGAGTCTATCTGTTCTTGAAAATGGGGAGTCCAGGAACAGGGATGGCTTCAGGCATGGCTTGACCCAGGGGACTCCAACGACACTATCGGCTTTCTCTTTCTCTCTCCTTAAAAAGTAACTGAGGTGGAGCCATCTGTGGGTGAAACCAGGAGATGAAAGAACATTGCAGCGGAGGGATCCGGCTCTCCTCCCCCAAGCCCCTGGTCCATGAAGGACCTCTACCCAAGTGGCCACAACCGAACCTGGCCGGGCCTCGAGGGAAGAAGAAGCATCGACCTGAACCTGCGCACACCGTGAGCTCGGCTCCTCGGAAGCAGCTCTGGGTGCAGCCCGTGAAGGGCGAGCGTCACACAGGCAGCCCAGGAGCCGACAGCCTCGGCCAGCTGGGGGCTCTGGGAGCCGCGCACACTGTGCCTCAGGGTCGCCCGCCATGGGGACGGGCGGCTGCCACAGCCTTGGTACTACAACATCATTCTGCAGGGCCGGGGCTTGAACCCAGGACCCCATTACTGAGCTCGCACTCAACCCCCAGCTGCCGTCCTGATCCTGGTCCCAGCGGAGTATCCGTCGGGCAAATCCCACAAGCCACTGGCTCAGGGCTGTTCCGGAGGAGGGTGGCTCCCGTCCTTGGCTCTCTGGCCAGGGGACCCAAGAGCACCACAGGGCAGTGGAAGACAGGCAGTGTCTGTTGACCGCTGTTGAAGTCAGCTGCCCCAAAGTGGCCCAGGCAAGGTCAAGGGCAAGACCAAGGGTATGGCACCAACCATACCCACCACCAGCTGCTGGAGCTCTGGAAGCCCAGGGGTAACATGAAGGTGGGCCACCACAGGTCCCTGCAGGATGACAAAGGTCCACTTTCCAAAAGGACACACAGTCCTAATGTGCCCACACCTTACAACGGAGCCAAGACGGATGTGGTGGCACTCACCTGTAATCCCAGCAACTCGGGAGGCTGAGGCAGGAGGATCGCAAGGTAGAGGCCAGCCTCAGCAACTCAATCAGACCCTGTCTCAAAATAAAATATAAAGGGCTGGGGACGTGGCTCGGTTGTAGAGCATCTCTGGGTTCAATCCCCAGTACCGAAAAGCAAACAAAACGAAGGTCAAAACATACGAGGCAAAAAAAAAAAAATACCAGGCAAAACTTGGTGTAACTGCGAGGAGAGATATACATGCCCATTATTCTAGTTGGGGACTTCAGCAGTCCTCTATCAGTAAAGGAAAGATCCAGCAGGCGGAAGATCAGCAAGGACAGAGTTAAACCCCCAAGCACCGTCAATCACCAGGAGGTAAGTGACATCTATAGGCTACTTTGCCCAACGGATGACAGAGTGCGCATTCTCCTCAGTGTCACATGGGACATTCACCCAGCGAGACCACATTCGGGCCATAAAACACACCTTAACACTTCAAAGAAGGGCAAGCACACAGCGTAAGCCCTCAGACCACAATGGAGCTAAACGAGGAACCAGGAGCAGAAAGAGTTGGAAAATTCCAAAATACCTGGAGATTAACAACATGCTTCTCAGTAACTCGTGAGTCCGAGAAGTCTCGAGAGAAATATTAAAATATGTTGATTAATAGAAAATGAAAATACAGCTTATCGAAGCTCACCGGTTGCCAGGAAAGTGGTGCCGAGACATTTATATCCCTGAATGCGTCCATCAGGGAGAAAGAAGTCTCAAGTCAGCAATGGAAGGAAGCATCCACCTTTGGAGACTAGAAAATGAACAGCAGAATGTGTGCAAAGCAAGAAGAAAGAAAGAAGAGAACCCGGTGGTGCGTGCCTGTGATCCCAGTGATGAGGGAGGCCGAGGGAGGAGGATCACAAGTCAGAGGCCAGCCTCAGCAATTTAACCAGACCTAGTCTCAAAATAGAATAAAAAGGGCTGCGGGTGTGGTTCAGGGATAGAGTGCACCTGGGTTCAACCCCAGAACAATCAATAATCAACGCAGAAATCAATGAAATGGAAAAAACAGAACTTAAACGAAAATAAATTGAGGCAGAACACAGGGCATTTTCTTTGACTGTGAACAGCCAGGGGAAGGAATGTTCCAGATGGAAAGATATCCAAGTGTGACTGATTGCCCTTCGGACCCCCAACCAGAACAACTCAGCTGTGAAAGACTCTTGGGGACCTTCAGTAAAATCAGGTTGGAGACCGGCCACCTCACCATGGCCAAGCAGTATGGTTACAGTTGCTAATGTGCCAATGTCATCACGGTTGTGTTATTTAAAAAAAAAAAGGCCGTGTGGCACAGAGACGTTCACCTAAGGCTGCAAAGCCAGGGCCAGCTTCCTTTTTAAATTCTCCAGGCTCGATTTTAAACAAAAGTCGGGCCTGGCCCTCGCTTGCCACCCCAGCCTGCGCCCTGGACCGAGTCGCTGGTGCTTTTATGTAAAATGTGAAACTGAAACAATGTGTCAAGTCGCGGGTTCCTTGGCGGCGGTTTGGACGTGGTGAAAGCATCGCATTCACCAGCCTGGGTCTGGATGGTTGCGTTCTGGGGTCCCCTCCGGAGACCCACCGCCTGCCCCGCGCCCTGGCGCCGCGGAATCCCAGAGGCCCGGTTCCTTCCGCGGTGACCTTGGGGTGACCTTCCCAGGTAATCGCCCCAGGAGGCTTCCCGCCACCCACGCTCACCGCACCGACGTATTTAACACCCTGCGCCACCCTGCGAGGGGCCACAATAGAAGCCAGAGCCCCCATGGAGGACTCGGTGGCTTGTGGTTAATTAGGAGTCCTGCCAAGAGGACACGTTTACGATCCGGCCTCGCCCTGACTGGCAGCCACGCTCTGAGGCTGCCTTCAGTTTCGTTGGGGACTTAAAGGTAGCTTTGAACCACCCCCCAGCCCTGCAGAAGGGCTCCTGGCCACCCGGGACTCTCCAGGTCCCCATCTCCAGCTGAGGCCTGAGGCCAGACTGGGTCTCCCTGTCACTCTGCACGCACCTGACAGCCCCTGCCTCCCAGATGCCGGAGTCGTTAGATGCAGAAGGTTCTACTTCCCGTGCTCCTCAAAGCCCCCTAGAAAACAATAAATCATCATGCTTGGAAGGGCCTGAAAATGGTTTGAATCTATGCTCCTACCCCCTTTTTTAAAATAAGGTAGACAAATCTCTATTAAAAGCTGAATAGATCTGTTATCAAATTCTGACTCTCGCTGTGCACCTCTAGACGACTACCTCAACCTCTCTGAGACTCTCTGTCCCTTATCTGGAAAGGAAAATTCTAGAACGGCGTGGACTTGTTGGGACAGTAGGTGAAACGGTGCCCATGGAGTGTGCCTAGCACGACTGTTGGCACAAAGTAAGTGTTTAATTCACGTTCGTTGTAGTTATAGTTCTTTGGGTCCCCTGCATCCCTGTGAGAATCTATGGAAAGTTAAGAAAAACGCCTCTGGAAAATATACGGGAAGAATTACAGGGGTGTTTTACAAATTAATCCGTAGGTGTATTTTGTGTGATTATTGTGGACGTAATTTATGAGAAGGAAAAAATACTAAAAATATTCGTTTGCAGTAAGATGGTTTAACAGACAGTGTAACAAATAGAGGGAAAGCAACCGTCTCCTCCCTCCGAGGGACAGGGTCCCATCCCCGTTTTCCCTCCATCCCAGACACGCTGCCACATCTGTGATCCTTGTTCTCGAAGAGCTGAGAATCACTGTTTGTCCTGCTGATGCTCAAGGTGTGAGTTAAGATGGGAGATGAAGTCTCCACGCCCCCTTCCTGGAGAGAAGCACTGAGCTCCCGGCTTCCTGCGCACCACGTGGGGGCGCCTTGATATCTTGAGGGACTTGGCTCCCTCCGGGTGCCCCACCCACCCTGCTTCCTGGCCCAGGAGGTCCGTGAGTGACCTTGGACATCTTGGGCATTACTTCTTCTCCGTCTCCTTCTCCTTCTTCTTTTTGTACCAGGGATTGAACTCAGGGGCTCTCCACCACAGAGCCACCTCCCCAGTCTGTTTGGTATTTGATTTAGAGCCAGGGTCTCGCTGAGTTGCTTAGGGCCTCACTTTGGCTGAGGCTGGCTTTGAACTCGTGATCCTCCTGCCTCAGCCTCCGGAGCTGCTGGGATTCCAGGTGTGGCCACTGCGCCCCTGGAGGGACATCCCTTCTAACTTCTCCAAACCGCACCACCTCACCTGTACAACGGGGAAATAGAAGCGCCCGGCCTGGAGAGAAGTCGCCGGTATTGAGGGCGCTGCGGGGAGCCAGCAGGGGTTTCTCCACGCGGGCACCTGGGCGTGGGGGCTGGAGAACCGTCAGCTGTGAGAGACAGACCGTCCTGGGCCTTCGCAGGCACTTAGCAGCAGCAGCCCTGGCCTCTGTCCACTAGATGCCACTAGCGCCCTCGTCCCCTGCCTACCAACCAAGCGTCTCCAGATTCTGTCAAGTGTCCCCTGGGGACTGAGAAGCACTGCCTTAGCCCAAAGCCTGGAGCCTTTGTGAGTACTTAATAAACTCTCCTTAATATTAATATCGTCGTTATAACAAAGTAGCACATTTACTGAACATAAAACATCCAATTGCTCAATTAATATAAATCCACTGGCATTTTAACTGTCTGTAGCCGTAGGAATCCAATTTCTCCATAACTTGCAGGCCCTTTGGATCCGGTACCTGGCTTAACCCCCCACAAACGGCTGCATATAACAGCTTTTTTATTTGTATAATATTAAAATACTGGTGAAATCCCACCTCGTGATACCGTTCACCGTATTTATGGCCACCACGCCTCTCCTCTTTCTCCCGGGCCCCGCAGGTCAGAGACAAGACTGGGCCACCGTCAACCAGCGGCCTTTCCCGCCTCGGAGACCTGGTTTTTACCGCGCCTTTGCTCAGAGGTGTTTTGCACAGAGGTGTTTTTGCACGGAGCCCCGGGAAGATGGGATTAGGTTTATGCGAGTGAGCATTCACGGGGCCTTAGGATCGGAACCCCCCAGGGAGGCCACTTGGAAAATGACCGAATTAATCACTTAGGATCTGCATTCGGTGCACATTATCAAAATATTGATATAATGCACACACTGTTCTTTGCCTATTTCTGTACCGAGTGAGGCCCTGCAGCCATTTGGAGGAAATTTGAGACTCGAGCACCTGGCTAAAAGCTCGTTCTCTCTCTCTCTAAATAATCCGAGGGTCTCGGGGTTTTCGAGGATCGGCCTAAAATGAGTTACAGTTGCCAGAACATTTTTAAGTAGGGAAATAAATTAGAGCGGCAATAATCATAACAATTATATAATAAATGTTAAGAATCGTAAGCTCCCCCGCGTCCCCGGTCACTCTGTATGGGTGGGGGGATGTGGAGATCCCATAGTCTGCACCTGGTGACATCATCAGGCTGAACTGACGGGACGGGGTTTCTGAATTCCAAGTGTCACTCAGGTGCCGAATGAGGTGGCAACTCGGGCTTTTCCAGTCACACTGGCCGGGCTTGGATTATTAAAGTCATTTGCAAAATCAATTCAGGACTTCATGAACGTGGCTGGATCGACCATCTCCCTCTCCCTCCTTCTCCCTCTCCTTCTCTCCTTCCCTCCCTCCCTCCCTCTCCTTTCTCTCTCTCTCTCTCTCTCTCTCTCTCTCTCCCCCTAACCAAGCAGCCCCAGCCGGCCTGTTCATCCAGTGCTGCCCGCTCCCGATGATTCCTCCTTATCCAGCTGCAGACTGAGGGAAACAAGGACAGACAAATTGTGCCCGGAAAGGAGACCCTTCCAGGAAGTCCTGATGACTAGAAAGCATGTCAATGTTCCAAACCCACATGCCAGAATATAGGCTTCAACCCGGAACCTTCCGTCCAAGACCCACAGAGGAGAGGATCCAACCCCCTGCCGCAGGACTCCACCCCCAGGAACGCCAGCCCAGCGATACGGAACGTGCCAGGCGCGTGGAGCTAAATGCTTCACTTGCATGATCTCACTTTTTCCTGCAGTTGGGACTCTTATTCTGCCCATTTTACAGACGTGGAAAGTGAGGCTCAGCAGACATAAATCCCTTGCTCCAGGTTAGCGCAGGTTCAGGCAGGAGAGGCAGGAGGTCAACTCCAGATTCGGGTGACTTGGGTACTGTCGATGACACACGGCACCTCTGCGGAGATGAAAGATTTCCAAGTAGAGGGTGCAGCGGTGGACACCGTGACCCCAGCTCCTCGGGAGGCTGAGGCAGGAGGATCGCAAGTTTGAGGCCAGCCTCAGCAAGACCCTATCTCAACATAAAAAATGAAAAGGGTGTGGTCAGTGGCAGAGCACCGGCCTGCGTGCACGAGGCCCTGGGTTCCATCCAGGCACCACCAAAAAAAAAAAAAAAAAAAAATTCAAAGCCCGAAAGGCACTTCTGCCGTACTAATCCAAACACCAGAGCCGGGATCAGTGCAAGCCGATTCTAGCACAGGATGTGGCGGCCACAGGATCTGCCCAAACGCACATCAAGTGTTTTATCTGTGACAATGTGGAGGAGCCCTGGCCCTGGGAGCTGGTGCTGCCCCACGATCAGGCAGGCTTCGCTGGACCCTGTGCCATTAGAAACCCAGCTACCTTCCTGGGCAGAACTGTGTGACTTGGTTCAACGAGACACTTTACTGCCATCTTCTGGAAGCCAGCTGCAGTGTGGGCGTGGGCGGGCGTGGAGTGGGTCACCTAGGAACCCGAGCACGCCCGGCAGCAGAGAAGGACCCATGTGCACAGGGGACCTCTTGTGACATGCGCAGGGCACGTGGCCGCCCTGGCCATTCCTCCCTGGATGGTAGGGAAGGGAAAATTTCATATTGCTTGCCAAGCGTTTACTTTGCACTTCGGTAGACACAGCACACAGGTCATTAAGAAATAGTGGCTTCTCTAAATTCCGGCTGATTGGATGATATTGTCCCTTGTAGCCAAGTGACAGTCACTCAAAAATCTCACGGAGCACCAAGTCTTGGTGCTACTGAGATCTGGGTCCCTGGCCCTCCACACTTCCAAGCACTCTGGCTCTCCCAGATAATAACTCCAAGCCCCTGAAGGTGACCTCTTTCTTGTGCCCTGGCCAGGAGAAGGAACAGGGAGAGAAGTTTCTACACTGATTCTTTTTTTTTTTTTTTTTTTTTTTTTGCTGTTTTGAATCTCTTAGGCACCCTGGACAGCCTTGCAAAATGCTTAGTATGTTTGATAAGTCTTTGTCCCCAGTCTTAACTTCCTGGAACAAGTTAAGACATGGTATCTAGCGGTGAACAGATACATCTTACCTTTGCTGTACACTGGCTGTGTGCCCTTAGGAGAGTAACCTAACCTTGCTGTGCTTCATATCTTTACAGATTAAAAAAAAAAAAATGAATGAGCTCTTAAATACTCTATTACACAGAGATAGAAAAACCAAAGGAGAAAATATGTTCAAAGCATTTTAGGTTGAGCAATCTCTGAACCAAAGTTGCAATGATCCTTAGCAACGGGGAAAGACAGCTCCTATTTTTTTAGGTCATCCATTTCTAGCTGCCTATCTGATCTCTGATAATCTTGCATTGAACCCCAAATTAGAACCCCCAAATCTGATAGACCTTAAAAAACAATGCCTTCCCCACGTGCTTATCGGAAAAGCTCAGCGCCCAATCCCATCTACGTCTGCCCTGAGGGAGTTTCGCAAAGTCGGATGTGTCCCTGCTCCCGTGGAACTTGGAGTTGCTTCACAGGAAGTGTCTGCAGCCCTACAGCTGCTTGTTCTCCAAAAACAAATACTGGAGAGATACCAAGCGCTGCTGCCAGGGGCCGACAGGCCCACTCTGCCCCCGGGGTCCTCCTCGGTCTCACCGATGGGCCCCTTTCTTCCTGGAATTTTGACCAGATCAGGACACCCCTGCTTCCCAGCTTCCTCTCTCACATCTCCATCCAGCCCCTGTCGCTGGCTCTGGACCTCCAGGGCTCTCTGTCTCCGGAGGCTGTGTGGCTCATGGAGGGCTCTGTACACAGAGTCCGTGCCTAGGTTGTTACTGGCTAAAAAACAGCTGTTTTTGGATGACAGTGCAGTGCAGGCTGGGGGACCGGGCAGGGTAGGGGAGAGTGCTCTGAAAGCCGACCGGAACGCAGGGGGTGCAGAAAGGGGGCCCGGTGCTTCTGCAGCCTCCGAGGTACGCGAGGCTGGGAGCAGGTGCTCTGACCCCTCGGGATCCGGCCAAAGCCCCCCACTGTCCTTAAGCAGCCTTGGATGCAAACGTAGCCAAAATGGCCTGGAGCATGCACTGTCCAAACAGGGGTCTCTGGCGGCATCCCTCTGTGGTCAAGACCCTCTGTGCAAATGGCTTCACCCTTCTGTACCTCAGTTTCCTCATTTGTAAAATTCCGGTAAATGGCAGCTCTTCTCTTCTGGGCTTCTGTGGGGATTAGGTGATGCTTTGAAGACGTTTGGCCAAGGGCCCGACCTGGGGACCGGTCCTCAACCAATCTTTGCCATTAGTACAGGACTTTTAATCAGATGGAGGTTTTGGGTGTGTGGGGCCGGGAGGGAGCGAGTGCTCAGCAGCCAAGAGGTATTTTGGTGAAACTGGCTGGGCTTTTCATTAAAAAAAAAAAAAAAAAAAAATCTCCCAGGGAAGCCACAGGCCTGCTGAGCACGGCTGCCCCAGGCCACACAGCGAGCTGGATTCCGGCTCCTAGGAACGGAATCCAGTCCCCTGACCCTGTGTCAGAGGGTGGAACCCCTCTGCTCTCAATCACAGCCCGGGATGGCACAGGGAACCACCGCGTATCCGAGAGAAGGAAAATGAGGTTTCTCTCTTGCCTGGGTCTGACCTGGGGCTCCCGCTTTGGCCGCCTTCAAATGTCCTTTCTCTGTCCTCTAATTCCTAAGAGCCAGGTCCTTTCCACAAAGCAGCAACCTCCCAAAGTTTCCCAATGGAGACTCCAGGGCTCCTTCAGCTGCCCTGGCCAGGAGGGTGGGGACCAGAAGGAGCCCTTGGGTACAATGGTGGAGATCCTGCCACAGAATCTCAGTGATGGAGATAAGTAGTATTTTAATGCAATATGGTCAACGAATAAAAGTAACGCAAAAGGCACTGGAGCCCTAGAGGAATAAAGAGTGAACATTTTCATTCAGGAAAGACTCTGGTCCAGACCGCAGTCTCCTCTCCACAGCCTCCTCTCCACAGCCTCCTCCTCTGCAGCCTCCTCTCCTGCAGCCTCCTCTCTCACAGCCTCCTCTCCACAGTCTCCTCTCCTGCAGCCTCCTCTCCTGCAGCCTCCTCTCTCACAGCCTCCTCTCCCACAGCCTCCTCCCCCACAGCCTCCTCCCCCGCAGCCTCCTCCCCCACAGCCTCCTCCCCCGCAGCCTCCTCCCCAGCAGCCCACGCAGGACCAGGTGGAATGAAGGGACCCCATTCTGCCTCAGTTCCTTCAGCCCTACATCTCTGAATCCCCGGCCACCCATGTGCCCTTCCCATCCTGCCCGTCCCCCACCTCGGGGCCAAGGTGAGCTGGGGTGAAACTGGGAAGACTGAGGCCAGCGGAAGAGGACTTGGGGGGACCTTCCAAGTTTCCGCTCCTTCCTAAACTCCATGTCCCCTCCCCTCCTTAATCAATAAAACAGGAATGAGGTCTCAGGTCCAAGAGTTCTCTTGTGTCTTCAACTTTATGACCTTGGCCACCTCGCAGCCTTTGGAGCTGCCAGACCAGCTTCCTCAAATACCTGAGGTCGCCGAATCAGGTAGCAAACAGCTCCGCGCTCTGCCCGCCGTCCCGCGGGAGGAGCAAGTTCAAGAGCCCGCTCCCCACTCACGCGGGTCTTCTGGGGCCGTCGGACTCGTTCTCTAATAAACTTCGAACCCTTTTCTTTGATCCCCTTCTTTTTGAGGAGGGGTAAGTAACAGGAAAATGAGGTGCCGAAGCTGAGTTTTTATGCCCCCCTGGCTCTGGCTCCAGCCCGGCCCTCGCCAAAGTGGGAGGACTTGGAATTCCAGACCCGGCCTCCCCCGCGCCCCACCCCCCCGCCGCCCACCTTTTTTCCCTTCTTTTCTGAAATTGATCGATTTTATCTGGGAGCTTCAAATCGAAACCAGGAGAAGGGCTTTGAAATGTCAAAGAAAAGTTGCAAAAGAAAAAAAGGGAGCGGGGTGAGGAGGAGGGAGGGGAGGGAGATAAAAAATCCGGGGTGGGGGGCGGGTGGCCGCGCTGGGCTACCTTCGCCAAGGTCCTTAACCTTTTCACCCTTTTCGGGTGGTGGTGAGCTCCCAGCAGTTCTTTGAAAAGAGCGCTAGGGACCGTCTCCCTGGAAAAATGCCCTTTGGGGACTTGGAAAAGCGCATGCTCAGTCTGAGGAGGCTCCAGGGATTTTTGAGCAACTTGGGGAATTGTTTTCCCAAACTTTCCTGCTGGACCGTTTGCACTGGAATCAACTGTTCCCCATTTAAAGTTTTCATGAGTCCTGTTTGCCTGCAGTCATCTTGACCTATTTTTTTTTTTTTTTTAATAAATAAAAAAAAATGCAGGCTCTGGAGAAAGCAAGATCCCACAGACTCAGCTGTGGAGGCCGGTGGTGGGGGCACTCTAGTGTGGCCCCAGATTCCTGAGGGAGACACCCCTACCCCAGTCCTTCCCTTCTGGTCTCCAAGACCGCGCTCCAGCCGCTGGGCGCTGGGCGGGGGGTGACTTCCAGACTCCACGGACTCCCTCCCCCTTCCCTTTAGGATAATGCATTCGACAGGAAAGACCCTTTGGATCTAAGGTCGCACAATGGTGCCCTTTTAGGGGACTGGCACCTGCAAGGCCCTGAAAATACAGATCCGTTTGATGGTAGAGAATTCCCAGTCTTCTACCTGTGCTGAGGTTCAGAGGAGGATACATGTTAGGATACATGTTAGGATACATGGAAAAGTCCTTCAAATGGTAAAGAGGTTGTTGGAAGATTCCCCCCGATGGCAAGGGACCCTGGGGCTCTGGAGAGAGAAAGTGGGTAGCAGGTCCCTCCAGGGCAGGCTGATCTCATTCAGCCCCTCCCCTCCAGCATGGCCCTGGGCTGGCCCTGGGGTCTAGGGAGGGAAGAAGGCAGAGTGTGCTGGGGTCTCTGACGGCCGCTGCTCCAAGTGACCACTTTGGGGGAAAAGGCAAGGAAGGTGTTGTCCACCCAGGAAAGGAGGAAGGAGCACCAGACAAAGACGTGCAGAAGTCAACAGAGAGCGGAGCATCAGGGAGACAACAGAGGAAGGCCTGCATCAAAGAAGCAAAGACACTCCTCACAGAAGAAAAAGTGGGTCCAAATCTCCATCATGCTGGCTTAGGACCAGACTTCCTTAACAGGACTCCCAAAGCACAAGAGATAAAAGCAAGAATCAATAACTGGGATGGAGTCAAACTAAAAGGCTTTTTCTCAGGAAAGGAAGCAATCAACAATGTGAAGAGAAAACCTACAGAGTGGGAGAAAATCTTTGCCACATGCACTTCAGATAGAGCACTCATCTCCAGAATCTACAAAGAACTCAAAAAACTTAACACCAAGAATACAAATAACCAATAAATAAATGGGCTAAGGAACTGAGCAGACACTTCCCAGAAGATGATCTACAAAAAAAATCAACAGATAAATGAAAAAATGTTCAACATCTCTAGTAATAAGAGGAATGCAAATCAAAACTACCCTAAGATTTCATCTCACCCCAATTAGAATGGCGATTATCAAGAATACAAGCAACAACAGGTCTTGGTGAGGATGTGGGGAGAAAGGTGCACTCATACATTGCTGGTGGGGCTGCAAATTGGTGCAATCACTCTGGAAAGCAGTGTGAAGATTCCTTAGGAAACTTGGAGTGGAACCACCATTTGACCCAGCTATCCTACACCTGGGCCTATACCCAAAGGACTTAAAATCAGCATACTACAGAGATACAGCCACATCAATGTTTATAGCTCAATTCACAATAGCCAGACTGTGGAACCAACCTAGATGCCCTTCAATTGATGAATGGAATATTACTCAGCTATAAAGAATAATAAAATTATGGCACTTGCAAGCAAATGGATGAAATTGGAGAATATCAAGCTAAGCGAGATAAGCCAATCTCAAAAATCCAAAAGACGAATGATCTCACTGATAAGCGGATGATGACACATAATGGGGGGTGGGAGGGGGGCAAGAATGGAGGAAGGAGGGACTGTATAGAGGGAAAAGAGGAGTGGGAGGGGTGGGAGGAAGGAAAAAATAATAGAATGAATCAAACCTCATTACCCTATGTGAATGTATGATTATGCAAATGGTATGCTGTTACTCCATGTGCAAACAGAAACAACATGTATCCCATTTGTTTACAATAAAAATAAATTTAAAAAAAGAAACTGTGGTATATATATATATATATATATATATATATACAAACACACACACACAATGGAATATTACTCAGTCATAAAGAAGAATAAAATTATGTCATTCATGGGTAAATAAATGGATGGAGTTGGAGAATATCATGCTAAGTGAAATAAGCCAGTCCCCCAAATCCAAAGGCCGTTGGGCCTTTCTCTGATAAGTGGATGATGCTGCATAATGGGGATGGTGGGGGCGGGTAAGGCAAGAATGGAGGAAGGATGGATTGTGCCGGGGAAATGAGGGGTGGGGAGGGGGCGGGGAGAAGGAAAGACAATGGGATGAGACCAACACCATTACCTTATGTGCCTGTGCAATCACACAGTGTGACTCTACTTCATGAATAACCAGAGAAATGAAAGCTGCACCCCGTTTGTGTACAATGAATCAAAAAAACAATTGAAAAAGAAACAAAGATACAGGTGAGATATCCAGGCGGAAGCTGACAGGAACGGGCAGAGCAGTGGACAGACACGCGGAGGCACAGGAGGGAGTCACAGTGTCCGGGAGCAGCGTGCACCCCCGTAGCCCCGCCATCCTGGGCAGCCAAGCTGCCATTCAGTGACCCTGTGACTCTGCGTCCTCTGACCCATGTCCTGACTCCTCCGTCTCCATTCCTTCCTGGCCTTTCTGGCCTTTTCTTGACAATACGATAATCAGAACCCTTAGTGGATGGATATATCCAAAGCCCACAGTGACCCAGTAAGATACTGTCATCCCCATTTCACAGATAAAGAAACTGAGGTTCAGGGAAGTCAGGAATTTTTCCAAAGGCCACCTGCTCATAAGGTCGGGAAGCTAAGAGCTGATTATGGGTTTACTCCAGAGCTTTGCTCGTTCCCCGAGCCCCCACCCCCAAATCAGAGACGAAGCTCCAAGGAGAGGGGCTTCAGGCGGGACCCTTGCAGTCTCTTAGAGGGAGGTGCTGAGCTGGGGCGGGGCGGGGGAGGAAAGGGTCCTCACAGCCACACCCATCGCAAGGAAGAGGGGACTCTACTCGGCGGGCGGCTCTTTATGGAGCCCTTGCTCTGTACTCGGCGCCTCCTAACCACGGTCTCTGCTCTTCTGGACTCACGTCAAGTAGGGCGTGGGCGGAGGGGTCCCATAAACCGTTCCAAAGTTGCAAACGGGGTGGGGGACGAGAAGGACATGTGGCAGGCCAGGGGAGGCTGGTGCGGGGTCCGCCCTCACCTGGAGGCGAGGACCGGCAGAGCTGCGGCAGCTCTCGGGGAGTCGCAGCTGGGGTGCGTGCGGTTGGGGCGCCCTCCCCCACTGGGCCGGGCACCGCTCCCCTGCCCCGCACAGCGCAGGCCTGGGCCGCCAATGTGCACGCCTGTCCTTCCCCGGGATCCATTCTGGGCCAACATGAGCTTCCATGTCAAGGAAATGTCCCCACCTCCGTGCGGGCAGCCTCCCCAGATGACTCAGGACACGGAGCCGTCCCCTTAGCCGCAGGCAGGACTCTCTGATGTACTCAAGGAGCTGCGGAGGCCCGGCCAGCCTCTGCGCCAACCTGACCCCTCAGACTTTCTCAGCCACCTTTCTCATCCGGGCCTGTGGAGAGTCTCCTGAGCGCCACCTGCAGCAAATACAGATCCCTCGGGTTCCACTTCTCAGAACCTCAAGGAGACCCCAGAGGGTGGCTAAGCAGGGATAGAAACTTGGGCACCCCCAGGTCCCTCCCAGGTCTCTGGGGACGGGCAAGCTGAGTCCCCCGGGGGGATTTTAGGAAGCAGGTTTGCTAGGACAGGATCAGGAGGGTCTTCTGAGGGTGGGTGTTTGCCTCCAGGCTCCTGACCCCAAACTGCTACCTCGGCTCTGAGCTGAACTTCCAGGCAGAGAAAAAAGAACCTGCTGGGTTGTGGCAGACCTGTCCCTGACATCAGGGCCGGGGACGAGAACCCGTGTGGAGGTCTCCACACCAGGTCTGAGTACTTTTGTTATAAATCAAACTTGCAAAGCATCGAATACGGTGTGTTCCATCGTTCAACACAATCGGTAGGCCTTTCCAATCGCCCGAAAGATGAAGGTGGACTCAGAATTCTGAGTTCCTTCCAGATCTGTTCTAGAATCTGGGACATAAAAAGAGGGGATGCCAGCCCTGCCCGGCCACGCTGCCTTTACCAGGTGAGGCTGTGAACACACAGGTGTGCAGGTCCCGGCCCACAAGCCCCCATGCCAGCACACCTCTGGCAAGCAGCCACCTGGGCCACCCTCCTGGCCTAAGGCTGAGTATGAGGGGGACCGGGGACAGAGATGGACACAGGGGAATAAGACCGAGCAGAGACTGGACACAGGCTGTGGTCCATTTGGACAGAAGGCTCAGCTTCTGGGAACCCTGAACCCAGGAGGACAGACAGGCAGACATGGCCTCGGCTACTTCCTGCGTTGGCCAGGAGCACAGTCAGGAGGGAGCCAGAACAGAGCCCTCGGAGCACATGGGCCCTCCCACAAGACCTCAGCGGCACCGCCCTGGTGTCTGGACCCTCAGTGGATGTCCCCAGAGCCCCTCCCAGTCTGCACACCCTGCCGTGGGGGCTTTCTGACACACCGTGTGTCCGCTCTCCGAGGCCCTAGCCTCGCTCAGCTCCAGCTTTGGCTGAGTTTCCTCTGGGAACAAATTCTGCAAGAAACTCAACCCGCCGTGTGCAGAATCCTGGGTTGTTCTTGGCCGGGCTCTCCCCGCTGGTGCAAACAGACATCGCACACAGCAGAGCCGCGGGCGGGTCCTGCTGGGAATCCGACCTCTCCGCTCTCCCTCGCTGGGCCTGGAAACCTCTGAACGGAGGAGCAAAAAAACAAAGCATTCAGAAGGAGGCGCAGAGGAAACCCACCTTTTGCTCTCCAAATTTCCCTGAGGAAGCAGCTCTCCAGCGGGGCTGAGAAGACCTCCACCTCCCCTTCCAGACCAGTGGACTGCTCAGGGGTGTCCGAGTGCACTTCAGCCCTTCCAAAAGGGAGGCTGTGCATGTCCATGACTTGGTCTGTTTATTCTGTGTGTGTGTGTGTGTGTGTGTGTGTGTGTGTGTGTGTGTGTGCATTCACACACATGCACACATGCACGTTTTGGGTGAGGGGTCCAGCTTCCTTCAGATTATCCAAGATGTCTGGCCCAGGAAGGGTTTTGAACTCCTGGACTAAGAGTTAAGAATGTTCAAGGTCAAGAAGCACCTGTATTCACCATGTCAAGGTCAAGGGGGGCCTTATTCACCAGGTCAAGGTCAAGCGTTGCCTGTATTCACCAGGAGGTGTTTAAGAACCTCCATATTCCCTCAACCTTCCAATGGAAACAATCCAAATATCCATCCCACAAGGAAACAGATGAATACATTGTATCAAGTTCATTACAAAGGCTACCGCCCTGCAAATAAATAAATCTCAGCCTCCTGCAAACACAGGACAAATCTCACAAGCATAAAATTGAGAGAAGGAAACAAGAAGGAAAGCGGACGTGGACGGTTCTGATTCCTATGGAGCCTTGTTTCACACCTGTGGGATCCAGCGGAACCAGGACCCCAGTGGGTTTCGCCCTTCCAGACTCCCGAGGGCCAGCCTGGGTGAACTCCCTGCCTGCAGTGGTCTTGGCGTGATTCCCCAAGAGTTCCCAGGGAGGGACCTGCCTGTTCCATAACCCTGAAGCAGGCAGGGGCAGAGAACAGAAGTAAGCAGAGAGCTCTCCTGCGTGGGGACTTAACTAGGCTGGGGACAGTGCAGACAGGGGGTGAAGGGGCCCTGTTGCCTGGAAAATAATTATTTCCCAGCCCGTGTTATTGTCCCTTGGAGCACATTAAGGTTTGAAACTCAATTCCAACCATTCCAAGAAGGATATTTATAAGTTGGGCTTGACGTCACCATAGTCTTCCTTTAAAAACTGATGTTAAAAAAAAAAAACAAAAACAAAAACAGAAATCTTACAATCCCCTACCGACCTCCAAAACCTTTACAAAGCCCCTTTACAATGACCATCCAGGCAACCTTGACTGAACGTGGCTTGCCCGAGAGGCTCCCGGCTGATCCTTTGAAGTTCAAGTTTGCTTTCGACCTTTCCAAATGCACCAAATAGCTCTCTGTGTGTTTCCCTCGGTTTTGTCTCTTGTTAAATCCCTCAGATGCAGGAACTAAAGGAAACTTCATGCAGAACCAAATTATCTGCGTTCCACATGTTTGGTTTTTAATAATAAAATACAATGAAGTAAAACCCAAAGGGGACTAGCCTCCTGACCCAGCTTTTACTACCTGGCCGGAACACATGGCAGCCACGCCTGTGGGGAGGGAACCCCGCGGTGCCAGTTTGTTCTCTGTGAGCCCCGACTGTCCAGAGAAAGCTCCTATCTTGTCCCCTGACCCTGGGTCACTCTGGGATCCTTCTGCCTTTTCTGGAAGGGCGTGTGAATGGCATCGGCCATCATGGAGCTGATGTGGCTGGCTCTTTTCACTGAACCTGACGTGCTTGGGATTCACCCACGCAGCACAGACATGACTAGTCTGCTCCTCTTCATGGCTGAGCAGCAGCCCAAGCCATGGACGTACCACAGTTTGTTCATCCCAGTGGATGGATAGTGCTTGAGTTGGTGCCAGACTCGGGGTCTCACAGATGGAGCTGCTGTGAACATCCACGCCACCTCTTATTTTTACTTCTCTTGGGTACATACTCCGGGGTGGAACTGCTGGCTTACATGGTAATTGTGTGAAGGACGCTGGGAGAAACCAGGACCCTGTCTCCAAAGCAGCCCGACTGTTGGACACACCCTCCAGCCACACAGTTGCTTTCAGTGGAGCCAATTTAGTGCATGAGAATGCATTTCCCTGGTGGCTGAACATCCTTTCACCAGTTTATTGACCAGAGTATATAATGCATATGATTTTTACATTCTTTATTCAAGACCTATAATAATTACTCATCATTTGTGTGTTTACATGTTGTCATATATTTATGTAAAACATGCTGGAATTAAGAGTCACTGATGATCAGGGGACACAGTGGGAGGAAAAGGCAGACCACCTCCAGGCGGCCTCCTCATGCAACTTGACTTCCTCACAACATGGTGGACTCCAGAGTGTTGGGCATAGTCCCTGGAGACTTAGGGCAGCACGCAGCAGTGCTCAGAGCAGCAAAGCTGAAGCAACCCTCATCTTGGAAGCCCCTTCTTGGAAGTCACACAGCATCCTTTCTTCCCCAGACATTGGTAGCAGGGATCATGAATCTGCCCAGATCCAGAAGGAAGGAAACCAGACTCTCCTGGGGGGTTGGTTGGCAGGACCACGCTGAAGAGTAAGATGGAAGAGGGGAGGTGTGGTGGTGGTCTCTGGAACGTAGGATCTGCCACCGAATCAAATCGGTGAGTGGAACAACTTGTTCTGCTCTACCAACGCTTTGGAGGGGTGATGAATAAGCACACGGATGAACTTGAACTTGAGGAATTCCCAAGGCCAATGGGGGAATAAAAACCATACTGTTCAAACTTGGACAGCATGTATCACATTAGGGTAGAAAGTCCCCCAGGAAACAATCCCCACGCCTGGGCGGTGGGCGGGGGGTGGGCTCTGGGGGATGGGCTCCGGGGTGGGCGCAGGAACGTGCCAGTGGGACAGGGCAGGGTCGGAGGGCTGACGGCTGGCAGCAGAGGAAGTTGGGGACAGGCTGCGCCCAGGTGGGAGGACTTCTAAGTAAGACCAGGGTGTGTGATCAACCACGGGAGCCCTGAGAAGCCACCGCAGGACTCAGACTGGCTCGGATGCATGCTCTGGAAGGGACCCGTGGGGACAGGAATGGCGCCCGGATTCCTGGTGGACAGGGAGGTGCCCTAAGTTCTCTGCAGCAGCCCTGGAGAGAAACGGGCGGAGCAACTTCACACAAGGTGGAGCGAATGGAGGCCGAGTTCACCTGTAGGCAGGGCTTCGGTGGGGTTCTCTAGGGGTGGGGAGGAGGAGTGTCCCCCCAGGCAAGGCCCCGCCCTGGCCGGGCACGGGAATCCCAGGGGAGCTACTGGACCCCCGCCCCCCACGCTCTCCCCGAATCAGCTCAACCAGAACCTTCGGGGTGGGCGGCAGGCACGGGTGGCTTTCGGACCTTCTACGGAGACTCCTGTACCGCTGAGACTGGAGGCCCCTGGGGTACACAGTGGGTGTCCAATGACGGCACAGGGACCTTAGGGGACACTGGCGTGTGCAGAGGGAGGAAGGAGATAAGCTGTTTGGATTTTGGACCCTTGGGGCTTCTGGTGACAAGGATTTGAGTTTTTCTCCAGGAGCTGGACGCCGCTGGTAAACAGGGGACTCATCCCTAAAGAGATTAAGCCATTGCTCCCTCATCTGTGTCGCAAAGGGGATTCGTTGCTCCTGGAAAGCCACAGGAAAGTGTGTCCATCCACGCGCTAACCATCCACAACTGGAGTGCCGCTGACCGCTGACCGCTTTCCCTCCTTCCCGCAACCATCCTGGAACGTGGGCGGTTTGGGCCACGCCCATTTGACAGAGGAGGAAACCGAGGCTTAGAAAGACCAAGCAACCAGCAGGAGGTTGTCCAGGGAGGAAGCAGGGGGCGGAGCCCGGCATGAAACCCGGGCAGCCCAATCTTAGAGGTGAGTGGAGGAGTCCACGGGCAACAACGTGACCTTAGAACCTCCCTCGCGTTTGCATAAAATGAATTGATATGATTGCTGCTGTGTTATTAGCACTGTTAAAATTAGTGCCTGCATTAAACTCGGGCCTGCCGTTGCCACCGCCCCCGTTACAGAGAGTGACCACACTCGTTCCCTGTCCTCGCGGCGCCCACCGCAAACCCTCATAAACCATCCCTGTTGCCTTTCATTTACACGGTCCTCCAGGCCCAAAGGCCTCTGCGAATTTAACACGGCCTCCACCGGCATATCATAAAACAAAACCAAATGCTGCCTCCCCCTCCCACTCCGAGAGGATCTGTCAGAGCCAGTGGAGAAATAAAAACCAGAATCTCCAAACAATGCACTTCCCCGCAGATAATAAATAAAATCTCCAAAGGGGGGGAAGAGCAAAGGTTCCCACAAAGGCTGGGGGCAAGCGTGCACCAGGCGTGCTGCACATCAGCCCGAGCAGCTACCAGCAGACCCGGGTAAGGAACCAATTGAGATAAAAAATCGACGGTCGTCTCGCCCAAGCCGTGTGCACGTGAGTTGTGGACGTGGCGGGGGGCGCGGTCGGCAGCAGCTCTCCTTTGCTCTTTTGCACACAAATAAATACACATGTTGCTTGTGAGAAGCAGGCGCTTAATAAATTCTCATGCAGCGCATCAAAGGACCAGTGCTCATTTGTGAATTTTCCAAGTACGCGTGTTTATGGGCAACGGTTCCTCTCCTCTCTCAGCCACAGAGCGGACAGGAATTTGTTTAAACCTTTTGTGTTTCTTGCATGCATGCCACTGAGCCTTTCTATAGAGTGCACGTGGAGAAGTGACTAGAAAGTTAGGGTCCAAAGCCGCAACCATGTGCCCTTCCAGAGGACGGGGAGAGAAAAAGGAAAAAGGAAGGCGTTGGGTTGTAGTTTGTATCTCTTCATTTTTTAGACTGATAACACTGATGGGCAGGTTTTGACTAGTTCTTTTCTTGTTTTGCTGTTGTTGTTTTGTTTTTTTGTTTTGGTGCTGGGGACTGAACCCAGGGACACTTTACTGCTGAGCCACATCCCCAGCCCTTTTTATTTATTTCTTTTTTTGAGACAGGGTCTCACTTAGTTGCTGAGGCTGGCCTCCAACTTTTGATCCTCCTACCTCAGCCTCCTGAGTCGCTGGGATTACAGGTGTGTGCCATTGCGTCCAGCTGTATGATTTTCATTGAAACAAATTTGGGGTTTCTCCAAACTCTGTACAACCTTCATGTCAGCCTTTACCTGATGGAGGCTGAGGTAGACATCAGATATATAGTTTTACTCCTAGTCGTGGGCAAGAGGGTCCTGCTTTGAAGGCCAGTCCTCGGCGGAGCCCACTCTGTCGCTCCTCCAGCCCCACCCCTCTTATGAATTGAGGACACCCTTGGGCTCAGGGGCCCCTCACCCTTTTGGAGCACATAGTCAGCACCTACTGAATGCCATGTGGGAATGCCTGCTGAATGCTGTGTCCCTGTGTGACGTGTACGAGAGACAGTCGTGGAGGGTGCTGTGGGCTCCTCTTAGAGACAATCCCTCTGAAACGTCATCTATGTCCCCCCTCATGCATGTCCCCCTCTCCTTGGGGGATGAAGCTCAGGGGTGTTTTCTGAGAAAACGCTCTTTTAGTTGGTCATTTTCTGCACTGGACTCTTTGGAATGATACCCCCGACATGGCTCAAAGATGCTTTGGGGGTGCAGAGTCCGGGGGCTACGGAGAAGCTTCTCGCCGTGTTTTGTGGTCCCTGCAAATGGTAGGACCCAGGGTAGGTCCAGGACCTGAGCCCCGGGACTCCAGACCTGGGTTTCTGGACGTCTCCTTGGCCTCTCCACCCAGTCCCCGCCAGGCACCCCAAACTCAACATGTGCCAAACCGAAGTGATTCTCTTCCCTCCGACCTGAATTACCCCGGGGCTTCTCATCTCTACTGATGGCTGCTCCATGCACGGAATGTTCTAGATCCCTTGGAAGATTTCTTCCTTCCTCATTGTACCCCAAACAGAGACCGCCACCAGCTGAGACCTGCCTCGCCTGGCTTGGAGCTGAGGGCTTTACGCACAATGCCTCACTTCCCCCTCCCCTGGGACGATACAAAGAAAGAAACTGAGGGTCAGAGAGGTGGCGTCGCTTTCCAGGGAAATGCTCTTACAAAACCCAGTTTCCCACCTAGTGGGTCCAACCTTTTCCTTCTGTCCCCAGTGGCCCCCTCTCCCCAACAAAACCCCTTCAAAGGCGCCCAGTGAGTGTTCAGAAAGTGTGTTGGAGCGAACTCCGCTGACCTTCTAGAGGATGCCTGGGCTGCGTCTCCATCCCGTCTGGTTGGAAGCTGCAGCCGACAGGAGGTTCTCCTTGGAGAGGAAGGGGACCGTGCCAGGAGGGGAGAGAACAGACGGGAAGACTTCAAAGAGAAGGAAGGGATTCCGGGAAGTCTGTTTATAGAGCCAGTGAGTGACGGTGAGCAGGGGAGGTCCAAGCATCCATCGCCCACCCTTTGGGCCTAATTATGAGCCCCGTCCCTTTGAAAGTCGCCTTAACCCCCCTAAGTCGGCAGCTCACCCTCCATCAGCCCCGAGCAGCACATGATCCCAGTGTGACTTGAAGGCATCTGGGTCTCTTTCCAGGGGCCCCAAGGGGCATGGGGTTCAGTTGGGGACGGTGACCACAGGCCCTTTGGTGGTGCTTCACGATGTGCCGGGTGCTGTTCTAAGTTCTGTCAGATGCTCTATTCTCTGTGACCATCTTGCCGGGAAGGTCCTATAATGAGCCCCACGGCACAGGCGAGGAAACCGAGGCACGGGAGAGCGAGCCTGGCTAAGGCCACAGGCCAGGAAGAAAAGGAGTGGGAGTTCAACATGGGGGGTGGCTCCAGAGTTGGCCCTCTACCCCTGCTTCTGTGTCTCCGTGTCCAGGAGTCCAAATCCTGCTGGCCAGCACCCCCTAACCGCCTGGCTTCAGCCAGCGGCTCCCTCTGGCCTGGGGGGCTGCACCTGTGAAGCAGCCAGCCCTCGGAACTGCCCGGGAGGGCCGCCGCGCTGACCCTGAGGCCATCCACACGCAGATAAGGGGACCTCGGCGACCGTCGACTCTCGCTATCATTTCCCCCAACACTGGGAGGCCTTTTTCCCACACGCAAAGCTACAGGGAGGGCTTAAGACGCCCACCAGGAAGATGATGCTGGCATTTGTTTGTTTGCTTGTTTTTGTTTGTTTGCAGAGCTGGGGTCGCGCTCAGGACCTCCCACCCTCACCTACATCCTCAAGAGTTCCAGGCAGACAGACAAGTCAGAGCGAACCCTCGGCCACACCTGGTGTCAGGAGCCAGTTCCAGAAATAAAGGTTCAGACGCAGCCGGAGGTGCCCCGCTTCTCCCTCCTGGCCCCGCCGCCACCCCGAGCTGACGTTCAGCGCGCACACCTGTATCTTTACGCGTGCCTTTCACGGACACACGCGTGTGGCGTAAGGTCAGGTGTTGTTTCACGATCTCAAAGCTTCCCGTTCATAATGGCATTGCAGACCTGTGTGCAGATCTTGCCTGACATTACGATTCTGAGATGGATCTGCGGGGACCAGCGGCCAGGCCGCCTAGGCCTCCGTGGGTTCATTCACTCTCCTCGCAATGGCCCTGCCCGTGGGGCCCAGGTCTTCAGCCTCACCAACGTACTGCCGTGCATCTTCCTGACCGAGGCTCCAGAAGTTTCTCGAGGACCCCAGCAGCTGCTGCATCACTGGGCTGAAATGTTTGAGCATCTTAAAGCAATCCGGCTGTGGCTGGATGGTCCCGGGGCTTCCCATCTTCGCCGCCCCTGAGTTTCATCAAGTGGCGTCAGTTTTGCAAGTGAGGGGCACGATCATCAGGGGTGCCACGCGATCCCCTGGGTAGCCAAGGAGTCCTGTACGTTCGCACCTGAGCAGAAGAGTGATCCAAAACCAAGCGTGAGAGAAGCTCCATACTACGAAGCCTTCAAGAGCCCCCATGATGGGAACCAGGACCCCTGTTTTGGGGCTCCCACAGATTGTGATTCTCCCCCAAAAAGGCATACCCATGACAAAAGTGCAACTGCCATTCTGTTTTTTTTTTTTCCTGACTCAACTGAGCATCATGAAATTGGAGATTCATTCCCATGTTAACCCTAGTATCAAATCCAGGACTTGGCATATAGTAGGTGCTCAGTAAAGGTTTGTTGATTGAATTAGTGAATCAGGGTTCACCATGGTAATCCAGAGCTTGATGAAAGATCGGGGCCCCTGCAGTTTGATAAGTGAGTGAGTGAACAGGCAAAATGGCCATGGTAACAGTAAGTTCAGGAAGTCACGGGGCTGAGGGGGACCTGGCCTCTCACTCATTCGTGCATTTACTTTTTGGGTAGCAGGGATTGAACTCAGGGGCACTCCACCACTGAGACACATTCCCCAACCCCTGTATCTATTTTATTTAGAGACAGGGTCTCACTGAGTTGCTTAGGCTTGAAGTTGCTGAGGCTGGCTTTGGACTCGTGATCCTCCTGCCTCAGCCTCCGGAGCCGCTGGGCCTGGCCATGCATTCGGTTTTTGAATAAGCACGCTTGCAGCTTCTCTTGTGCGCTAGATCCACGGTCTCCATCTTTAAGCCCCCGTGGTGTGTTAGTTTGCGGTGTGATCGATTCTGTGTCCTAGATGCACACAGGGAGGCAAGTCTGTCCCCCCAGGATGGAAGGCAGCAGAGGTGGTCTTTCTCTTCCCACCACCCCCTGCCATGGCTTGAGGATCCGCCCGCCATTCCTGAACCACTTAGCAGGTCAAGTTCAGAGCCCGGATCCAGGTCCCCTCCGCCTTCAGTTCTCCCCAATCAAAAGCCGAAAGGCCAAAGCAGCCGAGATGTGAGCTGAAGTGTGTCTGAATCTGGTCCAGGGGGCTCTGGGAGGGTTGCTTTTTCCTTTGTCTATTACACAAGAAAGGAAAGACGGGAGAGAGGGCAGAGGATTTACCGGCACGGAGGACAGGGGCTGGAAGCAGGGGGGCAGGAAACGTCGTGAGAGACAAAAGCAGGCTCTGTGACATCCTGGTTTTCGGATCCAGGACGCGGCATCTTAGAAACTCACACCTAGGGATCTGCCAGGCAGGTCTGCAGACACACGTCTCGGCTCCGGCACGGCCGTAAACCACTCAGCCGCCACTCGCTGGCTTGACCGTGATGGGCCCTGGATGTATTTACCCAAGGAGAAGAAGTGGAGGGTAGCCGGAGCGGAGCCGTAAATACATCAGGGTGTGCAGGTGACATCACCCCACGCTCCCTGCGCGGTGCTCGGGGCTCATGAAATCACAACACAGGCGACGTCTCTGGTGGACGGGGCGGCAGCCCCCAGTCGGTTGGGCCTGATTCGCTTAGGCGTCCCCCTCACTGCTGGAGGGAGGGGAGAGGGTACAGGGGCTTCTTTCTGCTTGAAGAGTTTTGACTGGTTTGCTTCTGCGGCGTCCGAGATGAGAACAGTGGGGTCTTGGAAATAACAGAGCAAGAAACTGACCTCCCAATAGAGTGGAGGCTCCCTGATTTCGAAGGGCTGGATCCGTGCTAGTGTAGATCGTGCTCGAAAATTCGCTCCTTTCTTGATGCTGATGCTCTTTCTGGCCTTACATATGCAGAGAAAGATAGATTTTTCTCCCTCCCGCCCTCCCTCCCTCCCTCCTTCCTTCCTGTCTCTTTTTTGTTGGTACTGGGCCTAGAACACAGGGGCCTCAACCACTGAGCCACACCCCCAGCCCTGTTAATGTTTTCCTTTGAGACAGGGTCTTGCTAAGTTGCTCAGGTTGTTCTCAGCCTCGCCGTCCTCCTGCCTCAGCCTCCTGAGCTGGAATTACAGGCGGCCACCACCGCTCCCAACCATAGCCAAGATCTTCCTTTGCTCCTCGCTCTATCCCCAGAGCCTGCTGCAGAGTATGCACTGCACTCCACAGATAGTTCTGGGGTGAACGATCACTGCTGGACCCAGGAGGGAAGATTTGGGTGAATTGCATGGCTAACTGAAACCATCAACTAACCTCCAGGTTCTTTGCGCTCATAAAACCTAAGTAGCAATTCTTCAACCCCGAAGACAGCATACGAAGGGATAGACTTTTCTGGGGGGAAGTTAAAAGATATTTCAAAAAGGCTTGAACCCAGCCAGGTACGGCGGCGCACGCCTGTCATCCCAGCAGCTTTGGAGGCTGAGGCCGGAGGATCAGAAATTCAGTCAGCCTCACAAAAGTAAGGCCCCAAGCAACTCAGTGAGACCCTGTCTCTAAAGAAAATACAAAACAGGGGCTGGGGAGGTGGCTCAGTGGTTGAGCACCCCAAGTTCAATCCCCAGTGCTCCCCCAAAAAAGACTTGAATTCCAGTCATTCTGCTAGGAATTCATGGTAAAGAAATAATCAGAACTCTGCATCAATGCTTAGGGACAAGATGTTCATGGCAGTGTTGTTGAGAATAGAAGGAAACTGGAAATCATGTGGTGTCAATCAACAAGATCATATGTAATATTTTAAGGGAAGGGTACATTGACATCCAGGTCCCACATGGAAGGGGCCCCTATAAAACAAGCTGCTTTGTTTCAAAGGTCCAGTCCCTGGACCACAGCTCACCCAGGCATCCTCACAGAGTGGACGTGGTGGCCCCCACACCTGCATTCCTATCTGATCCACTGAACTGACACTTCTGCACCTGAGTTCCCTGTACCAGAGGTCTCAAGTTTACTACCATAGCTGGCCCCACCCAGTCTCTTGCTTTCCTGTCTCACTCTGTGACCTTTGTCTTCTCCAATACCTGCTTCCCATCTTGTGATGCAGCCAAGGGGTCCCTCACGAGACACCAGTGCCATGCTGTTTGGACTTTGCAACTTTCAGAATCAGGCACCTCTTTTCTTTATAAGTTACTTAAACTCCGTTATTTCGTTACAGCTCTACCAAATGGTCAAGTGCACAAAGTAAGCTCTTTTTAAGACATCTGTGCACGTGGTTGCATGTGTTTATGCTCATGTGTGCATATGTATGGAATCTATGGATCAAATGCTAATGGTGGTTTTCGTAGTGGATGAGATTTCATCGTATAAATCATACACCTTATGTTTGATATTTTAAAAACCAAATATGTGTGTGCATGTGTGTGTGTGTGTGTGTGAGTCTTTTGTAAGCACACAATAAAAATTGTTTTTCTTTTCTTTTTCTTTCTTTCCTTTTGGTGCTGGGGATTGGACCCAGGTCCTCGCTCAGCTAGACAAGTGCTCTACCCTTGAGCTGTACCACTAGCCCAAGGCTGGTTTTCTTTATAAAACTTAAGGTATTCTGGACACTAAAGAGTTCATCCAAAGGAAATGACTTTTTCCTGAATAAAACACATATGTTTCCTAGAGGATTTTTCCAACCCGGTTCCACTGGCCACACGATGTGAACGAGTCCCATTTGGAAGCACCAAGGTGAGGAGGAGCTAGGAGGAGAGAGGATTTCCCCAGAGGACTCCCCGGGATCACTGAGCAATTTCTGGAGGTTTTTTGATGGCCGCCCTGGGGGGCAGGGCAGCGGATGCCACTAGAATCTGGAGTAAAGAAGCCACCAGTGTCGTGGAACACCCCCCAAAGCCCAGGACAGCCCTCCAGCAAGAGCCGACCAGCCGGGAGCGGCAGAGGTGCTGAGCTGGGAGGCCCCGCCTGCTGGCCATCCAGGCCACCCTCCCTGGAGCCCTGTCTGTGACGGGCTGAGGGGGCATGGCCAGGGGACCCTCAGCTTGGTGTACTCAAGGGCAGCCCAGCGTGTGCCCTGCAGGGATAACTTGCAGAACGGGGACACCCTGGACTCTGGGACTGAAGAGGGAGAGCAAGGCCTGGGTGTCGGGAGGTCTGGCGGACTCTGAGATGCTGGACAGCAGAGTCTGTGGCTGCAGACAGGACTGCTGTCTGAGACAGAGCATCTGCACCACCCGAGAGCACTGCTCACGGAGTACAATTAGGTCTGCTTTTTGTGTCTGTAGATCTGCCTGTTCTGAACACTATGTAGAACCGGCTCCTACAGGACAGAGTCCTTTGCTTCTGGCTTGGTTCATTCAGCCTACGGTTGTGGCGATTCTTCCATGTTGTCACGTGGATCCCCTTGCTGTTATTTTTCATTGCTGAGTAGTATTCCAGCATGCAGATGCACCACATGCTTTGTATCCATCCACCAGTCAAGGGACATTCACATTGCTTTCATTATCTTTTTATTTCTTTTCTCTTTTTTTTATTTGTTTTATTTTCTCTATCTTTTTATTTGTCCTCATTAGTTATATATGGCAGTAGAATGCATTCTGACACATCATACATACATGGATTATAACTTCTCGTTCTTCTGGTTGCACCTGATGTCGGGTTACACAGGTCACGTCATCATATATGCACGTAGGGTGATGATGTCCGATTCATTCTACTGTCATTCCCGCCCCATGCCTCCTCCCCTCCCTCCACTCCCCTCCCCCCCATCCAGAGTTCCTCCATTAAAATTCCCCTGCCTACCTGCTTATTGTGAATTAGCATCCACATATCAGAGAAAACATTCAGTCTTTGGTTTTTTGGGTTTGGCTTATTTTACTTATCATCTTATTCTCCAGCTCCATTCATTTACTGCAAATGTCGTAATCTTATTCTTCTTTAAGGCTGAATAATATTCCATTGTGTGTATTACCACGATTTCTTTATCCATTCATCTGTTGAAGGGCACCTAGATTGGTTCCATAGGTTAGCTTCTGTGAATTGAGCTGCTCTAAACATTGATGTGGCTGTGTCTCTGTAGTATGCTGATTTTAAGTCCTTTGGGTATAAACCAAGGAGTGGGATAACTAGGTCAAATAGTGGTTCCATTCCAAGTTTCTCTATTGCATTTTTAAAATATGTTTTAAAAACGTATTTATTGTTAACCATTATAATAATGGATACTTTCCTATACACATATATAGCCTAGAATATAGCAATCTCTTCAAATATGTAAATGCTGCAAAACAGATTCCATAGCTATTCATCTATCTGTCTAGCTGTCTAGCTGATCTACCTCATGTTCCCACATGCTCAAGAAAATCTCAACTGTTTAGAATCTTCCAACTTGGAAGCCATAAAGTCACTGAGTGGATAAGACTGGGAAGGGCAGGTTGAACCCGGGTGATTGCATGAGAGCGGCCGATGTTTATTAAAAGTCTATCTAATGCTTGCCAACTCTTGATGCGTGTCAATCACTCTACCCTCTCGGCCACCATAAGAGGAGGGTGTTCTTCATATCCTGATGTTACAGATGAGGAAACTGAGAGCCCAAAGACCCATAGCATGCCCCAGGGCACAGGCTTAGGAAATGACAGAGTTCAAGGCCAGGAGGTCCGACGCAAGCCCCAGCCTCCTTCAACATGCATGCACTGATTTTTAAAATTATTATAGTTATTAACCTACAGAAATTATACAAGGAGTGGATTCCACTGCAACTTTTCAAATCATGTCCACCTGTTGCTCTCTCTTCCCTCCCTTTTCTCCCCCTCCCCCTTGCCCCCTCCCCCTTCCCTGAAAGTCCCTCTTCTATTTTCAGGTTATATTTCCTTCTCTTTCAGGTTTGTTTCTGGGTCTAGCTTATTCATGTACATGATGTCCTGTAGTTCTGTCCATTTCCCTGCAAATGACCTGATTTCGTTCTTCTTCATGGCTGAATAATACTCCTGCATGTAAATGTACCATGTGTTTTTCATCCATTCATCTTTCCACAGGCATCCGGGCCGACTCTGCAGCTTAACTCCTGTGATCAGTGCTGCTTATTAATTAACACAGCTGTGCCCGTGTCTCTCTCGCGTGTGGCGACTTTATTCAGAATCATGCCCAGGAGCCGGGTGGCGGGATCCTCCAGGGCTTCTTGAGGACCAGCATCAACTCCTCCTTCAACATTCCCACCAACACTCTAAGGCTTCCTTTTTCTCCGCATCCTCAGCAGCATTAAGTTTTGTTTCTTTTTGGTTTATTGACACTAGCCATTCTGACCGGGGTGAGATGGGACTTCGGTGTGGCTTTGATCTCCTCGTGGCTGAGGATAATGAGCATTTCCTCTCTTTATCGGCCATCTGTACGTCTTCTTTTGCAAAGTGTGTGTTTGGATCATTGGCCCAGTTTTGGACTACATGGCTTGGTCTTTGGTTGTTATGGCTTTGGGATTCTTTCTGTATTCGGGATGTCAATCATCTTTCAGCTGGACGGCCAACAAGCCTTCTCCCTGACTCTGGAGGCTGCCTCTCCACTCTGCGGTATGGAGACTTTTTAAAATTTTTGAATTTGTTTTAATTAGTTACACATGACAGTACAATGCACTTTGATACATCATATATAAAGGAGTATAATTTCTCATTCTTCTGGTTATGCATGATGTCGAATTCTGCTGGTCATGTAGTTACATATGTACACAGGGTAATAATGTCTGATTCATTCTACTATCTTTCCTACCCCCCCTCCCCCGTCCCCTCCCTTCACTCCCCTCTACCTAAAGTAACCCTATTCTTCCCTAGCCACCCCCCATTGTGAATTAGCATCCACATATCCAAGAAAACATTTGGCTTTTGGTTTTTGGGGATTGACTTATTTCACTTAGTATGATATTCTCCAACTCCATCCATTTACCATCATTTCATTCTTTTTTATGACTAAGTAATATTCCATCATATATACATAGAAATCTACACACAGCACATTTTTTTGAAGGGCACCTAGGCTGGTTCCATAGTTTAGCTATTTTGAATTGAGCTGCTGTAAACATTGATGTCGCTATGTCACCGCAATATGTTGATTTTAAGTCCTTTGGGTATAAACTGAGAAGTGAGCATTTGATGTGACCCTCTGTGTCAATTTTTCCTTTCATTTCCTCAATTATTAGGGGTCCTATTCAGAAAGCCATCGCCTGTGTCTCTATCTTGGACTGTTTTCTCCTAGTAGTTTCTGAGTCCCAGGTCCTATGTTAGCATGTTCGATCTATTTTAAATTGATTTTTTATGACAGAAAGGGGTCTAGTTGCAAACTGCTGTGCACGCAAATCCAGTCTCCCGGCACCAGTTGTTGAAGAGGCTGTCTTTTCTCCAGCGCATGCTTTGGGCTTCCTGCCCATCATCAGCTGGGCCATAGACACATGTGCTCATTATTTCCGGGTTCTTTCTTCAGTTCCATTAGCATGCATGCCCATTTTTATGTGGGTATATTGCTATTTTTGTTACTGTGGATCTGTACCATGTTTTTTCTTTGTTTTTCTTTTCCTTTTTGGGTACTGGGGATTGAACTCAGGGGTACTTGACCACTGAGACACCTCCCCAGCCCTATTTTGTATTTGATTTAGAGACAGGGTCTCGCTTTTGCTGAGGCTGGCTTTGAACTCCAGATCCTCCTGCCTCAGCCTTCCGAGCCCCTGGAAAGACAGGCGTGCGCCACCACGCATGTTCTGAAACCAGGTATTTTGATGTCTCCAGCGTAGCTCTGTCTGCTCAGGATTGCTTTTAGCTAATTCTGGATCTTTTGCGCTCCCCCATGAATTTCAGGGTCGTTTTGTCCAGCTCTGTGGAGAACAGTACTGGCGTCTTGATGGGGATGGCACTGAGTCTCCAGATCGCCTGGGGTACCGCGGCCACTTGCCTGTGTTAATGCTCCCAATCCAAGCTCGTTGGTGGGCTTTCCGTCTTCTGCTGCCTTCCTCCGTCTCTCTCTCCGGGGTCTTTTTGTTTTCATGACATAGGTCTTTCACCTGCTCGTTAGGTTTATTTTCTAGATTGTTTTTTGAGGCTACTGTGAGTGGAACTGCTTTCCTGATTGCGCTCTCAGCAAGCTCGTTGCTGGTATGTAGAGAGCTACTGGCTTCGTGCGTTGGTTGTGTATCCTATTATTTTGCTGGATTTGCTTGTCAGTTCCGAGAGTCTAGTGGTGCCTTTAGGGTTTTCCAAGTGTCGGATCATGTCATCAGCAAATGACAATTTGATTTCCTCTTTTCCTATTTGTGTCTCTTCTCTCTTCCTCTTGCCTAGTTGTTCTGGCTAAAATTTCTGATATGATAACCAAAATCAGCGGAGAGACTGGACAGCTTGTCTTGTCCTTGTTCTTCGAGGAAACGCTCTCAGTTTTCCCCGTTTGGTCTGATCTCAGTCCTGGGTTTGTCATATGTGATCCATGGTGCTGTGACTTGGTCTCTCTATACCTAATTTATTCAGGACGTGTATCACAAAGTGGTGTTGAATTTTATCAGTCATTTTCTATACCTTTTGAGATGATCAGGCGATTTTTATCCTTCATTCTATTCTTGTTGCACTATTATTTTTCAATCTTTAGAAGTTCTTCTTATGATTTCTTATTACTTGTCTTTAATTTTTGGTACTGGGGATTGAACTCCGGACCACACCCCCAGCCCTATTTTATATTTTTTTAATTTAGAGACAAGGTCTTGCTGAGTTGCTTAGGGCCTCGCTAAGTTGCTGAGGCTGGCTTTGAACTCGCGATCCTCCTGCCTCAGCCTCCCGAGCCGCTGGATTACAGACATGAGCCACTGCGCCTGGCTCCTTTTCCGACGTCTCACAGTTTGCGATTTTCTTTTTAATCACGTTCCCCGTGTTGACCTTAAAATACGGGCTTCGGAGTCCGGCCGCTCGGTGGGAGTGTGAGGCCTTAAACGGGCTCTTCAATCCCTCCAAGCCTCAGTCACCTCCTCTGTGAAATGGGAACCGTGCTTGCCGCAGCGTCGCAGCAGCGAACCCCGTGCACACAAAGCTCTGGGCCGTGTCCTGGTGCGGCCTCTGCCCGGCTGGCCTGGTGCTTCCACTCGCCGCGTCCCGTGCGCTGCTGGCTTCACACATCTGCGGGCGCTGGCCTCGGGGCGGCGAGGGCAGGCTGGGGAGCGAGCAGGGACGCGGCCACGGACCCCCAGACGCACAGCAGCCCCTGCCCCGCGCCTCCCCTCTCGGCACATTCCGAGCTGCAGGGCTGGCCCTGTCTCTCCGGATGATTTAGGTTTTGGAGAAGGACTGGGGAAGGATTTGTTTTGACGTTTAAAGGCAATCCAGGTAATGAATGGCAGGGGCGGCATCCCCCTCCCTGTCCATATATCTGCGCAACAGTATCTATTTTTGACGTAGCTGACACGCCATTTCCTTTGGCTGCGCGAGGGGGGCTCGTCTTTCAATTAAACTCGTCTCCAACCGCTCGATCTGCAGCCCCGTTGGGGGCAGATCCCGGCGAGGGAAGCAGGAGAGCCCGGCAGGCCTGTTGGCGGTCAGTGATGTATGGGCAGGAGGGCCCACGGACCTGAGCCGGGGCCACACCATTAACTAATGACAGAGGATGTCCCCAAGTCTCCTCGTCACCTTTAACGTGCACATCCAGAAGCAAACTTAAAGCAGGCGTGATCAGCAGGTCGGGTAAACGGGCAAAGAAAGTAAAATCATATCATCGTCTCTGGTTTGGGGGTGGGGAGGGGGTGATGCACTTGATTAAGAATTAACTTGCCGGGTGAGGTGGCAGCAGTTCTGTAATCCCAGCTACCTGGGAGGCTGAGGCAGGAGGATCACAAATTTGAGGCCAGCCTCAGCAACGTAGAAGAAAGAGAGAGAGAGAGAGAAAGAAAGAAAGAAAGGGAGAGAGAGAGAGAACGAAAGGGAGAGAGAGAGAGAGGGAAGGAAGCAAGGAAGGAAGGAAGAAAGGAAGGAAGGAAGGAAGGAAGGAAGGAAGGAAGGAAGGAAGCTAGAGCAAAGAAACTTTCCAGCTTCTCTGTCTGTTTCACTGACTAGCAGATCTCCCTTCTCCCCAACAACCCAATGCCCAAGGGGTTCAGAATTCTCTTCCTAAGAGTTAAGCTGGCAGAGCAAAGAGAGAATACCCGTCAGAAATCAGGAAAACCCAGTTTCCCATTTCTCTCCATCCCCGGGTCTTGGTGTGTTCATCTGTGAAAAGTCTCTTGTGTGCTCTGAGGGTCACTGTGAGGAGCTAAATGCAGAGAAGGAAATAGAAAGAGAGAGAAAGGAAAAGAGGAGGAGGAAGAAAGGAGGAGGGGCGGGGGAGGGGAGGAGTATATCTGTGCGAGGATTTATAAACTGTGACAAAGTGCTTTCCAAATGTTGCAATTATTAGATAACTAGGAGGAGACATTTGGGGTCTACATGAGCAAAAAACAATAACAATAAAGAAGGTATTGAACCAGGCTTCCACGCTATGTCCCCCACCCCCGGCCCGCAGGCCTCTACTCTCTGGTTTTGAATCTTTGATCTTTTACTTAAAAAAAAAAATAAAAGACAGCCAGGGGGTCTTAGAGTCTGCGTGAGCCCCTCTGATTTAAACAAAATCACTTAAATGAAACAAAGACCTCCTGAACATATCATGGGCAAGCTGGCTTCTCTGATATTTGGGTGAATTTTCTCTCTGCCAAAGCCAAGCAGAGCGGGCAGGGAAGGTGTGGTAGGGGGTTCAGGAGATTCTAGGCTCATTTGCCGGCTTGGTCTATAAGCTCACGATTCTTCAAATGTGGAATTGGGGTGAAAAATCATTAGAGTTTCTCACCAGGCTGAAGTCACCCTGGGTCCTGGTGCTGGCCCCTGTGGGATGATGGAAGACAGCCCAGGAAGCAGAGAGGGAAATGGTCAGGAGCCTCTTGGCAGAGGCCTCATCTGCTCCAGCCTTTCTGTGCAGCGGCCACTGCTTGCACTGTGCCCAGGAGGCAGATGGGACAGCGGACCCCACACCGAGGCTGCTGCCAGCCGGTCACTGCACCCTCATCTCCTGAGCCACAGGATCCCGCTGCCTCGAAGCCCAGCATTACCTGGACCCTGGACCGAGGGACTGAGGCCCGAGGCTTCCTTCTCCATGATGTCTACTAACGTCCCGTAGAACTAGCCAGCCAGCAAGTTGACTTGGGAAAACTGCCTCAGTGTCCATTTCTGTCCTTGGACCACCACCCGTCCGTCTCCTTACCAATGATGACCCAGCAGGCAGCTTCATTTAGAGATGACATCTCAGTGGAAAGAGGACCTAAAATTTGAATGAGTCTGAAAAGACCTTAAAATGTGAAATATTGCCAGGTAACCCGTTAAGCCATGAACTTACACCTCACTTTCATTTATTCATGTGGTTGGAGAAGAGGTTTCTCCACCCCTCAAATGACTATGGCTTGGGGGCTTGGGTCATCGAATCCACCATAATAAGTGACATCAGAGTAACTCAGCGGCTGCAGTCCAAATGCTTAACAGTTGATGAATGGATTCACAAAATGTGGTCTACCCACATAATGGAATGTTATTCAGCCATGAAAAGGAAATTGGTAGCGATACGTATTGTGGGTTGACCTTGAGAACATACCGAGTGAATGAATCCAGACACAAGGGCTACGCAGAATATGATTTATTCATATAAAATGTCTAGAAGGGGGAAATTGATAGAGACAGAAGATAGATGCTTGGCTGAATAGACCTAGAAGTTGGGGGAGGTAATAAATAAGGGGCCACACTTTCTTTTTTTTTAAGTGGATTTTTTAAAATAATAACTTCATTTTCTTTAGTTTCATACGTGATGCTGAGGACGGAACCCAGGGCCTCATGCATGCTAGGCAAGCTCTCCACCACTGAGCCACAATCTCAGATCCAGAGTTTCTTTTCAGTAAAGAAAATGTTCAAAAAATTGACCGGGGATGGTTATAATATGTACCTGTGAATATAGTGAAAGTCATTGTGTGCTTTAAATGAATGAATTGTCTGTTATGTGATTTAAATCTCGAAAAGCAGTTTAAGATTACTTCGTGGACTACAATGCACCAATAAAAAATAAGGAAAAATCTACCCCACGGCATGCAGGGCTGCACTCATGCAGGAGGCCTGCGTGGGGGCTGCTTGGTGGGAAACGCCCTGGGATCCACATGTGGGGCCCGCTGTCTCTGAAAGACAGGAAGTATCGAGAGGAAGGGATGCCGGGGGTCAGAATGGTCAGGTGAAGTAGCTTATGGCCATCCATCCTGAGGACAGAGGACCGCTATCCCCACATATCTAGGGTTGTGTTGTTGAAGGAAAAAGAACCTCGTTCTGTGTAATTGATGGAGTTTACATGGTGTACTGGTCAGTTTTTTGATACTGTAATAAATACCCGAGATGATCCATTTAAAAAAGAGAAAAGGTTTCTTTTGGCTCACGGGTTTGGAGCCTCCACCCTGGTTGACTGGGTCCTGTGGTGACAGCACATCATGGCAGGGAGCATGTGGGACAGCCCTGCTGTTCACCTCCTGGAAGGGAACGAAAAGGAGGCAGAAGAAGAGACTGGGGTCTCACAATCCCCCTGGAGGGCACACCCTCAGGGACACCAGACCTCCCACTAGGCTCCAGCTCCAAAGTGCCACGCTGGGGACTAAGCCTTTAACACGTGGCCTTCGGGAGACACTGAAGACCCACACTCTAGCAGGCGGACAGTCAGCTGGGGCTCAGCATTGGCAGAAATCTCAAAAGCAGAAACACACGTGGCTTCTCGGGAAAGCCGGCGCTCGGGGTCAAGGCTGCTCAGGATCAAAGCGCGGGCAGTCAGTCTGGGGCACTGAGAAGCCACTCCCGCACAGGGGAGAGGTCTGGAGTGGAAGGGGCCCAGGACACGCCCCATTGTTAAGTAAACGCTCGTGATTCCAGGAAGACCAGGTCCCAAGTTCATCAGGATCCTGCCGAAGCAACGGGA